>NC_092514.1:70882750-71182750 GCF_047511675.1 Marmota flaviventris
GGGAGGGGGAAGGGGGAGGCGGGCAGGAGGGGGGAGGGGGAAGGGGGAGGCGGGCAGGAGGGGGGAGGGGGAAGGGGGAGGCGGGCAGGAGGGGGGAGGGGGAAGGGGGAGGCGGGCAGGAGGGGGGAGGGGGAAGGGGGAGGCGGGCAGGAGGGGGGAGGGGGAAGGGGGAGGCGGGCAGGAGGGGGGAGGGGGAAGAGGGAGGCGGGCAGGAGGGGGGAGGGGGAAGAGGGAGGCGGGCAGGAGGGGGGAGGGGGAAGGGGGAGGCGGGCAGGAGGGGGGAGGGGGAAGAGGGAGGCGGGCAGGAGGGGGGAGGGGGAAGAGGGAGGCGGGCAGGAGGGGGAAGAGGGAGGCGGGCAGGAGGGGGAAGAGGGAGGCGGGCAGGAGGGGGAAGAGGGAGGCGGGGAGGAGGGGGAAGAGGGAGGCGGGGAGGAGGGGGAAGAGGGAGGCGGGGAGGAGGGGGAAGAGGGAGGCGGGGAGGAGGGGGAAGAGGGAGGACGAGGGGAGGAGGGGGAAGAGGGAGGACGAGGGGAGGAGGGGGAAGAGGGAGGACGAGGGGAGGAGGGGGGAAGAGGGAGGACGAGGGGAGGAGGGGGAAGAGGGAGGACGAGGGGAGGAGGGGGAGGAGGACGAGGGGAGGAGGGGGAGGAGGACGAGGGGAGGAGGGGGAGGAGGGGAGGAGGACGAGGGGAGGAGGGGGAGGAGGGGGAGGAGGACGAGGGGAGGAGGGGGAGGAGGACGAGGGGAGGAGGGGGAGGAGGGGGAGGGGAGGAGGGGGAAGAGGGGCAGGGGAGGAGGGGGGAAGAGGGGCAGGGGAGGAGGGGGAAGAGGGGGCAGGGAGGAGGGGGAGGAGGGGGAGGGAGGGAGGGGGAGAGAAGGAAGAAGGAGGAAGGGGAGGAAGGAAGAAGGGAGGAAGGAAGAGGGGAGGGGGAGGAGGAGGAGGAGAGGGGCCTTTTTTCCTTCTTCCCCCCTTTCTCCTTTTTCCTCTTTTATTCTTCTTCCTTCTTCCTCCTTGCTCCTTTATTCTCTCTCTTCTTCCTTTCTTTTTTTTTCTTCCTTCTTCCTCTCTGAGGCTGAGGGCCAGAAGCTTCTCTTCTTCTCTTCTTCTTTCTTCTTCTTCTTCTGGCCTGTGAAGAAGAGAGCCTGGGAGGGACCTGGCTGTGCACCTGGACATGAGTGTTTGTGCACAGATGTGAGACGGAGGGCCATGAGCGCAGGAGCAGGCCAGAGCACCCCCACCCAACAGGCAGGAGGAGATATGGAAACTGGACGTGAGATCCCAGGTGAAAGCGCTGCAGACCAGAGGCAAAGGTCCAGCCTCTACAGTGTCCCGGGATACTTAGAAGAACTTAAAAGGAGCTCAGAGCCCTGGCATGCAGGGGGCTACTGGTTACTTTGCACACAACCATTCCCACTGGGCTGCAGGGGAATAGGTAGTATGGGTAAACTGAGGCAGGAGAGAGGCAGAGGCAATGCCTCGAAGGGCAGGAGGGGGAGATGCAGGACCTCCAAGACAGTGGACATGTTCACCTAACAAAACAGACGAGAAAAGGCTCCAAGTCAAGTTCCATTAATGGGAGGGCGGCTCAGATCCTAGAGGGTGATGAGTGTCAGAGTTGTGAGTGTGCTCATGTACGTCAGGAGTATGTTTGTATTAGGTGACATGTCATGTGGCTCAAAACACTCAAACCATGGGGTCGTGCAATGCAATACCAGGTGGCAGGGAGAAGGAAGGGAGCACCAACCTGTGCTGAGCAGGCAGGACCTCCCGCTAAGTGAGAGAAGCCAGCCTCAGAGGGCCACCATGGTTCACAGTCACATGACTCCAGTCACATGAGCCGTCCCGAGTAAGCAAGTCCACAGTGACAGAAAGTAGATCAGTGGTTGCCTAGGGCCAGTGAGGGAAGGGGGTCTGAGGAAAGATGGAAAGGGGTACAGGATTTCTTTTGGAGGTAACAATGTTCACTGAGTGTGATGGTTGCACAATTCTTGATGAACTAAAAGCCACTGAATTGGGCACTTTGGGTGAATTGTACAGTATGTGAATTCATCTTAAAGCTGTGAATGTACTTATTATGTAAGTACATGGCTAGAAGGGATGCGTGGGGTGGCGAAAGTCCTATGTTTGGATTATAGAAACGTCTACACAACTCTGAATTTACTAGAAACCACTGAGTTGTACATTTAAAACATAAAACTTATAAACTAGTTGTTTTAAAAGTTGGGCATATAGTATGCTCTATTATAGGGTTGCAGTGCATTCAGATTAAAATAGTTCAAAATACACTAAATCATCTCTGAAACAAGAACAACCGATCTGTAGAACCATCATGAGCATGAGACTCCCAGGAAGTCCTGATAGAGGGTGGCCCTGATAAGGGGAGGAACCTCCCTGTCTCCCAGTCTGACTTCCCTGTGTGGTACCTCTGAGGCACAGCAAACACCTGGGAGGTGTGCAGGAAGGAGAATCAGGCTCAGACCCGTTTCTGGAAGATGGGAAATCCCACAGCTCAGGAAGACAAGGGTGCAGAGATCCTGATTCCTGGGGCCCGAGAGCAGTCTCGCAGGGATGAAACTGGCCTTGAATGTCACACTGGTCAGTTTGAGTGCTGGGAGGGAAGGGAGGAGGCAGGGACTGGAAAAGCTGTCTTTGGCTGTTGGACAAGAAAGAACCGTTCACTGTGAGCAGCAGGCTCTGAAGGTGCCCAGAGGCTGGAAAGAGAGAAAGATTAAGTCCATTTATGTCAGCTGGTGGTGTCCAGCAGGGGATGTGTCCAAAGTCTCCATCAAAGATCAGAAGCTGACCTCAGCATCAAGTGTCTCGAGAGCCCTGCCTGCTGGGGACTTTAAGGGCAAGCGTGCGGCTCATGACCCCCAGCCCTTGTAAGCCAATGGAAATTTCTATCAAAAAACAAACCAAACCAAACACTCCTCCTTTCTTATTTGTAACAGACAATCAGTGGTCCAAAGAGATGACGAAAACTCCGCCATAAAGAAAAACGAAATTACGGCATTTGCAGAAAAATGGACGGAACTGGAACCCATTGTGTTAAAGGGAAGTAAGCCAAACTCAGGCAGTCAAGGGTGATATGTTTTCTTTCATATGTGGAGAAGGTAGACAGGAAAAAGGAGGAACAAGACAGGGGATTCCGAGGCAGGGATCTCATGAAAATCAGAAGGAGATCAGTAGAGGAAAGGGGGGGTAGTGATACTGGCCAAAGTACATTGTTACCTTATGCGCACGCACAAATGTGTCAAAACAAATCCCATCATTATACATAATTATAATGCACCAGTAAGAACGTGGAGAGAGAAACAAAGACCCCTTTAATCCCAAGTGTGCTGCCATCAGTTCCCCAGGAACTGCCTGGGCATATCTGGGGACTCTGCCCCTTCTACCTGAGTAAATACAAGTCCCCAGCACAGAGCTATCTCTCCAGGTGCAGCAAGGGACATGCCACCCAGCTCCATGCAGACTTTCAGCCAGTCAGGGGCCTGGCAAGTGACCCACGGGTCGACCTGTGTCCCTGTTTCTACACAAATCACAAACAGGAACATTTCCCAGGTCTTTGTACCTGGAGTCTGGGCACCTGCTTCAGCCTGAAGCTGCTCTCTCAGGAGGCCGGAGCAGCCGCTCTGGAGCACGGGGAGGAGTGAATCAGCCTGCCAGGCTCTGGGCAGTCACAGCATGTCCAATCCCTCCAGGGACAGGGGTGAAGGGCTTAAAAGTGGGCTGGCCCCACGGTGAGCTCTTCAGTGTCTATCCTCACACCTGCTCAGGAACAGTCCCCTGTGAGCAGGCCCCTCCCCAGCCCACCTCTCAGCTCCTGTATCCATGCCTGGCACACAGCAAACCTTTGACAGATATTTGGTAGGAAAAAAGACTAGTTTTCTTCACCCTCCAGGTGGAATGGGGGAGTGTCTCTGGGTGAGGGCAGGATTTGGGTGTTCTTGACCCAGATCTGATGTGACACCCTGTTGATACTAGCCCTCAATCCCACATCATTCTCTCCAACTTTAAATGAAAATGGGTGCTTACAGGGGAAGGCCTTCCATTCACGCCAGAGCCTTAAACCCATTGTGTTTCTTTATTAACACTGTCTCCACCGGCTTTCTAAGTTCCTACTGAATGCATAGTCTTAGGGATTTGTCATCCCCTGGAGTCCTGCTCAGATGTCCTGGGAAGCTCTGGTTGCGCAGGCCCAGTCAAGAAGGCCAGCAGAAGGAGACCTTTGTTGGGACATGCATCGCTCTTAACCCCCACTTCCAGCCCATCCAAAGAGCACCTGGCCATGACTTAGAATCTACAGTCCACTGTCGGTTATCATCTATTACAAGGGTACTAAGCAAAGTCAGCGCGTCTGTGAGATTGCAAAAGCAAGGTTAACCTCACAGGGAGATACCATGCTTTCGAGCGACTTAACGGCATTGTGGATGAGCGAGGCAGAGAGTACAGCTGTGGGAACTTCACTCTGGTCAAGACACCTGTTTCTGTCCCATCTCTGCCACTATCTACCTAGGGAGCCCAGGACAAGTCATCTAGTTTCTACATCAGTCAAGCGAGCATATCTGGGTTAATCAAATAATCCCAAGTCCCCTTCCCCACAGAACTTCACCATTCTACAATACACAGATGAACAACTGCATGGTAAGTGAGCACCAGGTCTGTTTTTGTAGCTCCCCCTGCAAGTTAAATATTTTGATACTCTTTAGAGAGGCACCATGGGCTGGTGGTGGCTCTCTCATCACATGTGCCACATCCTTACCTTCTGCTTTGGGTGACCGCATCTGCTTTTCTTTGAGACACCCCCACCTCCATCCCAGGCCACCTCCATGGGGCTGTTGAACCAGCCCAGTCCCCATCTCTAGGCTGCCTGTGAAACCCCAGCTCCAGTGACCTACTCTCAGTACCTGTCCCAGGCCTGGTATCCGGCCCAGACTACCAAGGCCAAGCTCAGGGAAGGCTGATGGATGAGCTCGGCCCACCACAGCAGCCTGGTCATTCAGCCAACTAAGCAATTAGCACACGGAGTTGGCCACACAGCATCCGATGTTCTCGAGGAAGGCAGTTCATAGTCATGGTGCACAGGCCTCGCTGGGGCTGCTTCTGCCCCTCCATCACCAAGATGAACTCTTCAGTTCCCACTTACCTTTGCTCATGGGCTTGGATCTGTACATTGTCTAATCAGCTCACGTGGGTAGTCAGGCCAGGTCTGAGGTCATCTTGAAGCCCCAACAGTGCAGACAGGAGAGACGTATCTCAGGGTCACTTTGTACCTGACCACTCTGGCCTGCCATCCTCTACAGCATGAATATGGAGAAAGAGCCAGCTGTCCCCGTTACACCCAGGCCCTCTGCACGGGGCAGGAGCAACGGGGTGTTTGCAGGTTCCCGTACCGTCACCTTGGTTGGTCTGCCCCTGCTGCCTCCCAGACCTCAAAATCTGGAGCCCTTCTTCAACGTCTTCCCAGGAAGCGTGCCAAGTCTCTCTATTCTACAAGGCATAGCTGAGTGAATCGGTGACTGGGTATAGAAAGTTCTAGATTTTAATTTATTTCCCCTCAGAACTTTTAAAGGCTTGGAACGCTGCTGTAGAGGTGTTTGGTTCTGAACCATCTCCCTTTCCACAGATGCTGAAGGTGGCATTCTAGATCTCTGTGGTGGATATTGGCAATGGTCCCTTTCTAATTATTGGGCTGGAACTTCAGAGGCCTTGGCCAGCTTGAAAATTCATATGCTTCAATTTGGGGAAATTGATACCTTTTTATATTTTTAAGCTCCATTTTACTTTCTGGGACTCCAACCCTCAATGGTAGAGACCCCTGGATTCATCTCATGTTACTCTGCTCACATTTTGCTTTTTGTGCCTTTTTCGTATTTTCCTTGGAGATTTCTTCCACTTTGTGTGTCACCCTTGTACTTTATTGATCTTGGTATTAACTTTTAAGAACCCCCCCTTCATCTGATGGGTCCTTTCCATTATTGATGGGTCTTCCTCTCCCTCTTCTATCAATCATTCTTTTATGTATTCTTGACATCAATGCATTGCTTTTGCCATCTCCAAGTTGGTTATAAGTCTATCTTAAAAGACTGAAGCCATTCTGCAAAAGTCAGGAATTTTGGCCGCCCGTTGGTGGTACAATGAGAGGAGTTTGGTGTTTGTTCCTGACTCTTGGCACAAAGCTGCTAAAATCCTTGGTACTTCCCGAGTGACGGGGGTGTCTTTGGCCATTTATAAGGAGCCCCTGTGGTCACATCTGAGTTTATGCTAATGAGGTGACTTCAGGCAGGGTCCTGGGTAGTCTCAGGATAGGCTGGCCACCAGAAACACCAGGCCCCTCCTGCTGACTTCTGGGGGAGGCTGGAAGCTAAGCCCTATAGAAACTCTTGGCCAGGGCGATTTGATGTACTCCTGGGTTGCTGGACTTTGGAGGTGCTGGGAGGGTGGGGTGCCTAAAGAGGGCAAGGGAGCGCCTGACCCTACCCCATGCCTTCGGTCTTCCACCCAGCTGGCTGTGATGGGAATGCTATAATAAACTAATAGACAAGTGAGTAAACCATTTCCCCAAGTTCTGAAAGCTGATCTAGCAGATGCTCAAACACAAGGAGGGGGCTGTGGGAACCTCCATCCATGGGTACGGCTGTGTGACTGGTGTCCACAGAGGGGGCAGTCTTGTGGACCGCCCTGTGGGATCTGACGCTATCTCCAGGTAGAGTCAGCACTGCGGAGCGTCATAGAGTTGGTGAGGAGCAGGGATATGCCTTTGGATGTTGTCAGAGGCTGTGTGACAGAGGGGAGGGGAGTTGTCCTTTTCACTAATCGCATTTCATTAAGCAGCAGATTGGAGGATCCAATACCCAGATGGGGCCCACCGGGGGTGGGCAACACTCTGGGGGCACTGGGCATCAAGCCAGCTTTTTGCCAGGTGGCCCCCAAGTACCAGTGTTGGCCATCATTTCCTGGAGCCCCTTCCGTTCCGCAGCGGCCTCCTCCCCTCTCCCCGGAGAGCATCCTCTGTTTCCTTCTGCCCCTCAGACCCACCCTCCTGGGATCAGAGCCGAGGTGCCTCATCTGCGTAATGACCATTGCTCCCGCCACAGCGCAGGGAGGTGGCAGTTCCCTTGTTGGCGGAGTATGAAGACAGCCGCTGACTGACCAGCTGACGGGAGTACTGGTCCATCTCATCCCTCTGCTCCCAGCCGGGCGTCCTGAAGCACTTCAGCTGGCTCCACCGCAGCTCCCTTTGGCAGGCAGGTGGGCTACGTCATCCGCTGCCTTAGGCCGGTGGCACTCCTCTGCCTGCTGTCTGTATTCTAAGCATCTGTTCCCTCACCACTCCAGGCCTCTGTCCCCATGGGTGCACCTTTAATTCCTCAAGGGCACTTTAATAGGGTTGGGGCCAGTGACATTGTTAAATTGACCTCCTTTGAAGGAAGTCTGCTGAACTATTTTTGGCTTAGATTAAAAAAAAACCTAACATTTTTAAGAACACCACTAATAATAACCATTTCACTTAAATGATATTCAGGAACAAGAAAAACCTATTTATGATACAAAGAAAAGTCAGACTTGGAATTATGCCTCGAGAATGCTCCTGCCTAAGAAGAGACAAGAGACTTCTGAGAGGCTAGCGATGTCTGGCTCTGCGTGGGCACGCACGGGCGGATACGGATGCAAACACGCTTCAGAGTGTATACTGAAGTCTAGTCTTCCCATGTGTGTGTTAAAACTTGATTTAAACAAAAGAAAAAATATCACTCTTTAGGATGCTATGACAAAATATCCTAAACCGGGGAGCTCTGAACAATAGTTTAAAGCTCCCTGTCCAGGAGGCCCGCCATCTGCACTGCAGACCACTGACTCCTCACGGCATCCTCACGTGGCATAAGGGGCCAGGCGTCTCTCTGGGACCTCCCTGTAAGGGCATATAAACACCCCACCCTTCTGACCTAATCACCTCCAGAGGCCCCACCTTCTGATATCGCCCCATTGGGTATTTGGGCTTCAACGTGTGAGCGTTCTCTGGGTTGGGGGGGACACACCTTCACACCAAAACTGATAATAATTTGAAAGCTTTGTGGGAAAAGATTTTTCTGTGGGAGAAAAAACAAGAGACACACACTACTAAACACACCCCGCCAGGACCTCAGGAGAAGGGGAAAGAGGCTGGCACCTTGGCCATCAGAGGCACAGTGGCCGGGATGAGCCATCTAAAATGAACATCCTAGTCCTCTTTACCCACCAGCTCCCCCACCAGCAGTGTGATCTCTGGTGTGTTGCACTTTCTCTGAGCTTCAATTTCCTCTTAAAACAAAGGAGGACCTTTTTATCTCTGGGGTCCATTCCAATTCTCAAATTCTTTGAGCACTGGGGAAATGTGAGGATTTTGTTTGTTTGTTTGTTTTAACAAAGAGATCCTCTATTTCTTCCCTCCTTGTCCACTGGACACAGACTTTCTTTGCCCTATTCTTTCCAGTATTGAGCAGGTGATAAGCACCCCTGGGGCTGGAGAGCACCTCACTGGTGTCTTTTGTTCTCAGTGGGCTCTAAACAATGAAAACAACACACACTCTTTGTTGTAAGAGCCTAATTTTGCCATAAAATATACTGGATCTGCAGTAAAACCCTATACCTATAAAGTGAACCAGTTATACCCACAATGAAAATTCTATCTGCAAGACAGCCTAACAATACAAGGCTTTGGAGAGAATTACTATTTGCGCCAACCAATGAAGCAACTATTGAATAAACCGCCTCTTATCCTCCCCCAAACTTGATCTTAGTAGAAATGATATTGTATTTCCTTTGGCCAGAAATAAGAAAAAGTAAACACTATTGTGAGAAAGCTATCCCCCAAGGTCATCTTAATTTGGCCAGAGATTATTTGCGAGAGAAGACAAGTATTGGGCAATATGAGGGGGTCACTTGTCAATCACCGCCAGCAGAGCCTGGACTTTTAGGTTGCTGTCTGAAATCAGAGCAAGGCTAAAATTCAATGTGAAATGGAATGACTTGGTGTCTAGAGTCTAGGGCTGGATATAGTCTGTAACAGAGCTGTCGAAGCAATTGTATTGCATCTGTGAAACTGCAAGGTCAATGGTGCGCAACGATAACGTGCCTATGAGCAACCGAAAAGCCTCTGTGGCCGGGTAAGGCACAGGAAGAGAGACAGAGGATCACACTGCAGTCAGACGCCTGCTCCTCGTCCCACCTCTGTCATTAACTAGACTTGGACAAGTCAACCAATTTTTCAATGTGTGAAATGGACATATTAGGGCCAACTAAATAATTTCTGAAGTCTCCTTTTGTGATGACCTTTACTATATGGAGGAAAATTGCAACGATCAACACCAGGTTTGCTTGTACAATCCCCTTCCATGTGCATGCAAAGATCTTGGTACTATTTAAAGAGGTATCGTGTTTGGGGGCTCAGTTTGGGTATGCTCGGCATCCCTACCCCTTTCTTCTGGTGACAGCACTCTGGTTCCTTGGAGACAGCCCCACCTTAATCCTATGCAGTCTTCAGAGGATCATGAAGGGGAGTCCCTCCCTGGCCCTTTAGTGAGCTGCTATGACCTCACCTGGACCAGGCCAAGAAACCAGATGTTTTCTTTCAGTATTGAAGCCTGAGTTGAGTGTTACAGGGACAGAAACCGGCTGTTCCTGGTTCCTTCTATGTCAGCCCTTTGAAGAGACTACCCATCAGCTCACCTCCATTGTCGCAGAGTCAGAACGCCTTGCCCTTGGTCTTCCAAGGCCTGGAACTTTTCCTTTGCTTCTCTGAATTATTTCTCACAATTTTGATAAACACTTCCAGCTAGTGAGAACAGACCTCTAGTGCCAGCAACCAACAAGCCCTAACTGAGGAGGAACTCTTTCCTGGTCCACGTGTCGGGGTGAATACTTTGAAATCATAAAACCGGAGACATCTTAAAGTACTTTAAACAACTAGAGTTTCTTGGTCTAATTAAGATATCATTTTCCTCTAATTAGAATAAGCAGAGGAACTGCACTTTCTGAAGCAGTCTTGATTTTCTAGACTCTCCATCAGGCTGGACTGGAACTGACATCAACTGCATTCAAGGATCAGACCCTGGATCTAGTTCCACCCTAGGCAGCATCTAAACTGCCACTCACCCCTTGGAGAGAAAGCAGAAGCTGATTACTCTGCCTCTTAGCCAAAGCCCATGATGACACTGAGGGAGTATGAGGTTCTGCCAAGAAAATGATGAGCTTATTTTTAGTGAGTGGTCAAGAAACAGGCCAGGGGCTAAGCCCTCAAATGTCACCCTTCAAAGAGAAAAATGTCTCCAGCCAGGAAAACCGGGCCAGGGGAAGGTTGCAAAGAGCCCCCATGCCCCGGGAACACAAGCCAAAGTCAATCCCACTCACAGCATTTAAAACTCGACGCTGGACAGGCTACTTATTGATGGGCTAGGACCCCAGGAGGATGGCTTCCTTGAGAACATAGAGCAAGACATACGGTGAGAGTTATCCGGCTCAGAACTATTGCTGAGAAGCATTGCTGACATTACCTTCCTGCTCCCCATTTTAGAACCACACTGCACGGCTAATCCAGTGCCCACAGCAGCTACTCAAATTTAAATTAGTTAAAATTAAACAAGATGACACATCCAGTTTCTCAGTCACATGCACTATGTTTCAAGTGCTCAAAAGCCCCAGGTGGCTGGGACAATGCAAATACCACATACTTCCATCTCTGCAGGGGGCAGCGCTGGTCTGACAAGGTGCAGGACTTGACAAGGAGGGGTCCCTCCAGGGTGCTGATGCCCAGGGGACCATGGGAGGGAAGAGGCAAGATCAACTGCACAGCAATGCCTCAAGCAGGGCTGCCCGGGTGTGCACCCAGGATGAAGGAGCCTGTTCCTACTCAGGCCCCTCCTAGAGAGACACTCGGGGAGTCCACATGTGCCCTGGAGGACTGCTCTGAACACCTCCCAGAAGAGGACCAAGTGGCAGGTGGCTGGGGAACTCCACTGGCTGACTGAAGAGAGGGAGATGCCCTGGGAGCAGCCTGAATACCCAGAGGGCAAAGGCTCAAACTGAGTTCTTGGAAGATGAATAGATACAAATGATCCCTGAAGGGTCACCCTGTAAGGTCTACCTGCAAGGACAAAGCGGCTCTCCTCGAATCTGTGCGGAAAGGGCCACTGGGGTGACAACAGGCTCCTGAGCAGCATCCACAGGGGTCCTGCTCATCCCGTGAGGATTCCCATGAGGCTTGAAGAGCCCTGCAAATTAGGACCTGAGATTGGTAATCTGCTACTCTGAGGTCATCAACATTAAATCACTACTGTAACCTTCAAGGGAAGGCTTCTTGGTATCTGTCTTGGTCTGTTTTGTGCTGCTATAACAGGATGTCTGAGACAGGTAATTTATAAAGGACAGAGATTTAGTTTTCACAGTACTAGAGGCTGGGGAGTCCACAGTCAAGGGACTCCCACCTGATCAGGGCCTTCTTGCTGTGTTATCACATGGCGGGAGGCAGAAGGGCAAGAGAACAGGCAGGTGTGAAAGAGAAGAGGGAGGATCCAAACTCACCCTTTCATCAGGAACCTGCTCCCATGACACCAACCTGAATCTAGGCATGACAGCAGAGCCTCACAGTCTAATCACCTCTTAAAGATCCTGCATCTCTACTTGGTTGCATTGGGGATCACGTTTCAACATGTTAGTTTGGGGACACATTGCAGGACTCACAATCCAAACATGCTTCCTCCTCTGTCTTCTGTCAACCCCAAGGAACAAGGTTAGTGGACAGAAAACCAAGCAAAAGATAGATCCGCTGTCTCTCGCGCACTGCAGGCTCACAAGGCTAACTCAGACCAGAGACTGTGGAGAAAAGGAACATTCTAGTGAACATGACACTGGGATTTCTCATCAATAGCTAAAACTTACTGGAAAATTTCAGTATCTTCCTGTAAAACCATCCAGCGGCAGAGCAAAAAGAGCCAGCAGGACAGGTGAGAAAGAGCATTGGAGAAAATAAAGTTTTACCCTGTAAACTCAGAAGGTTCCAGAAGTGCATGAGAAAGCTGCAGCCCAGTGGGACAGTGGATGCAAAGTCCCACGAGGGGGTGGCAGATGTGATGTGGGTGGCCTGCTGCCGTGCCTGTGGACTGCTGGCTGCAGGAATGTCTGGGGCATGGACAACCAGGTCCATTCTACACAGAGGAACTGGAGGCTCAAGAACGCAAGTGAGGGGCTGCGCCAGGATCCGAACGCAAGTGAGGGGCTGCGCCAGGATCCAAACCCAGGAGGCCTCGGCGGGGACATGGCCTTGAGCAGGAGCCCCTTTTCACAGGGTTGTTTAGGCACATCATTGATTCTGACAGACCACTCCTTAGTAAGAGAACACCCTGTGCTGGAACTTTCCAGAAGGCAAAGTGACAGTTTGCAGTTGTCCTGCTTGGTACTAAATGATGGAAAAAGTGCTAGTATCCCGAACCACACGCAACCTGAAAGATGAAGCCACATGTAAACTGAAAAATGAAAGGGCCCGATGGCCCTAGAAGTGCTTCCTGTGGGGCCCGCCTGTGCCGGACAACCTGTCTCTGCACTTCTTTACGTGAGAGGAGAAACTGTCAGTTCAGATATTCTGTATTTGCAGCTAACCCTTTATCCCAACTGAGAAGTCAAATCTCCCATTAGAGAGGCTATATAAAGCCCCGTGAGCTTCATTCAGAACATCGGCCCACACTCTGTAAGCTGAGAAGAGTTCCTGAAGGTGGTTGCCCATTGTCGAGTGTTTTCATTTCCCTGACTATACTCAGACTGGACTTGAACCTGGGACTTCCTACATGTGGAGTTAGAGGGCACCCTGTCCTAACAGGAACGAGCTTCCAGACACAGCTTTGGTAACTGGTAGGATCAGAGAGTCATTTAAAAAAAAAAAAATGTTATTTCTTTTGTTCTTTCTTCCAATCCCCATCTCCCTGCCAGGAAGGAGGAAAAAAAAAAAAAAAAACACCAGCCAGGCAACAGTACATTTAATTCCCTTTCTTAATTAGAAGCAAAACATTTGTAAAGTGGTGGCACAATTACTTGAAGAGCATTTGCAAATTATCTCCGAGTACAAAGCCAGCATATTAAGGAAAGTGAGGGAACTGTGAACACATTCCAGACTAATGGACAGGGAGTCTGCCAGTCACAGCAGGTGGGGTGCTAATCCCTCACTCAGAGTTGGCCATGCAGACCAGCCCAACACCAGCCCAGGCCTCCCAGGTGTGAGCATGGCTAGGAAACCTATCTATCTTCCAGACACACTCTCCAGAGTGCCTCAAGGGTTTTGGGGAAGCATTCAAATAAATAATCACTTCCTGGTACTGGAGATTAGATTTCATACACCACAGCCCAGGCCTGAGCTTAAGTGGAGAGAGATGAAGAACAAATTTCAGTTTTCAAAAGCATAATTTTCCTCTAATCCACTAATGAGCATGCAAATATTTTCTCCCGACTCTGGTTTGGGGAAGAAAGGGACTAGGCTCCATCAACACCACTTCCTGGCTTTTGGGGGCGGGGGCAGGGGGGTGTCTTGATATTAGTTATGATCATGGCTGGCCACAGCAAATCCTGGGGTCTTTTCCCTAGAAAGTGTTGCAAGATCAGGTTGGCTCATAGTGTAAGTGTCCAACAGAGGCTGGCTGTGACAAGGTCACTGTCTCCCGAGACAAACCAGAGAATTTCATTTTTAGACAGTTCTTACTGTCCACAGACGGCTCCCGACTTAGGATGAGCCAAGTTACAGTTTATGGACTCAAGACGTTTCAACTTCACGGTGTACAAAAGCAATATGAGTTTAGTAGACATCATACTTCATATATGATGTTTTCTAAAGCTAGTGATATGCCACACGATATTCTCTCTCCAGGCAGCAGTAGTAAGAGCACCTCCAGCCAGCCATACAATCATGGGGTAAACGCCAACATCCCACAGTGCACCATGTTGCCAGCAATTTCCAGAGACAGGTCTTCAATATTTTACATGAGATATTCACCACTTGATTATAAACCCAGCATGGTGTTAGATGACGTGATCGGCCGTGGGCTGACCTAAGTGCTCTGTGAACGTTGGAGCTAGACTGAGCTAAGCCATGGCTTTGGGTAGGGTAGGGGGTTATCTGCTTTCTTGACTCACAATATTTTCAATGTACAGTGGATCAATCCAGATGTAGCCGAAACATAAGCTAAGGAGCGTCTGTCCTGTGTAAACAATTATTCCCTGACACCTATCACGTATCTTTACCTGTCACTCCCAGGAAGTGGGAGTGAACACAGACAAACCCAGGCTCTCTCCCATGGAGAAAGGTCTTCCTAGGTAGAAAGGTCTGCACTGCCCATGTCTTAATGTCTTCGTCCTGAAAGGCTGGGTCCTCCTGCCCTCTGCCCCCAGGGCCTGGCTTCTAGCCCTGCTGGCTGGGGTTCTCATTTGTGAGCCCCAGGCGTGGGGCATTCTCCTGTGTGTGGACACCTGGAGGAGGGCACCCAGTAGACATGGACAAGTGATAAGGGTGCAGCAGCGCCCCCAGAGGACCACAGTGCCAGGACTGACAGACAGACACTCCCAGGACTTGCACCCTGCAGTGGGAGGAAAGAAGCGGTGGCTGTTTCTCAAGTCAATAAGTGATGGAATGAATGATCAAACTAACTGCTGCAGTAAACCCCAAGTTTCTTTTCTTTTCCTGCTGAGTCACACCTTTATCGCTTCTGTGGAGGATCTAATTTCAGGACTACTTAGGTCCCCATGTGTGTTCAAATCACCTTGTTAGAGTTCATAAGAATCCCAGCCTGTTGACATCTTTTGGTTTAGGGATCCAATCATCCCACAGATTACTTGCCCCCTTCAGCTTCATGTCAACTGCAGATTAACCATCATACCTTGGATATTCTGAGTGACTCAATGGATTTCATTTATATTATACTCCCCCCCCCCCCCGCCCCAGTTCTCAGGATTGAAATCAAGGGCTGAGCTACATCCCTAGACCTTTCATTTGAGACAGGGCCTTGCTGAGTTGCTGAGACTGGCTCCAACTTGTGGTCCTCCTGCCTCAGGTTCCCAAGCAGCTGAGATGACAGGCATGCACCACCACGCCCAGCTACATCACACACTTTTTGTGTGTGTTGGGAATCGAACCCAGGGCCTCATGCATGCTAGGCAGGCACACTACCACTGAGCTATCTCCCCAGTCCCTATAACACACAACTGTTTAAAGCAGGTTAAACACTGTTTAGTCATCCCTAGAAGGAGGGTGTTGTGACTGAAGACCTCAGATTGCGCCCTTACTCAGAAACAGTGACCGTAGATGTGATTAGTTAAGTTAGGACGGGGTCAAAACGAAGCAGTGGGCCCCTAACCACTGGGACCAGTGGCCTTATAAAAGGGGGACTGTAAACACAGCCAGAGGCAGACCTCCAGAAGGGAGACCCTGTGATGAGCCACAGGGAGAAGACGCCCACCTACCCCAAGGAAAGGCCTGGAACAGCCTCCTCCCTCAGCCTCAGAAGGAACCAGCCTGCCCACGCCTTGATCTCTTCTGGCCTGGAGAGCTGTGATCAGTGCTTCCATAGAAGAAAGCCACTTTGATTGCCACGGACGTGCTGCCAGGCTGCTCAGCTCTGACCCTGAGAGGCCCAAGTGCCCGACCCATCCAGAGCATCGGGAGTCTTGAACACCCTGAGGGGCACCGGGGAGCCCATCTGGATTCCTCCAGCTTTTCCCCGGGTGGGCTTTGAAACACTGACTTTGCCCCTCAGTCTCTCCAAGGTCCTTTGTCAACAGCAGCTCAACACCAACGCTGTAGTCTTCAAAGTGACAGACAAGGGGATGTCCCCATATTGTGTATGTTCCTACCACAGACGTCCCTGCTGGCATCCTCCCTCCGAGCCACGAACCAGTCTCGTGGGCCCTATTTCATTCTTAGTCACCCACATGAACGTCCTTGCTGGCAGTCACGGGTTGGAGACTCAGTACCTCTTTTCCATTACCACTGCTCGGTAATCCCCACCATCACCCAGAAGTGATGAAGTCCCCACCATCACCCAGACACCCGTGGGCCAGAAGCTGCCCCACTGTGTGCCTCCGTCCTGTCCCTCATTCCCCATCCCGAGGCTCCCGTCTCCCATCTTGGCCACACCTGCTCCCTGGCTGCCCTTCAGCTCTACTGGGCTTGAGGGACCCCGTTTTGCTGTGCCAGGCTCTCCCTCCTCCGCTGACCTGTTCTTTGCCACCAAATCTAATGTTTGAAAAGAGATATTTTCACACAGGGACTCTACCTTATCCAAGAAAGAAAAATACAACAGTTTCAACTTCCCCATGGCTCTGCCCACCTCCCTGCCTAGCCCTCCACCCCCAGGCTCCATGCATCCATTGGGTCAGAGCCCACTGCCGTGTGAGCCTGGGCAGGAGACCGTGGAGGTGACCACAGCAGTGGCTGCTGCTCAAGCTTGGCCCCCCCAGCAGAGTGCAGCTTAGGGTTAGATGGCTAGGAAGAGCTATAAGGCTATGGAGAAAATCCATACACAACGCCACTGCCTACATGTACACATATAATACACACACACACGCACACAAGCACGAACTCAATCTGCAAGCTTCAGAAGCTAACACTGGCACCACTGGTAAATAAAGAACCCTCTACGTGTGCCTCAGTTTCCCCAGATGAGGAGGAGGATGGGGGGGGGCACTGCCTCATCTCCACCACCAGCAATGGCCAAGAGCAGATAAGCTGTTTTGTAGCTTCAACAAGAAATCCCCTTGAGGATGAGCATGGAAAGGGTTTTTCTTTTTTTTTTTTTTCCCTCCCCCGCTACCGAATCATGACAGAAGCAGAGTTAAGATGTCCAGCTGCATTGTGACCACCATCCGAAATGTGAAAATAATTCCAAGACACAGGGAAGAGGAAAAGGGAGGACGAGGACATTGCTGTGATTCTCGAAGACCACCACCCCCATGTCACAGAAAAGACATGCAAATTTAGAATTCAACTAAGTCACATGTCTCGTCGGGTGGGGTTGTACACTGGGGTCTGCACATCTGGAAAAAAAACGAGGACTACAATGGCTACTTGGTTCTGTCTACTGGAGAGCGCGCACCAACGAGGAACAATGTGGAACTCAATGCCCCGTGTGTCAACTTGGTTGCTAACTCGGGCTGCGTCTTGGACAACACATCAATTTGTTAAAAAACACACAGGAAAGAAGGTACTTTCTTCCAGTTGTCAAAGCAAAAATCCTTTACTCTTCTGTCCAGCAACCCGAAGAAAAACAAGGGAATTTGTGGCTTGGTTTCCTTGACAACCTTATCTTCACTCCAGGCGCATTCCTGTCTCTAAGCAACGGGGCGCTCGCTCTTCAGAATTACCGGGAGGCAAAAGCCAGCACTTATCCCGAGTCCTCTAGGACAAAGCAAAGCAGGGAAGAGCGGCTGGTCCTCCCGGGGCAGAGCCCAGGGAGCCAGGGGAAGGTGCATGGCCCCATGTCCTCCCAAACCCACACATACCTTGGCACCCCCTAGGGCCTGGGACTCCACCTGTGCACTCTGTCCTCTTGGCTCACTCCCCTGTCCCCTAGGAAGGGACAATGACTCCGTTCATCTGCTCACTTCTCCCTCATTCCCCTCCTAACAGAAGAGCCCTGCGTGGCCCTAGAGTGAAGGGGAGGCTGACCCTAGAGAGCAGCACAGAAGGAAAGCCAGGATTCACGGACTGTAAACGAATGGCCTGGAGCAGAGCACTTGATCAGAAGCCCAGAGGCGGCGTCGATTGCCCCGTGGACACGGAGGGACTCCTCATTTTCCCTTCTCACCAGCATACCCCAGCCTCTTCCCTAACATCTCTAAGTCAGGAAGAATCTCTGAGAATACAAAGAGGAGGAATGAATGAATGGCGGCTCTGGAAATTGTAGCTTCGCGCTTTACCAGAGCGAGAGGGGCGAGGCAGAGTGCGCCAAGGTCCACCTGCAGGGAAGTGGGATTTGCAGGTGGGAGAGCCCACGCTGCGCTTCCTACCTGCACCCCATCCGCAGGAAGCCGGCCCTTCATCCCGCACCTTTCTCAAGCAAGCTCATGTCCATGACGCCATCTGCCCCCATAGCACCTGGGAAGCAGGGAGTGGGGCTGGAAGGATCCCCTTCCTTTGGATCGGAGAGGCTGTTCTTACACACAATCGCAGCTGGTCATTTTCAAAGTAAGATGGAAACTACAGATTCTGAATCCTCACGCCAACCTGTCATTGGTAATGGGGACTCCGGATAGTCTAAATGGCTATATTTCAAAAGCAATTTCCAGATTTTGTATCATCCACAAGCTTTGGTTAATACAATTTTTTCAATAGTCTGTCCACAAAATGGATCTGTTTGGGACTCCTCCCCTGGCTCTGTCTCTCTCTCTCTCGGGTGAATCATAAAGTAGAAGTGTCCGAATTCATTTTCCAAGCCCCCATTTGAGCCTGATTCAACACAAACCCCCAGGGGGCGCCACAGACGTCAGTTTGCAGACCTGCAAAGTTCTGGGGAGGGCAATCTGTCTTTTCTGCTCCTCCCAAACCCCCATGCTGAGCCCATGCCTCTGAAGAGCCCCCATGTCAGCATAGAGATGGGAGCCCAAAGCCAGGACATTCTCCAGGTCACAAGACGTCTCACCTCAATGGCGAACTCAGATGGCAATTAGCCCCCCGAGGGAGGGAGACAGACAGCAGAGCAAGGGGTGACCAGAAGTCCATGTAGATGTCCCTTCACTGTGTTTGATAAGAAAAGGAAAATGGAACTTTGATTTCGGACTCTCCCATCATTGATTGTTATTTTGTAGAACACAAGTAACCTTTTAATTATTTTCCACTCCACACCATAACAGCTAGCAAGGGAATGCAGACAAAATGGAATAAACAGGGACTTATTAAGTACATAATTAATGTGCACTAAAATTAGCATACTTGAATACAAATGAATTGGCACTATTATAAAGTATGCACCTTCAATGTTATCAATTGATTAAACCTGTTATCTGCTATGGCTTTTGGAACAAATTAGGTCACCTCCATAGGGACCGAGACTGCTTAAGGACGGACGAAGCGGCTCCTCCAGCAGGACCATCCAGCCACCAATGGTGCCTATCTTGTCACAAGCCAAAGTTTGAGGACAGCTGCCACTCTCCCTGTGGGGAAGCAGAAGCGAATCCAGCTCTTGTGGAAGACCACCTCGGAGCCAGGGTGGACCCTGCCCCCGACTCACAGGGATGGCAGCAGAAGCCATTTGCAGAGGGGCCTGTCCAGGGCAGGCAGGGCCTGAGCTCTCCCAGCAGCCTCGGGGAAGGAGGTGGTAACCAGCGGAGGCCGTAACCGACACAAACTCGGGCCACTGCTGCAGCTACACACCACTGCGACCTCGCCAACTAGTGTGAAGAGCGAGCAGTGTGGTAGCCAACCGGTGGCCTTGACCCTTTCTGCTCGTCTCCCTGCAGGGTGTCCCCGCTGTCCCTCCAAGGCCCTCTACATTGGGTAGAAACACTGGCAACCAGTGCCATCAACCCAACTCTTAAAGCAGGAGCCTTATTTTAAAAATCGCACCATCCGCAAAGTCTGCCGTGTGCACAGACGCAGGGCAAACTCCCCTCTGGCTCTGAAGGTGAGCAGTTACCAGTGGACTTCCGGTCATCGACTGGCTCTGTGCTGCGTGACATTTCATCTCCTCTGTGGGAGTGACGACTTCTCCAAGGCAAGGGCTGTTGGTTTTCTCTCTCTCTCAAGCATGAAGACCTGTGCTGACCACCATGGCAGGCGCTGGCCACATAGGGCTACTGAGCCTTGAAATCTGGCTAGTGACACTAACAAAACATTTCAATTTTAAGCAAACTCAATTTAAAACCTGAGGATGTCTAAAACATTTTTTCCATTATACACAGCTTTGTTTGGGTAGGACGACTTCTCATTCTGACGGTTAAAAGATACACACTGTTTTTTTCAGAAGGTAGGCTGTCTCAACTATTAAAATACTAATATTTAAAATATTAATAACCATGTTGAAATGAGAATATTGTGGCTCCATTAGATGAGATGAAATAAGCTCCTTTAATTAACTTTACCTTTTTTTTTTAACATGGCTAACTAGAAAGTTTAGAACTCTGTCATTTTACACTGTACAGAATTCTATTGGATGGGGCGATCCACATGCTTCACAGAGAAGCAGTCCAGCAGGCGTTGGCCAGGAAACACAATGAAGAAAACCAGCAACACAGGAATAACATCACTTGTGCCAATTAATTCATAAGTCCCCTCCCTTCTGAAATTGTACGGTACAGCAATTGGTTGTAAAATAGGGGAATTCTGATATTCATACCCTAAGAATGTAGTTAATTCTTACCACCAGGTGACAGATGGGGTTCTGTGCTCCCTGGCAGCCAAAGAATAAAAGCAGCTGTGCACAGTAAATGTCCTGCATTGTTCCCACAAGGCACACAAACCTTCCCCAGGCAGTGCACTCTAAGGTAACCATCTATTTAGGGGCCACAGGTAATGAATGGGGCAATGCCTGTAGCAAAAAACCTCATAATAAATGTTGCAGCGGTTTTCAAGTAACAGTGTCCTTTCAAAACCTGAGTCGGGGCAGGCTCTTATTTAAGGCAGGTGAAGCTGACACAAGCCTGTTATGTTACCTGGGCAGAGAGGGGCAGGTGTCCACTGGTGGGTCACACAGGACAGCCAGAGGAGAGGCGACGAGTCTTTGCAGTGACTCTTGCCATCTCCTCACACCGGACATCGTGCTGCTACACATTTTCCTGCCCAACTATCCCCCACCCCTTTCTGACCCTGACTTAAGAAAATGGGCCAGAAACAACGTGAGCCAGAGTGACAGCTTCCCAGGCATGACGACACCACCCAGCATTTCTTCTAAATAATGAAACACCAAGTTTGATATGTAGGTTATTTTATTTATAATGTACTTGTGACTCACCCCGGGGCTGAGACCAGTGGTCTGACTGCCTTCCTGCAAGAGCTCCTGAGGCCAGCCTGTGGCTCCTCACAGAGAACCTGACATTTCACCCTCTGCCAAGGGACGGGCACACGGCAGTTGAGCTGCCCGTGGCAGGGGAACAGTCCCCACGGGTGCTGTCAGCACAGCAGCACCCAGTACCCTGCATCCGTGTCCCCTGAGCACAGCTGAGAAGATTTTATCCAACTTTGATTAAACACAGGCAGCTATCATATTGGATGGTCCAGGTCTAAAATGCCATAGAAAACCCCATTCTAGCCAATACCTATCGGCCACGGTAGAACAGCAGCCGAGAGTCTCCAAACACTTTGAGTCATAATACAAAACCGCGTTCCAATTCCTTGCTCCAATTTTTTTCTTGAATTACATAATGGTAGGCAGATGACGTCTCAGAGCAGGGGTGGAAATGAGTCTTGATTCCAGCCCAAACCCCAGGGCAGCCTTTCACGGGGGCTTTGGCTACAGCTTCCTGCATCTGAAGGCCAAAATGTGGGGTATAGTGTTTGGGTGTCTTGACCAGAGCCAGTGAGAGGGGATGACGGGGCACCTGGAAGTCACTCTGACACTCTTATTTGGGGTATTGCGGGGACCCCTGGGCTGTGATTTCCCCTGTGGGGCGTCTGTACCAGTTCCCACACTCACACTCAAAGGTGTGATCCAGACACGTGCCTCTGGCTCCGGCTACACCTCCCGCCCAGGAACACGTCCTGTCTGGGAGCCTGTGCTAATTATCATGTCAGGCTTCCCACTGAGAGATAATTAAAGGAGAACATTACAGTGTTTTCAAACTCCTGCAATAAACGAGATGCCTCTCCGAATAACCTGTTGGAGATAAAAACTGAAAGGCTCCGGAGTCCCCACTCAAGGCCCCATGGCAAAGACCAGAAGACCTCTGATCCTCAGAGCAAAGTGTGGCCACAAGTGGGTGGGAAGAGAAGAGGATGAGGGTCCCTGGCTTCTCAGCAGCACCAAAGGGTCCCAGCATGGTGCCCTGGCCCTGGGCTCGCTCAGATATTATCTCCATCCTGCAGCCAGGAAAACAGACTCCCAGGCTCTGACCTCAGGTCCCCTAGCTAGTGAAGCACCCAGTGGCTGCAGGATCTAAGAACCGGCCTTTCTGACTCTGAAGCCTGTCCTGTCCCAACCCTCTGGCTGACAACTTGCATGGGTCCCAGATGGTCCCCAGGGTCCAGGTGGGTACACGTGTGGGGGCCTCAGCTCACAGGCATTCATGCTACATGCTCGGCCCCAGGTTAGCAGACCTGGGCGAGGCTTCATGCCCAGGTTCCCTGCCTATGTCCAAGGCCCTAACCTGCTGACACCTCACAGTGGTGCCCCAGGCATTAACACTGAAGGTGGCAAACCTCAAAGAGCAATAGGTGCTTCCAGAACTTTTCTGTTACAGACTCAGAAAATCTTTCAGATCCACAAGAAACACTCCCCAGAGCATAAGGCACAGGGGTGGCCTGTTAGACTGTGCCCAGCTGCACCCATGAAAATGGGCTGGCTGGCCTTGGGCTTGACCTTGGACCCTCTGGATCTGTTTATCACATTTAAACAGAGACACAAATATCTCAACACTATCCCTGGAATGCTTTCTTCAATGCCTGGGCCCCAGGGCCCCATAGGGGGCAGCCTGTAGTATCACAGGTATATTTTATTTGCCAATAATGTGTGGCTGCAGGATCTAGGAACCAGTCTTTCTGACTCTAAAGCCTATCCTGTAACAACCCTCTGGCTGATGACTTCCATGGATCCCAGATGGTCGCCAGGATCCAGGTGGGTACACATGCGGGGGCCTCAATAATCTGTGGCTTCGCGGGGCGCTCTGCTTCCTCCTTGGCTGAGCCCGGGTTGCTGTGCCAAGACCACCCTCCAGTTGTGGAATCAGAGCAGAATACAAGGGGTTCCTTCCATATGTCCCCTGGGAAGGTCCATATACAACAAGAGAATTTCCTACCCAGTCTCTGTCCCAGGAAAATCAAGAGTCGGTATGTTCCTCTTTGGTGCCGATTCCTTCTTGAAAGCCAGATGCCGCACCTTGCTCCAAGTGCTGCCCCGCCAGAGCCGCCCAAGCAGGGGCAAGCCAGATGTCCAGGTTCTTGTCAGCAACAGCAGCCACTACTCCTGCCCCTCTCAACTATCCCCTACTTATGAGTGCTTCAACAGATCATCTGTATTTCACACCAAATTCAAATCCAAAAGCAGCCAGCACCCCCTGAAAGCAGGGCTCACAGACACCCCACAGCCAATGCCTTGGTGGGACCTACTGAGGTCTGTCCTCAGTCACTAAGGACTTGTGTAGGTATAACTGTATGTTCACTTTCAAAGGGTGAGTTTTACAATCTGTGAATTATATCCTTTAAAAGGGAATTAGCAGGGACAGTTCCCCTGGTGTGGAGGGGTAACTGGCAAGCCTTCGAATGACCCATAGAGCTTGGGGATTTTTTTTTTTTTTAATTTTAAAATAAGGCATCCTAGGAGGAAAATGCCACAAAATAAAGTTGTTTATGAGAGGGAAGGGAGGGAAGGGAGGGGAGGGGAGGGGAGGGGGGGGGAGGGGAGGGGAGGGGGGAGGGGAGGGGGGGAGGGGAGGGGAGGGGGGAGGGGAGGGGGGAGGGGAGGGGGGAGGGGAGGGGGAAGGGAAGGGGGAAGGGAAGGGGGAAGGGAAGGGGGAGGGAAGGGGGAAGGGAAGGGGGAAGGGAAGGGAAGGGAAGGGAAGGAACATGCACAAATGAGATGAATGAGCAGAGGCAGCAATCCTTTAGCCACAACACTGAGCTCAGGAAGTGAGAGCCTGGATCTCTTCCCTGTCACTGAACTGGCAAGCCAGGAAGAACCGTGGGCAACACAAGAGCGGTATGTGGTGTTAAGATGGGGAGATCAGTGAGGGGGGGGTGGTCCAGGAGACACGGATGGCAACGCCCACCATGATACACGGCCACCCCAGCTGCAGACACACGCAAGCTCAATACATGCCCTGCCTCCTCTGACCACCACCCAACATCCTCACACGACGAAGGCCCAGGGAACAAGCTGCTAAGAGAACTGGGGTCTGAAGCATCCTTTGGAAGCTCAAACAGAAACAGCCAGGGATGGGAAGTGGAAAAGGCGGGCAGCAGCCCAAGGAGGCCCAGGGCAGGACCAAGACTGTGAGGAATCCAGTTCACACAGGACTGACGTGCTGCTGTTGAGTCTGTTCCTGAACCCCAGCTAATCCTCTCTGGACTTCATTGGAAGGATCCATTTGGTCTCTGTGGTGGACCAAATGATGGTTCCAAATATATCCTGGTCCTCATGCCTCAGTCTGCAAATGTCACCTTTTTTGACAAAAAGAGTTCTCAGATGTGATAATACTGGATTATCGGGGTGGACCCGGAATGAAATCACAAGAATCTTTATTAAGGAGGAGATCTAACACAGAGGAGAAAGCATTATGAGCTTGGGGATACAGACTAGGATGAGGAGCCATGAGCCAAACAGTACCCGCAGTCTCTAGAAGATGGAAGGGGCAAAGAACAACACCTCCTTGTCCCCCCAAGCCTCCAGCAAAGACACCATCCTGCTGACACCTTGACTTTGGCTCAGTCTAAACCAATTGCAGACTTTTGGTCTCCAAAACTGCAGGAGAATGAATTTGGATTGTTTTAAGCAGTTTTCAGTTTATAATAATTTGTTACAGCAGCTATCGCAAACTAATACAGTCCTTCATTCAGTTTCTAGCCCCTCCAGGTATTAAAATGGCCCCAATAAAATTATCTCTGGCATAAAGAAATAATTCACTTCTATACTTTGGTGGGTATGCTGAGGGGCTGAGGGAGAGAGCTGATGGAGGTCCGCCTTCCAAAGAATATCTTTATCTGATCACAAGTGTTTACTGTAGGAAAATTCCATTATAAATCTTACCAAAAAATTAAAAAAATAAAAGTCAGTCATAAACCCAGAAATAACCACTGTTAATATTTTGGTGTCAAAATTTGTGTTTTTGTTTCCCCAAAACAAAAATCACTTCTGACTAAAGCCTCAAGCATTCCCTTTGAAGCCATTATTACCACCATCAGTGACAACATGCCAGATAATTAAAACCAACCACTGTGCTGCTCCAGAGACACAAACAGTGGCCCCTGGGTCTCCTTAAATCACAGCCATAGCCAGCAAAATGAACGACATGCACTTGGCTCTCGACTCCAAGGAGAGGAAGATGAAGAGCATCCATTCATCTAGCTGCTGCTTCTGAGAAGCTTCATCATTAATCTCAAACGTAATGGGGACAACTGTCTGCAACGTATCATCAGGATCTGCACCTGTCAAAGATTCTCCCTTTAGCCCACTGGTGGCCATTGCACCGAAGGATAGTCACCCGACCCTCCAGGCTCCTCATCTGGATTGGAGGGGAGGTATCAAATGCACCTGTCACTCAAGCATACACTATGTCCTGAGTCTACCAGACTTCCAGTGTGTTTTGGGACCTTGGATCCAAAAGAATGAGCATGGTACCCACCTTTCTGCAAACAGCTCCAGATAACAGGGAGCTGGAGCTGTTTGCAAAACCAAGCGAGCAATTAGAGCAACAGTGATCATAACAGGGGAAATATTTAACTTTGTTACATATAAGAAGTTCAGGGGCTAGAGAGGGAGCTCAGAGGCACAGCATGTGCTTAGCAGGACAAGGCTCTGGGTTCAATCCCCAGCACCCACCAAAAATGAAATTCAGAAAGCACTATGCATATCATTCTTCACAGAACGGTCCCAAGCTAGGCTGGCAGGAGCCAGAGCAGTACTGTGTTTTCAGACGGAGTCGTGTTCGAGTGAGAAAACCCCTAGGATTCCTTTAGGCTTAAATTTAACTTTCTCACATACAAATTGCTGAACAGGTCATCAACGAGGAGACGTCAGTAGGAACTCAGTGGCTAGCTGACTTTTAGTTCCACTCGGATGCAGAAAGGAGGCTGGTTTCCTAATGCCCCGGGGTCTCTGGGAGGCAGTCTGGGCCACACTGTGGCAGACACGCCAGAGGCACGGTGCTCAGAGGCTCCCATCTGAGGTTAGCTTTCAGAGAGAATGGGGTGCTTCCCCAACACCATTTCCCAACAGACTCCAGCAAGTGTCGGGGCCCAGGGCTGCGCACAAGCCGAGGCTGGGGAGCGGCTTGCAAGGAGGCAGGAGCCGGGTCCCAGGCTGTTGGGGGCCGGCGTCTGGCTTCCATGCTCTGCCAGCAGGTGCATGCCTGATGGCCTCTATTCATCTTCACCTGAATCACTTAACTGCTTGTACAACTGTATAGTTTTCCCCTCTAAAGTGGGGGTTCTTTTCCACTCTAGGGCTGGGGACAGTCTTCATGATGTCAACACTCCCCAAAGTGCCTGCAAGATGTTGTGTGTTGGTATGACCTGAATGGTGTGTCCCCACCCCGAAATCCCAGTGTTGAAACCTAACCCCCAAGCTGATGCATTAGGACCTGTGGCCTTGGTGGGGAGGGTGAGGCGCTCACGTGGGCAGAGCCCTCACAAATGGATTACACACCTTTATAAAACAGATCCTTGGAGAATCTTACGCCCTATTCCACCATGTGGGGACACACGAGATGGTGGCCTTCTGCAACCTGGAAGGGGGCCCTCACCAGAGCCTGGTCCTGTGACAGACTCCTCAGACTTCCAGCTTCCAGAATGATGATGGGTAATTCTGTGGTTTATGTGTCACCCAACCTGTGGCATTTTGTTATAGCCTCCCCAAAGAACTGACATGTGAATGCACAAACTTCTCGCCCACAGCTTTGCTGGAGTCTCAAGGAAGACTGTGGACTGGTGGTCCTTGCACATGTGTCACATGGTAACCCAAGTGCCCTGCATGTGTGCACAGCCCACAGCCATGTCCTCATGCCCAGAAACCTCCAAGAGCATCATTAAAAAGCTTCTCCTATCCTTCCTCTTTACAAAAACAAAAACTTCAAGAACTCCATCATCTATTTAGATACTCTGAAAAGTCTGTCTTAGAGCCTAGAGCCTGGGAATGTCAAAGTGCTAGTTAAGTTTTTAATCAACTCTGAAGGAGTGTATTGAGAAAGAGACCTTTTCAAAGGTGAGCGGCTGACGACAGGCTCAGAAAACAGCTGTCATCAAAGGGACGCCTGTGGGCGGGTCTCCGTCTCTTTGGCCTCAAGTAAAAATGGAGACTCCAGGGCTAACCCACGGTGGGGTCCCTCAAGGCTCACCTATTTGTGTTTAGGCCTCTGCAGGAAGCTGTGGGTAAACTGAGTGACACTGGAGCCATTAGGCAGGAAAGCAAGGTCTCAGGAACTCTCGGGCACAATCCCCTAGCTGAGAATGCCTAGTTCAAGGGGTGCCCTCTCCTAGCTCACCCCTCAAGTTCAGGCTCAGCTCCCCAGATGGGAGGAACCAGCTTGAGCCAGACAGCCTCCGGGACATGGGTGTGGCTTACCAGATGCCAATCAGCCTGTTTACTGCAAAACCCTGCTGCCCAAGAAGTACCAAACGAGACTCCTCCCACTGGAGCCTTACACCTGCCTTTGAGGTGCCCCCCTACTTTCTCAGTTGTTCGGTTCCGGCTCCTATCAGGACTGCAAGGCCCATCAGGCGCTCCGCTTTTTTAAATCCCATCTCCGGCTTTATCTTTTTTTCCTTATGGATTATTTCAGACTTTTTATTTTCCTAGGCGACTCATACCTCCTGGGCAGGAACCTGCTCTGATGGTTTCAGCCGGGGCCATGGGCTTAAGCAGGATTCCTGTGCCAGTGATTCACAACACACAGCTCCAGCCAGACTCACCCCCAGCCCCGAACCGTGTACCTCGCCGTCTAGTCGGCATCTCCACTTAAAGTCCAACAGCCACCCAAACCCACTATTTTGTTCAGCTTTTTTGCTGCTTTGACTAAAAGACCCAACTAGAACAACTGTAGGAGAGGAAAAGTTTATGTGGGGCTCACAATTTCAGAGATCTCAGTCCATAGAAGGCTGGCTCCACCCCTTGGGGCTGGAGATGAGGTAGATCATGGTGGAAGAGTGTGGTGGAGGGAAGCAGCTCATGTGATGATCGGGAAGATAGAGAGACTCCCACTCGCCAGATACAAAATACAGACTCCAAAAGTGCACCCCCAGGGACCCGCCTCCTCCAGCCACACCCTGCCCGGCCTTTGGTGACCACTCAATGAATCAAATCAGGGGGTTACTCACTGATTGGGTGAAGATTCTCATAACCCAATCATTCCCCCTCTAAATCTTCTGGCATTGTCTCACACGTGAGTTTTCAGGGACAACTGACATCGAAGCTAGAACATTCCACCCCTGGCTCCCAAACTTATGCTCATCCCACAGTGCAAAATACGTTTAGTCCATTTACAAGAGCCCCCCGCGCCCCCCCCGTCTCAATGGTTCAAGATTGGCCAGAACTTCAAGTCCACAGTCTCCTCTGAGACTGAGGGCAAGCTTGCTTCACGAGCTCCTGTAAAGCAAAAGTGATCCACAAATACCCAAAGTCTAAAGGTTCACAGTAAACATTCCCATTCACAAAAACAGGGGCACAGAAAGAATGGGACCAAAGCGAGAATGACATCAGCTGGTCAAATAAGTCCCGTAGCTCCACAGATCTGGCATCTGGGGCACGTGGCATGACACTCCGCCCCTGTGGCCTTACTGGTTGCAGCCCAGGTGGTCTTTCTGTTGGCTTGTCTTGCTCCATTCCTGAAGCCGTTCCATGGTACCGGCATTTCTTAATCCTGGGGTCTCTGCTGCAGCTCTGACTGCCTTACCCCTCCCCACACACTGCCCTCTCAGGAGGTGCCCACGGGGACTCTGCACTCGCCTGGCCTCCCTTCGACATCTTGGTGCAAGCCTCCTTGACCCCCTAACTCCAGCATCCTGCATTCCTGCAGAACCAGCACCACACTTGGTTGAGGCCCAGGTCTGATGCCATCTTGAGCAGTCTCCAAACCTCCACGGACCCTGGCTGCAGGGGCCTCGCAGTGTCTGGATGGCTGAGCATGTTGAAAAAAACTTCCTAGGCCCCCCTATGCAAGAAGGTGCCTCATTGATTTCAAGAGAAGTTTTACTTCCTCTAGTTTGAGATAAGTTTGGTGTTGCCAGCTCCTGAAATGCCCTCAAACCATCTTTTTTTAAATCATCTCTGGGCAGAGCCTTCAGCACTGTTTTAGTGGCTACAATGTCTCTAACAACTGCACCTTCCTTGGCCCCAGTTTCAGTTTACTTTTCAAGTCCAAGTTTTTCAAATCTTTCTGCTCTGCTCTCTGCTCCTGGAATCACCCTAAATTTGGCTAAAAGCCACCAGCAATATCCATGACACTGCCTGAATACGACGCTGTCTAGAAATCTCTTCCACCAGATTAAGAAGCCCATTGCTTTTAAAAATCAACCTCACAAAAAGTTGTGGACATGGGCAAAACACAGACTGCTTTTCGGCTAGAACATAACACGAATGGCCTCTAATCCAATAGTGTCCTCCTTTTCCTCTAAACCCTCCTGAGCCCCGTCTTCACTATCGGCACCTGGTCTTCTGGGCTCCCACCAGCATTGGCCATTAACCTCAGTTTACAACAACCTCAAGTATTTCCAGCTCGCACTGCTAAGCATCTCAAAATTCCTCCCACCAATTCCAGAAAGCTCCAAAAGCTTCTGAAACACGTGGTCAGGTTGGTCACAGCAATGAGGCCACTTCTGAGTACCAGTTTCTGTTTTAGTAGCTTTTTTGCTGCTGAGACTCAAAGACCTGACAACAACAACTTTAGAGGAGGAAAAGGTGATTCTGGGTCCCACGGTTTCAGAGGTCTCAATCCACAGACAGCGGGTTCATTGCTCTGTGCTTGAGGTGAGGCTGAACATCAGGGTGGAAGAGGGTGGCAGAGGGGAGCAGCTCACATGGTGACCAGGAGATGAGAAAGGTCTCCACTCACCAGACACAACACATGTGCCACAGAGGCACGCCCCCATGACCCACCTCCTCCACCGACATTCCCAGTCCTGCCCCGCAGTCCCCCTCCTCTCAGCCGACCACAGCACCACCCTGGAGCAGATCAGCCCTGAGCCTCTGCACCCTCCTGACTCATCTTCTCTCACATCCAGTCCTTCAACGAATCCTGTTGGCCCCACCCAAAATGGGCCCCCTTCTTGCCACCTCTGCCCTGGTCTGAGCCATCGCCGTCTTTGACCTGGATTCTGCAGTGGCTTCCACCTGGGACCCCCTGCTTCCATCCTCACCTGTCCTGGGTCTGGTCTCAATTCAGCACCTGGACAGAGCCCGTTAAAGCTCAGATTGAGCCATATGCTCCTTCATTAAAACCCTGCAATGGCTTCTCACCCACCGAGCAAAACTGGAAGTCCCTTAAGGCCTCCGAGTTCCAGCTAAGGGCACATCACCTTCCTCACTTTCCTAATACCTCTGTTCTCTCCCCACGGCTCTACATTCTGTGGCCACACCGGATGCCTGCCACTCTCCACAGGTGCCAGGCAAGCTCCTGCCGCAGGACCTGAGCATAGGCTACCATTTCCTCTGCCCTGCAGAGCAGATAAGGAATGGATCACTGTGAACTCCTGAGGATGTGGGAAATAAATCACCTTGGGTGCTCCCTGGAGAAGATGAGTGCTCAAGCCCAGGTTTCTAACCGGTGATGGTCAGAAGTTGAGGCACTGAGAATGGAGAGAGTCGTGGAGGAATGGCAGGCAGGTTGTCACCAACGCCATCCTGGCTCACGGGGTCCAAGCACTGTACAGAAAGCTTTGTGGGTATTTGACATATCATTTAATTCTCAAATAAGCCAGGCGTAGCTTCACTCACATCTCATCAATGAGAAAACCAAGGTTCAGGGAGTTCAAGCAATTTGTGGAGACAAACTCATCAGTGGGTGGCGGAGCTGGAATTCCAAAAAGTGCCCCCGGAGCTTGGTTCCTCTGTGGGCTTGTTTTTATATATGTTTTTATTCTTACTACATATAACTCCTCTAGAAGAAACATACATTAATTCTGAAATAAAAACATCAGAAGTCCCTCCCCCCCATTAGAATAAATCCAAGGACACAAAACAAATCACTCTTCGATGCTAAAGAGGAAAAGATCAGTGCTGCCGTTTCACACAGAAGAGTAAGTGAAATATCAGGGTCAAACCTGATTGAATTCAATCCTTTCAAAAAGCATCAGACAGAGCGGCAGATATCTCATTTGTAAAACACCCCGTCCCCATGGTGATCGTCCCATTGAGGACACCATACACGTGGCCATTGGGTACCAAGTATGTAAAGAAGGGACTCGTGGGAAGAATGGCAGAAGGTATTTAAAGGTAGGTTTATTTGGGGGGTGGGGCTGACCACTGAGCCCCTTCCCCTGCCCCATTTTGTATTTCATTTAGAGACTCAGTCTCACTGAGTTGCTGAGCATCTCACCTTTGCGGAGGCTGGCTTTGAACTCACCATCCTCCTGTCTCAGCCTCCCTTTATGGAAGTTTTAACCCATCACACACCCATCAATGAATAACTGGAAGCCAAGGGAGAAAGCTCCGCAGCCCCTCCCCCAGGAAGGACCCAAACCGCCCAACCCCTTTCCAGCCAGAGAAGTGCAGGGGGCCCGGGGCCCAGGGGAGAGCTCACCTGGAACGTTGTGGATGGTGATGGCCAGGATGAGCAGCAGGATCCTCCTCCAGCTGCTGCCGCCGGGCTGGGCTGGGCTTCCGTGGGAAGGCGCCAGGGGGGCAAGGCCCTCGGGAAGGCTGGCGGCCACGGCCTTCCTCCTCTGGTAGGCCTCGCCGTTCTCGCTCTTGTCTGAACAAAGAGAACAGGGTGGGGAAAGAGGCTTTGAAAATGTGCAGGCGGACCCCTGAGCAAGGGGCCCAAGAGGAAGCGCCCAGCAGAGGACATTCTGCTTCCAGACTGCGGCAGACCTGGTGTCCTGATGGCCATTTGCCCCCTCATATAGTCATCCAGCAAACACCCTTCAAACACACGTTCAGGGCCGGTGCAGAGGTACTAGGGAAGGTGAGGAAGATGAAGATGTGCCCCCATGATGCCCGCTGAGACCCTTGATGGTGACACCGACAAGGAGCACAACATCTGGAACCAAATCACCTGGTTTGCTTCCTGACGGCCTCTCCTAACTGTGTGGCACTAAAATAGTTGTCAACCTCTCTGTGCTATAGTTTCTGATTCATAAAAAAGCAACACCAGTAGGGATTTCAACGTGGTTCTACAAGGATTCAGTGAGGAATTGCAGAAGGTTCCAGAATATACGGACGTGTTGATCGCTATTGTGGGTGCTGTTCTCGCTCTCTCCCCCCAGCCCTACAGAACTGCAGGCCCTGTGGCCCTACCCCTTCCCTGGTCACCCACCTCACAGGGACCAATTCAAGTCAGACCCAGCCCATTATGCTCCCTCCCCAGGGAGACAAGGTGACTCCTGTGCTGTTGCAGGGGGACTGGAAGGCCATGTGACAGGGGCAGCTATGCCAGGATGGACCGAGGTGGCAGATGGACATCAGCAAGCAGGGAAGGGAAGCCGCGCTGCCCAGGTCCCGCGGGACACGGGGGCCACCTCACCACCCAGCCCTGGGGTGTCAGGCGCCGACCCTCAATAGTACAAACTCCCTCTTTGGTTTATTTTGGGTCCTTTCCCAGGGCCGGAGGGACCTGCACCCCCAGGCACCTTGGGTTATTCCTTTCTCCCCACACCGGGGAGGGGGGTGGGCTGAATCGGGGACAAGGAGGCAGCAGAGCATCAGGCTCTGGCTCTCAGGGTGGCACAGCTGTGGGGGCCTGCACTGTGACAGGGAGGGGAGTCTGGTGGGCTTCATCAGCTGTCAGACAGGTGCCCAGAGCACACGGTGCAGCATTGGGCACCACTCAGCCCTGTACCTTCTCCCAGAGGATGTGGTTTCCCCTTCTGGTGGCCCTGGATGGCACCAGGGCCTCCCGCCTGCTGGGCCAGGGCTCTGCCATGGAGTCACATCCCAGGGCTCATAGTGCCCTTCACTCTCGAGTGTCCCCGTCTGGGGGATCCATTCTATGTCCCTGACTGTGACACATGCAGAAGCCTCGTGTGTGGACTTGCCAGGGACAGCGTGACAGCCCTCGCCCAGGACCCTGGAGTGCAGACACTCCACTCACAGAACGTCCAGGGAAGGAACCGCTCAACCCGAGCCAGGAGTTGGAGGAAAACTGTCCCAAGAAACAGGAGCCGCCGGAGCCTCCTTGGCCTCCACCGACCGTGGGCAGGTGGGTGGCCCAGCCCCTGTCCCCAGGGCACCGAGGCCCTGGTTTGTCTCATCCCCTGGGGCGCTGCTTTAAAGAGCACAGTCCCACCACAGGAAAGTGCACCTGGGATTCCCTTCAGGTGACCTGCCCGACAGGACAGGAACGCGGCTGCTTTGTATTTCAAAGAAATGAAAAGGGGAGACACTCCCTTCTTTTGAAAATCATTGTGTCTCCTGGAATCCAGCAAATGCAGCTTGAAGACCAAGAAGGTGCCAAAGCAGGTGGACCCCCTGCTGCTGGGCTGTCAGCCAGCTCGCCCGCCCGCTCGGTGCCAGCCTGCAGTAGCCAGGAGGCCCAGCTCACAGCTCTGGCCTCTGGGGATTGTGACCATCTCAAGTGGACAGCCACTGGTCTCAGGCCGTCTGGGTGGCAACACACCACACGTGAGGAGGTGTGCACACACTGATACATGCATGTGGGTACCTGTGAGTGGCACGTGGGACCCTCTTTCTGGACGGGGACACCAGGCAGCCCCTTGCCTTTTGCACATGTGTGTTTTAGTTACACACGGGTTGGGAGGGGACTGGAGGACTCAGAGGCTGGTGGGGAAATGGCTAAGCACTCGGTCAGCAAGTCCAAGAGTACTGGGGACAGGAGCATGGCGTCCACAGCAGCGTGCTCAGCTCTCTCCTGGATTGAGCTCCCGAGTCCCCACGTCCCCTCTGAGTGCACTGGCCTGGGCCTATCTGCTCTTTAAGTGGCAGCTGATACGGAGCAAAAAATAATCTTTTCCTTTACAGATGTATAGCTTGAGAGCCGACAGACAGGAAGGAGGCAGGTAAACTCCTTGCATCTGCAGACCAGGAACGCACACCCTGAAGCAAGCCTAGGGCTGCACTTGCCATCACTAACGTCGCAAGAACATCTGACCCCAGATCTCAGGTAGGCGATACACAGAAAGCCACAAAGGTGGGAGGAGCCACCGGCAGGGCCAGTCCCCCACTGTGTCTAACAGGGACACGGAGCCGCGTGAAGAATTATTAGCCGAAGCGAAGATGTGCTTCTGGACTCGAGGTCCAACACGTGAAGACTGACATCCATGTCTTCCCTTGAGGCAAACAGGAGGGCAGGACACCCAAGGCACTCGTGAAAGTTAAATAAGCCACCACCTGGTAGCAGCCACTCATGAGTCTGCAAGGAGGAAGCCTGGTCCAAATGAATCGTCATGGACAGCCAGGTGCCCCTGGAGCAGCCCGCCTTCCTGGGAAGGCTACTTGGACAGCACTGCCTGTGGGCAGAGGATGACTAGTGTGTGGGGCTGAGAGCCCGTGGGCGTGTGCCAGAGGGGAGTGACAAGGACCACACGAGAGTTCCTGAGAACAGGGGGCGGGACCTCGCCACAGCACACGTGGCCCTGTAGGCACAACCACCCCAGAGGTCGGAATCCCTGCCCTGTTACATGCTGTCCCTGAGGTCCTCCCCAGTGGTGCCAAGTCATCTTGAAGGACAAGGTCACAACCCACTCTCCAGCAAGGCATACGCACGCGGTTTTGAAACAACATTTGACTCCTTGTGGATTCGAGGACCTCAGGCTGGGAGTATCGTGAAAGTCAAATTCCCCTGCAGTGGTGACTGTCCCTCATCAGGGGTGGACACAGGCATATGAGCACACTGTCCCTGGGACAGTGGGACTACCTAAGTCCATCTCTGGAGACGGACGCTCAGGCCTCCAACAGGCCAGCAGTGCTAGTTAACCGACAGTATCCTAGAGAGCGCTCCAGCAGCACCACCAGCCGCCACTGGATCAGCACAAGGAGGCGAATCCTCACCTGCCAAGTGCAGACAACTTCAAACTCCCCAGGAAGATACTTCCTTTCTAAACCCCTGATGTGAAAGATACAATGAAGAGAAGCCCGCTGTGTTCACCATGGACCAGGGGCACACAAACCGCGCCCCAGAAGCCAATCAAAGGCAGGGAAGACGAGCATCCGCCCACTCAGTCTTCTTTCCTTCTTGTTGCCCAGAGAATCAGCATCGTTTAGGGGGAGAAACAGAATTGCCAACGTGAATTGCAAGGGTGTCTGCAGAGAATTTGGTTTTGGTCTTTAATTATAGTTGGGATTAGAAGGACTTTCCTTATGACTAACACTGAATTTGAACATGAGATGATTACTCAACAGTGGCTCGTGTTGACCATGGCATCTAAGAAACTAAGGCCCACGGACACCGTCTTGACTGTCACATGGAAACTTGAGGCAGAGCCAGGGAAGCTCTCCTGGATCCCAGCAGAAGACCCCCTCATTCTAAGACACCCCAAACTAAAGCCCACGGCAGTCTCCAACCTCTCCACAGCCGCCACCATTCCCTTTTGGCAGAGCTATAAAAATATAACTCCACTGAAGTGCACTTTCCAGAGAGAACAGGGCCCCGAGACCTAATGCAGTTGCTTCCATTTGTCCAGCTCTTGCATGGTGATGCTCTGAGTCAGAGTGACGCCGTGGTCGGGGGAACTGACAAGGGACCACACCGTCTGCTATTAGCCATAAAGCTGCACTTGGGAGTTGCAGGCTCTGTGCCTCAGTTTCCTTGTTGTGTAAAATGGGATCAATGAGTCATTCCAACTTAGTGAGGTTGTGAGTTAAAACATGTGGGCGCACTGTCCAAACGCTAGGCTCACAGAGCACAATTCATGCTACAGTTTCCTATTCTGCTGTTTCACTTTAAACTATGGAAATATTTTCTAAATGTCTTAGTTTCTGTGACTCTGACTTGTAATGGCTCTAGAGCACTTATATGAACCCATTATTTGCAAAACAGTTTCTTTTCCTATTCACGTTGAGTCGTCTTTTTCCTCTCTCAAGTGCTAAAAAATGCAGTTCCAGTCTCAGGCCACTTGGGGGCATACTCTTTCTGCTCCCTCCCACTAGTAATGGGAATCCACTTGGAAAAGCTGCTTCTACATATGACATCAGGCACTGGTTCTTTATATTACAACTTCATGAATCATACATACCACTGGGACATGTAAAGTGGGCTGAACCTACCCCAGGAAATGGAGCTCAGCACATGGGGAGCTGTTCTTCCTGTAGGGGGGGGGGGGAATCTGCACAAAGACCCTTAATTCTTTCATGCACCTGGTTGTAACTAAATACCCAGCAGCAATCCATTTCCTAAAACTGAACCACGGGGAGCTGTATCCCATGTGCATTTTTACAAATGCAAAGGCAAGTACATGCATTTAAAAATGAGTAAGAGAAAATCCTCCCAATTAATCCCTTGTCCTAATTCCACGTTTAATTGCTTCTTCAAATTAATTTCTGCCTGGCCTTTGCAGAAAAGGGGAGGCTTCCACAAAAATGGAGACAAAAAAAATGAAAGAAGTTGATTCTTAGCTTTTGATCTTCTGGAGGGTGTTAGGACTTCTACTGGCTCAAAGAACAACATGGATTTTTTTAAAGGGGTGATTTTGACTCTCCAATACTTTTGCCTTAAATTTGGTCTTTAGAATCCAGCAGGAACTTGAGCCTGTGGCCAGACTGTCAGGCACAGGGAAGGTGGGCTGGCTGCAGAGTGGCCAGAAACACAGTCTCTGGCTGAGATGCCGCTGATGCCTTCCCCATAAAACCCCTTGCTTCTCTGAGTCTTACCAGGCTACACACCTAGCAGTGTCCTCAAATCCTCCAGGACCCTTGGAACTACTAATACCTGGGGGCAAATGGAAAGTCCCAGCCTAAAACCAACAGCAGAGCATTCCATTGTGATACACGTAATGGGCAGGGCTGGGTGGCTGCTCTACCCACCCATCTGGCCATTGGGCCAGTGACTCACAAAAAGCGTCCTTGTCCTTAAGCTTGCTTATGCAAAAGTAGAAATGCATGCTAAAGCAACCTTGGGAACCTAGAAGATTACAGAAGAAAATGCCAATCACCAAGCATTGCACCACCCACAAAATAGTGATAGTTCGAGGTTGGCGCATTTCCTAATCCACTTTCTCAGGCAGTTTTATGGGACTGAGATGTCACCTTGTACAACAGCAGACACCTTTGTGTTCTCACTAAATTCTCACGTAAGAATTTCCCCATATGATTAAACACACTTGTGTGTTTCAAGTGATACAAAGTCTTACTTACATTATCATACCACTGGGTATTTCGACTGCTTCTAAAATTATTTTTCCTTATAAATCTCACTGCAAAAACTTTAACCAGGACAATCAATCAGAAATTTGGACAAAGTTCCCAGAAGCTGAACTGCTGGCTAAAGGGCCTTGCTGCATTTTTCTAACTAACTTCCAGGAAGACTCAGTGGTTTGCAAGCCCATGGTAGAGTTCTCAAGTTCTCACCAGTTATTTCTTAGCACTGGGTACTTCTCATGTAAAAATGAGTATTCATTTAAGGAGCAAATGATGTCTCCCATAATTTGTATTTCTTTGACTACAAGTAAAGTTGGACATTTTTCAGAGTTTCAGAGGCTTATTTCTTCCCTCTTTTGTGAAATGCCCTTGGTCCAAATGAGCCCTCTTTTAAGTAACAATAACATGATTAGCTAATTCCTTACAGATGGGTAATTTTCTGCTATCCACTTAGGTCTGTCAGTGACTAATGAGTCCTGGCTGGGAGCAGCAGGTCTTATTGCACATCAGACTCATGTACCCACCTGTCTGGGTTGGAGTCTCAGTCCCTTTTTGAGTTTTTTTTTTTTTTTTAATGTGATCTGGCTTTACTTGTGACTCTATATGGTATGGTCACGAAGACTAATTTTCTCAGATCATTTTCTCTCTCAATATTGAAATATCACTCCTTTCAAAAGCAGGGGATGGGTGAATATCTTCCCCTTCCACCCCCTCCCCAAGCCTTGGGATTCTTAAAAGCTACATAGCAGCATTGCAAACCATGCAAGGGGATAAAGAGTCTATTATGAGCAAAGACCTTGCCAGAGATGCCAGATGGAAATTAAAAGACAGGATATATCCTGTCATGTACAAATTTCAGATTTAATTTTTTTCGTAAGTATATCCCAAATATTGCATGGGATATACTTACACTAAAAAGTATTTGTTGTATTTTTTTGAAATTCAAATTTAACTAGGTATGCTGTGTTTTAGCTGACACCCCCAACCGTGCCTGGATTCTATGGGCCAAGAGGAGCTGGACAAACTGCACTCTACTGGGAAAACAGCCACATTCTGGTCTCGGGGTAGACTCCATTGAGGATGCACTGCATGCACTGTGTGTGGCCCTGGGCAGGAAAAGGTCCCAGGGAGAGCACAGAGACTTCGTGGGAAGCTAACTGAAGTATTCATTATGCTCAGTTTGACCTTTAGGCAGAGCTTAAGAAACATGATCATGGACTTATTTTCAATCTTCGTAACTATGATGCACATTGCCATTTATCACTCTAATAGTCACAGGCCACCTGATTATCAGAAGGCCAAACGCTGCCTGTGTAAGGGCTGATTCAATTTCCTCATCTTCTCTGTAAGTACGTGTTTTCCCAGGCACTGCAAGTCACCCAGGCCTTACCTTACATGCTTATGAATAAGCAATTGCTTAGCGACAACGCAGATACAAATAGATCTGCATAATTGGTGAAAATTAAACGAACATCAGAAGAAAAGACGGGTTCACTATTAATGAAAGATTTCTCATCCATTAAGCAAACCACCCACTAAAAAATGTTCCTCACTCCAAGTATTTGGGGAAAACAATTTCTACCTTCAGGCAACAGAGCCAAAATGTCCAATAATTAAAGGTCCACCTACCTGGTCTGCGGTTCTACTTTGAAGGCACAGACTGCCGTTCGGTGAACATGAACTCATTCCTGGTGAATTAACTGTGGTCTAAAAATAAATCTTGGGTGGGCTCCAGGGCTGCCGCCCTGGTTCTTCCCTGCCCACCCTCAACGTGCATGGTCAGTACAAATGCCCCATGGGAGAGGGGCCCTGGGAGATTTTGCAGGACCCACCAGCAAAGAGCGTTTGCTTCAAAAAGTCCCTGGACACTCACTGGCAAAGGACATTTTGGAGAAGGAGCAAGCTATGAGGGTTTTGCAGAGGACTCCCAACATCCCCCAGAAAGATGGGAAGCGCCCCTTAACTTACACAGCTGCAACTTCTCGGTCAAGGAGAAGGTGGACGGGAGAACTGTGCTCACGTCCAGCTGTGCACAGTAACCCTAACCGTCCTTCAGCTCGCTCTCCCCGTGGGGTACGCTGTCCCCTAGCTGCCTCTAATTTTGAGAACGAGGACTGTCAGCTACACACTGAATCTCCAAAAGCAGAGCAGGGACCACCCACGGCAGTGTCAAGGCAGAGCTTGTAAAATGCAGATTCCGGGGCCCCTCCCTGGAGCTACTAAATTAGGATCTTTTGGTGAGACAAAGAAGTCTGCACTGTACAAGCCATGTCCCCGCCACCCCGCCCCCCCAATCCCAAGGGACCTGTGACCCAAACTAGATTTTGAAAATTAATATTTTACACCACCCAGATGCGAGTCAGTCCAGGTACTTCCTCAGCATCTAAGTATTCTTCAGTCCAATTCGGTAACAGGGAGACACCTGAGCCTGCCTTGCATGTGGACACCTGGGATGTGCAGGATCCTCTCAGAAATCTCTCTGAATTCTTCCAGTGGGGAAGGCCAAGGAATTCGAGACAGGAGGGCAAAAAGTCATTGAGCTGCCTCGATAGGAACCGCTGTTTTCTTGTATCAAATAAGAATCTGAGCCGTTGCAAGGGCACAGAACAGGAAAGGAAAGGACGGCACAGGAACTGAGAGGAAAAGCCCCCAAGCCAAGGCACTCCCTGCCCTCCTCCCCCTGCCTGCATCCACATGTCCAGTCCACCGCTCGGCCATTATCTCCCTTCTCCCTCTCCTGTCCTGCGTGGTGGTCGCTAGGAATCAAAACAGGACAATGTCAATGAAACTGATGGCCCTCTAACTGAGAGTTCACCTGCTGCTGGGGTTTGCTTATGCTACTGAATTCTGTCAGCTACAAAAGGAGCAGGAGCATTTCTTTTGCCCCAAGTCACAAAAGGAAAATGTAGAACTAAAACGTTTGAGCCACATTAAAATGCCACAGACTTCCTGGCTTGGGGTTTTCCTGTGATTTAGGTTGTGAACTATGGATGCCAATCCCAGGGAAGTCCAGGAAGGAAGGGAGGAAGGGAGGGGGAGGGGGGGAGAGAAAGATAGATAGGTGGGGGCCCACAGACAGAGGCTTTGCTCGTCTTTGTTGGAAGGAGGCCAGGGGACCTGCGGCTTTAGTTAGAGTGTGAAGAAGACAGAAGTCCAGGCCAGCCTGGGCACGGAGCTCTTAGGCAGCGACTGAGAGGCTCACAGGACACCCCAGGAAGATCCCACCTTAGAACCCAGACAGGGTCATGTGGGTCAGGACTTCCCGCATCAAAGACAAAAGGCCACCGTGACTCTCAGCACTGCCACCCTACCCATTTGCTGATGTCAAATGCCTGCACTCAGCCTGTCAACACTGAATGCCACCCCCACTTCCTGGGTGGAACCACCATCCAACTGCCATGAGGTCCAGCAGACTGGCCAAGCCAGCATCACCTGTTGCTGAAGAAACACGAAGAAAGGCAAGGTCCGCAACGCCAGCATCCATCCCGAAGGAGAGAAGGGGATTCCCGAGCATAGCCAGGGGCTTGGGAGAGGGAAGAAAGGGGAAGGCGGGGGGGGGCAGCCAACACGGGAGCCTTGTTCATGTCCTTTAGACATCCATGCCTTCAAAGTACATTGAATTTGGGCCTGAAGTTGAGGCTCAGCGGTAGAGCACTTGCCTAGCACTTGCGAGGCCCTGGGTTGGATCCTCAGCACCACACAGAGATAAATAAAGATATTGTGTCCATCTACAACTAAAAAATAAATATAAAAAAATACATTGAATTTATTCCAGATCTTCCCCTCCCTTTAGAAAGATACAATCGAAATAGAATTCCCCAGCCCAGTCTGCCTCCAGTTTTCTGGAACAGTCCTAGCTCAAGGTCTTAGCTTCTTCCAACTGTTCATGAGCCTAGTTAGGCAGAGTCCAGGGCACCTTCCCATGTGGACATCCTCCCGACCTAGGCAGCCCCAGACTCTGAGTCAGCCTACTTAAGCCATCCCTCAGGCCAACTCTGCAGCCCCAGGAGAACATGGGTACTTCCAACACTAATGTTCACAGAATCCTGCTCCAGTCTGAACTCCCCAAGGGCTCCAGGGACGGCACATTACAACTGCTCACAGGATAAGAATATCCACCCCATGAGGATCAAATTCACTTGCCCAGATAATACTATGTGTCTTGGTGCTCCCAAATAAAATGCATTATTTTTCCTTGAGGTTCTTTAAAATACTTTCTCTACTTTTTTTCTTGTAAGAGATGGGATTTCATGCGTTTTCCAGGCTGGCCCCAAACAATCCTCTTGCCTCAGCTTCCTGGGCAGCAGGAACCACAGGTGCATACCATGGCACCTGTATAAATTATATTTTGATAATATAAAAACCCCTATGCTTTAGAGAAATTTTAGGAACTACTGAGAAGCACAAAGAAAAGAGTCACTCACCACCCACTGGTAGCCATCTTCTAAACATGAACAATTAAAATTTTTTCTATACAGCATGCATACTTGTAGAGTCAAACACACATACACAGCTTTCCAACTGGATTTGAGTCGTGATTTTACACAGCAGTAAACAAGGACATCACTAATTGTCCTCCTGTATCAGTGGTTCTCAGCTGAATTTCCTTTAGCTATGAGGTCAAGAGCAGCAACAGCAGAATTTCCAGTAGTAGCCAAATGGAGAATTCAAAATAGACTTTTTTTTCCTCTCCTAAATAAAAAGGATGTGTGTTCATTGTCTAAATTACTTCAAAGTCAGGCACAACCAGCTACCTCTCAGTTCTCTAGTGAGTTGAGCTGCTGAGAATGATGGAATAGAGTTGGACAGGAATTATAAACGGCCACTTAAAACTTGGCCAAATGTTGCATGAACTTCAAAGGGCTAATACATCTCAGAGACATCTGGGGCATCAATGTCGCCGTGATGAGCCATTTCTGAGCCTTTCCTCCTCTGGGTGCAGCTTGAATGGCAAATGAGAAACAAGTGGGAAGGACGATCTCTTTGTTGCAGCCTGACTTTTCATAATATTTAAGTTTTCAAGTGCATCTTCTATTGGTTGTCTGTCTCTAGGACTCCACCTGCCTAACCAGCATAAATAAATACCACGAGGGAACGGCTGGAGTCTGTTCTGTTCACAATTGTGCATGCACAGGACTTGCACATAGTAGGCCTTCAAATATCTGTGGAATGAATCGTGGAAGCCAATGGATGCTTCTTCCTGGGAATGTGTGTGTACTTCCAGGGAGTTTATGATCTTCAAGGTTAAGAATCTCCTTCCACAATACCCTTATGTCATTGCTAGACAGACAGTTATTTATCCAAAGGCCTCTCTTACAGACATATAAATCAAGGGTCAGGAAACCTACCAGATGGTAAATGCTAGACTTCACAGGGCAGCTCCTTGACTCTGCTGATGTTGCACCAAGATATTCACAGACAATCCAGAAAGGCATTGGAAAACTGTTTATAAAGACAAGAAGCGGGCCAGCTTTGGCTTATAGGTCATACTTTGCTGAATCTGATACAGACCCATAGAGCAGGACTTTCAAGATCCCTTTGGGCATCAGTGGAATCATCCCCCAAACTTTCTGCATCCAAAGAATTTAGCTGCACAGGTTCCCCTGCAAGTGGGCTTCCCACAAGGATCACAGGCCACGGCCCTTTCCTGGATGAAGTGGAGAGCGTCTCTACCACAGAGAATGAGCAATGAGGCACAGATACCTGGTTCTTCCGGGTTAAAAAGCAGCCCCTTAGCAGAAGCTAGGCGGCTGGGAAGGTGAAGCCTCCTGGAGGCTCGGGTGGACATTCGAGGGTTGGGTGTGCTCACATCTAATCAGTATGAGTTTAGGAGGAGCAATTAGCATATCATTGAGATGCAAATAATTTACACATTATGTAAATGAACTGTATGTTTGTTTCAGAAAGTTTGTTTTCTTAATCAGCTATATCTTCCCCTGCAATGTTTTCATGCTATTAATCTAATCAAGCAGCAACATAAATATTGTGAAGAAACTGTACCCCAGGCATCCCTTCCTGCTGTTAGAAAGGAAAAACAAAAAAACAAACTCTACAAGAACAAGGTCCCAACTACTGAAGAATAACCATCCTCCCAACTCGGGTGCTGGGTGTTCTCTGTGACAAAGCTCACAGTCAGATGGCATTTAAGTAAACTTCTGCCAGCCTCTGAGCTGGGGCAGGGGCGAGCACAGGGCTTGGAGAAGCAGGCCGTGGGAGTTGCCGGCTGACTGGCCAGTCTCTCGGCCATTTTGCCATCACTACCTCCCGGTTCCCTGGGCCCCCCAATTCCTGTTCCAACCCACCACTTGCTGGTTCTTTGGGGCTGTCATTTGATATCCTGAGCCTCAGTTTCCACATATGCCCAGCGGGGCTAATAACATTACCCATGCTGTAGGGTTTGGTGAAGAGCAGACAGTAACCAGGACCTGCCTAACTAGCACCATTAAAAATTACCATTCAAATCCCAAATCTCCAGGTTAGCAGAGCAGAACTGTGGCTTGGCTGTAATATGAACACTTTAAAATTCCACAATCATGTTGACATTGTCAAGTTTCAGAAAGGATTGCCTTCTGCTAAAGATAATAGAGACCTTCAGTCAATAAAAGGAGGGGGTGCTGCCCTTTAAGATACTCTATACCGCTTGGGAATACAAAGTAACTTTTCTTTCTTTTTTTTCCCCCAACAGAGTTTGTAGTGTACTTAGGGTAACCCTGATACCAGTTTGTACTTCCTAAAATGTGTTACCACCAGGGAGATAAGAATATGGTAGGCCAATGGCATCCCTGAAACACACTGGCCACCTGCTTATCGTCCAGAGTAGAGGAGATGGATAGATGGATACACAGATGCAGAAATGGATGATGTGTGTACACACATAAATACATAAATATAGGCATGATTTATATACAAAATATATTCATTTGCTACATTTTGTTTCCCAATAAATTTCCAAAAGTCAATTTATGTATATAATTTTTTTTAAAAAATGAGTCTAAAGAGAAATACAATGGCTTAATAAAGTAGTATCAGATGGCTAATTGCTGGGAAGAACAAGTGGGTTTGCCCATGGACAAGGTCAGAAGGAAATGGTCAGGAGAAGAGATGGTCTCTGGAAGGGAAGAAATGATCGACCCATTGGAGCACAGCGGCCCACAGGGGGAACACATCTTTCTCTACCCATTTTCACGCAGTTGGGGGCCTCCGCATTTTCAAAGATGTCCGTCCACCCACTCAATCCAAGGGGGACCAGCGAGATGCCCAGGTGACCTGGACAGGGCTCAACTCCAGTGCAGCGAGGCAGAATTCTGAGCCTTCCACTAAGCCAGACGCGCTGGTTCAGAAGGGAGCTGGCAGGCAGAGACGACTGTGCTGACCTGAGGTTTCTTGGAGCCAACAGAGCAAAGAAAAAATTGGTTCTGAGAGCAGGAATCAAAGAAATTAGAAATCCAATGGAGTGAGAGAGACTTGGTGAAATCAGTGTGGGGGACGGACAGAGGGGGCTGCCCTGGCACTCCCGGGGGGGGGGGGCTCTGCCTGGTGGAATAAGTAGAGCGGGGGCGGACTTTCTGCCACTGTTCCTACTTAGACAGGACCTCGAGGTACACGGGAAGAGTAACTTTCCCTAGTGAGAAGACAAATGTCATCCACCAATGTTCAGAAAGGGGAGAGATGCGGCTGGTGAGAGCTCTGTGTTCTCCCAGCTTCAGAGGGACATACTTGTGAGAGAAAGGACCATGGGGCTGGGAGGCAGAGGGACAGTTAGCAGCTGTCCTGTAAGGATGGCGGGCGGCGGAGCGGGTGTGCAGGTCAGGAGACATCCATGAGCAGCTGCATGGTGGATGGCCACTGAACCCAGCCAACCAAGTTCAGAGCCTTTCAAAGTGGTTCTCAACTGGAGCGTACAGACGTCAGAAAACCCAGCCCAGCACCGGGGGGACGTGAGCCAAGGGCAGCCTCAGACTCCACGAAGGACCTGGGCAGGGCTCAGGAGTTCACAGGTGTGACAGGCACCTTTATTCAGAGGAGAAAGATGGGTCCAGAAAAACACAATGAAAACCCACTGAGAACAGACGCCCAAGCTGAGCAGCCACTCAGAACTTCTGGCTGTTTTCCAGGGACCTGCATTTGGGGGTCGTAACCTCATCTTACTCATCTCCCCCCCCTCAGATGGAATATATAGGGTTTTTTTTTTTTTTTTTTTTTTTTGCCAAAAATGTTTGTTCCCGTGTCTTAGGACAACAGATTCCAAACCAGGAACATGGGTGGGAGCAAGAGTCAGTGCAGAAAGCCCATGGCACCCGCCCTGAGAAGCCCTGTTCTGGGAGACCCCAAGGAAATCCATGAGACCTGCACCCCAGACACTGGGTGCTCTTCCACAGGACAACCTGCCACGTCTGTTCATAAGGTTCCTGAATCCACTTCAAAGCAAGTAAGCAGGAACACGACGTCCTACCCAGTCAGGGCTGTCTGCACCATTCCTGACGTCACTAGACGGGTGCTGTCCGCCCACCAGAAGTCCCCAGAGTGGGCAAGTCCCCACCGACACCTGTCCCACATTTGGACACTGGGGCCCCGAGACAGCAGAGAAGTCAGGGCTTGGCTTCGCAGAGCTGGTGGACTCAATGTGCCGGAGGCAGGTAGCGGGGGTGGGCTTCAGAGAGCAGGATGCCTGCTGCCATGGCAACCCCTGATCAACCAGGACCGGGAAGAAGGTGCTTTGCTTAATTGAAATCCAGGCAACGTTTTAGCACAAACCCCAAGGAAGTTAATGGCCAATTAGATCTTCTACTGCCCTCTTTCCCCCCCTTCCTTTCCTGGCACTGATGCTTTTAAAACAACCTTTTCCTCCCTGAAGAAATACCTCAAAACTCGAAGATGAGCAATTGGATAAACCGTTGATTCTGTCCTCTCCTACAGTCCACTTGGCACACAGCGACCCTACGACCCCCCCCTCCAGCTCTGGTAGTAGCCTGTTCATCTCAACAGATGGGGCACTGGGGATGGAAGCTGGGCCTTGCAATGCTAGGAACAAGCTACACCAAACTCTTAGGCAGGCCCTGGCCCGCATGGGGCCACCCAACATTCTCTTACATTAACATGACTGAGAATCACCCAGACAGCTTTAAAATGCAGATCCCCCAGCCCAAGAGTTGGTTTCTATCACAGGTAAAATATGAACACCTGAACTTCTCTCCAGCACCTTGGGGGACTGGGATGTGAGCAGATGGAAACTCTGTGGAATGTGGTCCAACAGACCTGGGCTTTCCCCTAGATTCCTCCTTTGTAAGACAGGCTGAGCTCAGCTAATAGTGGAATCTAATGGCCTCACCAAATAGCCATGGACCTGAGAAGAGTGAACAGGAGCCCTGGTTACTGCAGGAGTGAGTCCCCTAACACAAGCTCCGAACACAGCAGACGCAAGCGGAAAATAAGCCTGGGTCCTTCTTATGAAGGCAATTCCTTCTCCAGGTTGCAAGGTACAACAGGGACACTACCATGTTCGTAACCCAGAAATCTCCACCAATGAACCCACAACTTAAAAACTCCATCCCTCTTCCAAAATGCTCTCCTTGGCCGAGAGCTTAACAGAAATCCTGCTTACAGAGTCCTGGGCTCTTCCCTAGATTCCTCTAGGTGACTGTGAACACCTGTATCAATTTTATTTTTTGGCAGGGGGTGGGGGTGTACTGGAGATTGAACTCAGGGGTGCTTAACCACTGAGACACATCCCCAATCCTTTTCATTTTGAGACAAGCTCTCACTAAATTGCTTAGCGCCTAGTCGCTAAGTTGCTGAGGCTGGCTCTGAACTTGCAATCCTCCTGCCTCAGCCTCCCCGGTCCCTGGGATTACAGGCATGCACCATTGCATCCAGCTGCATCTTTATTTTATTGTCAAATGTGTAATAATGTCAAGTCAGTCACTAAGTCTTGAAAAAAAAAATACAACTTTTTGAAACTCCAGGAAGTGCTGTTGAAAATAGCTTATTCTCTGTTGGAGCCACAGATACCGAAGATGAGACACAGGAAAAGGGGTTTCACAAAAATTCCATCACAGATGCGTCTGTTTCTGGCAAGATTAAGAATAAAAATAAGTTAAAATATCCTTCCACAAACACCTAGAAAAGGATGAAGTGAACAAAAACATGTTTTAAATTCAGGTTTGAGCTCATCATGAAGAAAGGAAATTGCTAATGAGGAGGAGACTATATCAGAGTCCTAACCACCAAAGCTGCTTCAGAGGCCACCTTGCAGGAAACAAGGGCCCCTGGGGGTCTGAGTGCTCCTGTCCACGTAGGGCAAAGAGGAGGCCTAGAGCCATGGGAGGCAGGAGAGAAAATTCTACAAATACATGAGTTGTGAAATGCTGTCCCTATGTAGCTAGCTGGGTGGAGCAGAAGAAAAAAAAACTCCATCCGGTAGTGCAGACAAAAAGATGTTCACTGGTTTCTATATGATCTCTAAAGAGAAGCATTTGGGGTTTGTGCTCAAAATTAAAAAAAAAAAAAATGAATGTTGCACAGTCTGAGGTCTGAGCTTCCACTTTCCATGCAGGTTAGGAAAATCCCAACTGGTCATGAGGAAAATGAGTTGCAGACTAATGTTGCTCTAAAAAGTCTTCCAGCAATGAATGCTCCCACGATCCAGGACCCTGGAGATCTGTAAAGAAAAACATACCCAGTGGAGAAGAGCTGGTGCAGAAAAGCTGCCAAGCTCAGGAGGAAAGAAACCATAAGTGTCAGCAGATGCGCAGGGTACAGTGGCACCTCTATGATCCCAGCAGCTCAGGAGGCTGAGGCAGGAGGATCAGGAGTTCAAAGCCAGCCTCAGCAAAAGTGAGATGCTCAGCAATTCAGTGAGACCCTGTCTCTAAATAAAACACAAAATAAGAATGGGGATGTGGCTCAGTGGCCAAGCACCCTGGAGTTTAATCCCTGGTGCCAAAAAAAAAAAAGTCACCCACAAGGAGAAATGTGACCTTTTTATGAGGGACTTGGCATTTAAAACACAATATAAAGTGTGCCGGACATGATTAGAGAACCGAAAGCAGTAATTAAAAACACCATGAGCACATGCAAGAAAACGAAGCAGACATTCAAAAGAATCCACCAGAACAAAAAGACAAAACCAAATTGAACAGACAAATTAAACAGTAGCTTATCAAGCTCAGTGACGAGTTCATGAACTAGAGTTCAATCTGAACACGCAGAGACCATGGCGTGGACAGCACTAAGCAGCGTGTAGAGACCAGGGAGGGCAAAGAGGACACAGCCTATTTATCTGAGAACTGGGAGAAGAAAATAAAGAATGTGAAAGAGGCAAATTTGAGGAAATAGTGGCAAAAAAAAAACTTTTCAGAAAAAAATGACTGAAAAAAGTGTTCCCTCCCAAAGAACACTCCAACTCCAACATAGAACAATGTGCACCACATACCGAAAAAACCAAAGACCAAAGAAAACAAAGAGCATGGGCAGCCACAAAGACAAAGACTGGGCACAAGGACGCTCCATATGCACTTTTACAATGCTTGCAGAGACAACAGCAGGGGACAGAACGCTCTGGACGGACAGAAGCTGTCCGAATGAAACACCCAGTGCCAAAGAACATAAGCATTTCTGTCAACCTAGAAATTTAAATGCAACTCAAGAGTCAGCACAATAGAGACATTTTTAGATTCAACCAAGTTAAAAAACAAAAACAAAAAACCCCACAGATCCTAAGTGAAACTATGTTAAGGGAAAAAAATCAAAGGGAATCCATTTCCCTCCTCCAAAAAGTGTGATCTGAGAAGCAAGAGTAAGCAAAGGAATTAGCAGAAATGTTGGAAAATGGAGGTGGGGAGGAAAAAACCAACTAGTGACTCATTTGGGAGGTATCCCCTTAAATGTGAAACTAAATTTTGGGGTGGAAAAAAAGAGAAGATGATAGGGGTAAACTAAGATGTATCTTGCTCAAGATTCTAAGGTCCTCTGTCAGATGAGAAGACAGAGGCACATGTTAATTGTGAACATCATTAACCCACTACCCATTGTGAAAAAGGAAAGGTAGGGGGTAAGAAAAGGAAGAAACTGAATTTTAAATTCCCAAAATAATAAAGGATGAGAAAATAAAGAAAAATTAATCATTGCAAAAAAGTGCCAAAAGAAGGAATATAAAATGTGAGACAAATAGAAAGGGCAAAGTAAATATGGAGGAATACAAATCCTACCAGGTTAGACTTGTGCACAGCATGTCTTGAAGAAGAGAAGCTCTGGTGTGCTGGGTGAGGCGTGCATGTGCACATGCGCGCACACGCACACACGCACACACACACACAAGACCCAGATGGTATTTTCAGTGCTATGGTCTGGATAAGTGCCCCCCAAAGGCCCACCTGTTCAAGGTCTAGTCACCAACCTGTGGCATTCTAGGGAGGGGGTGGAACCTCCAAGAGCTAGGGCCTGGTGGCAGAAGTTAGGTCCTGTAGAGTATGCCCTTGAAGGGGACAGTGGACACCCAGCCCCTTCCCCTTTCTTTCTTGGCCACCATGAGGCAAGCAGGCCTTCTCTCCCATGCCCTCCTGCCAAAAGCAACAGTGCCAAGGGAGACGCTGGGCTCAAACCTCTGAAACCATGAGCCAAAATAAACCTTTCCTCCTTTTAAGGTGATCATCGGGTATTTTGTCACAGTAATGGAAAGCCAACACATTCATGATACAAACAAAAGAAAAAAAAAAGAATTAGGAGGTCATTAGACTGAGATGGTCCCCTTGCTTTGTGTTTCCAGGTAAGCAGACCAAAGCCCAACTGAGTGTAAACACAACTTAAGCTTAACCAACCAGAAACTGTCATCTAACCTTAGCTAGGAGCTATTCTAACCAATCAGGAACACCTTACAAAACTTTTCTCCTCATACTCTTGATGGAACCTTCTCCCACCTGTGGTCGATGCTGCTCAGCTCAAATAAACTCTTCAAATGTTCAATGTGCCCGAATTTAACTTTTAATGTTGGTAAACACTACCAAATTATCCAGGAGCAAATAATCCCAATCCAATGCCAACTCTTCCAGAGAAGAGATGAAAGACAGCCCAGACAGGCAGAAAAAAAGAAATAAAAATCCCCAACTCCAATGAAATGAGTATAACCTTAATGTCTAGAGCAGAGGAATACAATGTAACAAATAAAAATCCTTGGCCATATTCACTTAAGAGAAATGCAAACTAGTAAGAATAAAATGGATAATATAAAAATCCTTAGTAGGCATCATACTCGTGGTGAAAACTTGGAAATGTTTTCTGTAAAGTATGCAGAATTATAAAGATGGGCTCAAGGTCCCCCCCAACCTCCACCCCCCCCCACCTCCGCCTTGCATAATCCCGGTGAATTATAGATGGTGAATACAATGGATTTCTCTAATGCCTCTAATTAGGCACAGTTGACTTCAGTGTAAGGAGCTAGGTCAGGTATGGCTAATCTAAACACAGGAACACTTAAAAGGAGTTAGTCCAAGATTCCTCTGGGGAGAAGACTCAGTCTTACGCCTTGGGAAGGGGCACCCCCAGGCTCTGCCGTCCATGAGTAGAAGGAACAAGCAAGCACCAAAAAACATCTGTTGTCAGAGGAGGCCCTGGCTTTTATCCACATGTCCATCTGGAAGACTCAGAGGGAGAGCTGAGATCTTCAACATGGCTGGGCTCCTTCCCCGGAGACACTGCAGATAGGAGCCGTGGCAGATGCACTTTTTAAAAAATTGATTTCCTTAATACAAAATGATCATGAAAGAAAAGAAAATGCTATGTAATCCCACTGCCCTGATAATCCCTGCTGACATCCGAAAGTGTGAAAGTAACACAGGTACCTGATTAGAAATGTAAATAGAATGGAAAGGGTAGAAATGAAACCAGGAGTCTTGTTCTCAGATTCTAATGTGTCCTTCCAGAAAAAAAAATGCTGCACTAATATCAGGTCACATGTCCCTTTCAACATTTTTCTACCCCAAAGAAATAAAAATTATATTCAGTTTTGGAGCGGCCCTCCCCACCCTTAAAATAACCTGCAGAATTTTCTACATCTGCACTTAAAAACTACCTCAGTTAAACAGAATTGTAGTAGGAAAATAATCACTTTTTTCTTTTCTTTTTTTTAAGGTGGAAGAGAATAAGTCTCACTGTGTTGCTCAGGCTGGTCTCAAACTCCTGGGCTCAAGTGATCCTCTCATCTCAGCCCCCCAAGTAGCTGGGACCACACATGCTCCCCTCACTCCTGGATAGGAATCACATTTCTAAGCAGTGTGAATATGGGGGTCAGCAGATCACCCCAAGAAACCCTGAGCTAAAGGCAGGGATGTCACAGTGGCACCCCCCTCTGGTTTCCAGGTCAGTACAAGCTAAGGCCTTGGAAATGTCCTCTGCTTCCCCCAGACAACAGAGTCCCAGAAAACCTCTGGACACACTGCATGTGGGCACTGCGGTCATAATACAGACCCTGTCTGTCCACTTGCAAGTCTCTCCAGGTAACTGCCAGGGGTCAGGTAGCATGGGGCAGAGAATCTGGCTGCCTGCTCCACTGAGTGGCGTGCCCAGAGGCAATCCGTTCATTTGCAAGGCATCCTGGGTAGACCCCCAAATGGCCATCATCCATATTCAATCTCAGTTCAAGGACAAAGCTAAGGAAGCAGCCCAGAGGCGGGTCTACACAGTCCCAGACCACCCAGAGCTGTCATCCTGTGCCCCTCCCCACTGGGCCACTGTCTCCTGCAGATTTTTGGCTGACTGCTAAGTGGCTCCAATGATGATGTTGCCCCTGATTTGCCTGAAGCATCGTTTTGCATTCTCACTTATCTGGTAATTGGAAAACGTTCGCCTGCTAATGAGCTTGCATTATCCTTCATCTAATTATCTCTGAAAATCCTCCTCCCGGGCTGCAGTGATGACATCACTCAGAGATCATAACAGGTGGAGAGGTGTGATCTTGTGCCAGAAGTCCAAAAACACTTGTATATTTCCTAAGTCATGAGAGAGAAAGGAGTCTTGTTATTCACCACATGCCCCTTTCTGACACACCGAGTTCAAGTTAAGGAGGTGCCTCCTGGAAAGCCCTTAAGGATGGAGGGACTCTGGTGGCCAGGGGAGCCCATCATGCGACCAGACAGTCGGAACCTTCACCTCCCCCAGTTGGCTCCCCACACCAGCCTGACCTCCCGGGACGGAAGGGAGACGTAGGCGTCACTGATTACCGATGGCCAGGGGTTCAGTCAAACACGCGTGCTTAATAAGCCAACATATGCCCCCCCACAAGCAAAGGTTCAGAGAACATCCTGGGTGCTGGGAGGGACTGGCAGGGTGGTGCATGCCTCTTGCCCATACCTTGCCCCACACAGCCTTCCTGCGTCGCTGCCCCTGATCAGACCATCTTATAACAAATGGAAAGGAAACTGGTTTCCCAAGTGCTGAAAATAATCCAAGTAAACAATCAAGCACAAAGAGGTGGTCTTGGGGTCTCTGCTTTCTTGGCCATTGGTCAGCAGCCCAGTTGACAACCCAGACTTGTAAGTGGACCGTAAAGCAGGGATGTTCTTGTGGGACTGAGTGCGATACCTGAAGAATCTGATGGAATCTCCGAGCAAACGGCGACAGAATCTAACCGCATTGCAGGACACCTAGCCGGTGTTCACAGAGAATTGCTGTTGCGGGAAACCCTGCACATTTGGTCACAGAAGCACCCTTTGTGGCGAGTACAGAACAAAACTGACTTGCCACACCGGAGGGAAAGAGTAAGCCCTTTACGGCGTCCCTGCTCCTGTCCTTTGCCTGGGGAAGGCAGGGGATCCCAACGCAGTGGACGGAGTCTGGGAGGAGGGAGTTGAATCGAGACCCACACCCACGTTCATAGACCTTCTGGGGAGTGTTCCAGTGCTGCACCCACACACCACCCTCATCCTCCGAGGGGTGACTCCCGACTTGGGGAAGCCAGGACACAGGTGTGCGCTACCCTGCTCCCAGGCAGGCAGCCAGCCCAGGCAGGTCCAACCGGCCCAAGTGCCAGGTTCTCAGCCTTGAGCTGAGGGTGTGGCCACTGGGCACTCATCACTGGCCTTGGCACAGAGCAGCCGAGAAGGCAGGTCTGCAGAGAAGAAAGGAGACGGAAGCAGAAGGAGAGGCCCTGGTGGGAAGAAGAGTGGGAGGAAGAAACTCACGCCCTCCGCTGCCACTGCTGTGCCACAAGGCTCACTGGGTCTCATCGCTCTTGGACTCTGCTTCCTCGGGATACAATCTGCCTTCCGCCTTCAGCTGGTCTGAGGCGGGTTCCCTCCCTTTTACCTCAAGTACCCCTCCCGGAACAACTTAGTGAGACTCATCTCAAAGTAAAAAAAAAAAAAAAAAAAGTCCTGGGGATGCAGCTCAGTGGTGGAGCACCCCTGGGATCCGTCCAGAGGAGCAGGGGAGAAAGAGGCAGCGGAGGAGGGGAAAGGAGGAGGGAGAGAGGAAGAAGAAACAGGGAGCAGGAGGGATGCTCTGCGGATGGAACCGGTGTGCCCCTTGGCAAGGTGGTCTAGGGATGCTGGGCAAAGCCGAGGGAATGGCAGAGGGGAGAATCTGCTGCTTGGAATCTGAGTCTGTGAACGATCACTTGGCAGGTGAAGAGGCCGGTGGAGGACCCTGGAATTGCCAGCACAGACAGAAAACCCAGGTGCCTGCCTCCTACTGCCTTCAAACCTTGCTTCCAAAAACCACCATGAACAGTTGTAAGAGGATGGAGGGAACCCCAAGGATGAGCAGGCGTGTTCTCAAAAGAAGGGAGGACACGGTGGAGACTTGGGGTGCTTTCTGTCCTGGCCCATCTCAAGCTGGGTCCCCATCAGACTCCCTGTGGGTGGAGAAACCACAACCAGGGCTTCGGCCCAGCTGTGAACTGAGCAAATTGGACAGTGTGTGCAGTTCACAACTTGGTCATCTCTAGTTCTTTCCCTTTGAAAACAGGGCCTACTGGATTTTATCTCCCAAATGAAGGTAAGAATGCTTCAGGGGCTGTAGACTGAAAATACTAGGCATATGGAGAACCCAAATATATTTTCAATGTAGTACAGAAGAAAAACAGTGAATCCTAGTAGAGAGGAAAGGAGGAAACAAGATTATTTTGAGAAGGAAAAGCTGGTGCAATTAGACCGGATGCTGGAATGACATTTGTAAAGGGATGGGGAGCCGCAGGAATGTAATTAAGTGAGCTGCGTGCATTATTTTAAATCCCATTCGCATTAACACAGTAAACATTACATTTAATTCATCATTGAATTTGCCAGCAAAGCTGCAGGGTAACACTTCAGCCCAAAGTTTAATTACACCCAGGCAGAGTGGAGCATTTGTCATGTCCCCAAGAGATGTCACAGGAGAAAGATGGAGCTTTCAAAATGGCCAGGTGACAGGCACCTTTGTGAACACAGCTGTCATCCTTTAGGGACTTCAGGGTAGGCCAGCACAATCTGAGGACCCCCAGAAGCTGTCCAGCACATGCCAGCCAGCTTGCAAAGTGGGACAGGGCTCTCTGCAAGAGCTGTCCTGATCCAGTGGTACCAACTGTTCCAAATCCACCCTCACTCCACGTCCTCATCTGGCTTGAATGCTACTTACAGCCATGCCTATTTACATATGCATCTGTCATCTATCTGCCACGTGTGGCTCTGACAGATGACCCAGTTCGTGCGTGCGTGCGTGTGTGTGTGTGTGTGTGTGTTAATTAATGATAATCTGCCCTGGAGTCAGCCTTTCTTTTCTAACTCACTTCTCTCCTTTTTCCTTGGAGCACAATTCAATGCTTACTGGGTTGGCACCTCTTCTGCAGGGATCAAAGTTAAACCTGGAATTTTCCCTTCTCCTTGCCTTGAGACACCATGGTGCTCTGCTACACCCCAAAGACTCCAGATCACTGGTTGGAAACATAAGGAGGTCTGTGCCGGACGAACAAAGAACAAACAGAGCAACGGCAGACTAATGACAGAGAGAAGGGGGCAGCGCCAAATAAGGGTCGACCATTCCAGCCCCAAAGCCAAAGTTCAAGAGAATCAGGAAGATGCTATTGAGTTCTAAGAGTTTGACTCTGCTGATTAGAACACAGTGCAGGCAAGGCCACAGAACCTTAGCACCGGAAGAAACCTTTCCAATCTCCCCGTACCCACAGCCATAAAATAAACCCCACGTCCTAGGCAAGCACCCAGCAAATGCAGGCCCTTGGTTATGAGGTGGCTAAGAGGAAATGCACAGTTAGCTAATCCAGCTGGATGAGCTACAGCCCAATTAAGTACCATCTTACCAAAAGATTCAAAGAGTTATTATTCATCCTTAAGCAACACCCTGTTTTCTTTAGATCAGTGTAAGCCTCGAGTTATACTGAGAAAGGCTGGTGTCTGTTAGAGGTGTACTTTTGAAAGAAAGTGCTGGAAAAGGCTTTGTGATCAATCGTTCATGCCTTTCCAACTCAATTGCCTCTCCTCTGCCTTCGCTTTGTGGACACCGGTTATACTGAGTCTTTGAACAGTAATTCACAAGGCAAGATTATTGCTGGCTTTGTAATACAGCCCATTTTCCTGACTCCTTTGAAGGGTGGGCAATTAGACCCTCAAATGCAATTATTTTCATTCCGGTCAGTGTCACATTAAAATGACCAAAGAAGGGAAAATAGGCCCAAACCTTTCCCCTGCAATGAGCTCGTTATGCTCAATGGAAACCCAACATTTTTTTCCCCAATTACTCATGAAAGGTTATCAAGGTGAGAAAAAAATCTGAAGCCAGGCAGGGCAGAGAAATGGCTGGTAATTTTCCCAATGAAAGAGACGTTTCCATGTTCCCAAGGGTTTGGGGCAGAGGCCCAGGACAGTGTGCTGTACTCTGGCTTTGTGGTGGGCTCATGTTTCCACATCTAGGGTGTTGGGGGTTTTCATTTTCAAAATGGCACCAGGGAACATCTCATTCCAGAGCCAGGGCTGCTCTTGGACATGCTCTAACCATCACAACTACACTGTCACCTCCTGCTGCTGCTGTGGCATGGGGGGTCTCGGTGCTTCGTTTCTCCTGGGGGTTTCAGGAAATAAAGCCCATTAGGAAACTTCCTTCACGTATTTCAGGAAAATAAACAAGATTCCCAGCCCCAAGGGCTTTCTTGCTGTCTCAGCATGCAGATTCTGTTCCAAGCTCTGGTCCTTTCTCTACATTTCTTCTTGGTCTGATATTCCCTTTTTCAGACGCTTCCATCCCTATGGCTCCTTCCGATTCCTGTCTCCTCCGAAATGTGTGAGATCTCTGCGCACCAGCAAGCCATCAGTCCTGCAGTGGCCTCCTGCGGGTATCTTCTAATCTAATGTAATTCTGATGCTCTCTACCTGGAGCGGCTTCATGCAAAGGAGATCCATGAACAGGGTCCAGTGGAGGTCTGACCTTATCTCCACCCCAGAAGGACCTCGGTTCCCTTAAGTAGTAACACATAAAAGGTAAATAACAGATCACAGGGAAAGTAGAGCATGCTCCAGAGCAGAGGACCTCAGAGCTTCCCTCCTGTTGGTTCCTAGGGGATTTGGATGTTGCAAGTCTTATCTCTAAGGTCCTACTTCTGGTTGAGAGGATCCTACCAGAATCCTACCTTATATGAAGCTCCTCTAGGCTGTGACAGTTTTTTAGACTTTTCTTATTTTCTATGACCTGGACAATTTTGAGAAGTACTGATAGGATACTTTGTAGGATGCCCCTCAATTTGTATTTTTATGATTTTTAAAATCATGTCTAAAAGGGGAGTGAGGGTTTGGGGGAGGAAGGCCACAGAGGTCAAGTGCACCTCTCGTCACATCGTATGAGCATGCATGCTGTTAACAATACTTATCTCTGACACATTAACCTTGATCACCTGGCCAAGGTCATGGTTGTCAAGCACAGCACACACTCAAGTGAGAGGGAAAAGGTCACCTTCACAAAGAGGGAGTGTCTACATATACTCGGTGCAATTTTTCTGAACAGATTTGTCTCTTGTTCCCCATCTATGTTTTATTCAGTCACTTACTTCAATTGGAATGTGAATTCAGTTTATTCTTTGGGTTATAATCCAGTACTACATTATTAATTTTGCTGCTGATATCACTCCACTGGTGGCCACTGGGGTCTCCTTCTGTTTGGCACCTGTTCAATTACGTTTTAATAAGGCATCCAAAGTGGGGAGTCTATAATTAAGAAAATTAAATGGCTGTTTTCCTTCCAGGAAGAGCCTTTGATAATACCTCGAAAATTTCTCCTCATGTGAATACAGAATTGGGGTTTTTGCACCCATCCAACAGGTTGAATATCCCTTGTCTGAAATTCTTGAGACCAGAAGTGTTCTGGATTTTGAATTTTTTGTGGGGGATTCTGGAATATGTAAGAAAATATCTTGGGAGTGAGAAGTCTAACCACAGAATTGTCTCACATCTCCATCCACAATGCTCGAAGGTAATTTTACGCAATATTCTCAGTGCACCTGCTTTTGACTCGTAAGGATCATGGTGGCATTCAAAAAGTTTTCAAATTTTGGAGCATTTTGGATTTTCATATTAAAAGGCTCAATCTGTTCTAGCTTTTCAACACTATTGAGCCGAGGGAACTTCTGCTGAATGTCTGAGTTGGGAGCATGGCCAAGGAGGAGGTGGCATTCAGCCACATGACTGACTGCTCAGGGAGAAGTTGAGATTCTGCCCAAGAATGTGGAAGGAGGAGACCAAGGTGGCCAAGGAACATGAGCAAGGAGGCTCTTCCCAAGAGCTCTGTGGGAAAATCCACTCCAGACAATGGAGTTTTAGAAGGTGGGGGCTGGGAGCGTGGCTCAGGGGAATACACTTGACCAGCACACAAAAGGCCCCGATTCAGGCCCCAGTACCACCAAACAAAAAGGGGGTCCTCCAGTCATAGTGGAAAACATCAGAAACAGATTACACTTACAATGACGGCTAGTCTCATTTATCTCCCCATCCCTCACTGTCCTGCAGACAGCAGGGGCACCATGCTTTGTCACAACGTGAGGAAGGAGAGAGGGGATGGGGCCAACCACATGGGGATCCAGCAGATGACTTCAGATCTGCAAACCCTGGCTTGCACTGGCTATAATGAATGCATAATCTTAATTAATGTATTCTATTAATTAATGTATATTACCAAGACTGATTAATTGGTGATTCATCTGCTCCTTCTAGTCTCAAACCACAAAGGCAGAGAAAGCTTTGTGTGTTTTGATCGTCTCTAGGAGAAAGGCTCAGGAGTGTCTAAGACAGGGCTACAAAACCTAGGCACTAAATAAAGAACAAAGAGCTCATCAGTATCCTAGCCACCTCTAGGTGTACACATGTATCTAAAACTCAGCAATCCTCTTGGTTATACTCAGTTTCTTTTGCTTCACTTATATTAAGATAAAATTTAGTATTTGTTTTTAGAATTGCACACAAACACACTGAGCCAAATACGTAGAATTGTTTCCTTTAAGAAGATTTATATAGATTATTTATGTGTGGGACGTAGAACTTAGGGAGATTTCTTGCCTCCTTCTCTGGACTCTCTGTTACTTAAATGTTTATAAAAAGCATTGTTTTTTGCAAATGTCACCAAGTCATAATTTAAAAGGATAAAGTAGGTCTCCTCTGAGCCTCATCCTACCATCTCTCCTGACAGGCCCCACACCTTCTAGGAATGTGTGTGCTTCCATTGGCAGGACCTGAGGTCAAGAGCTACACAGTGGACACCTTACACACATTCTCTGAAGAAATGGGATAAAGCAAAGCAGGGTCATACTATGTATTGGCTTCTCTGGCGGTTTATTTTTCTAGGACTGCAAAAGCCACCAAGACTGACCCTAGTTTTTAAAAAATGTACACCTTAAATAATAGAATGTTCTCTGACTGCAGGGACTGGATTTTTAGAAACCCGCAGGACTTCGTTCATGTTCTTTCACCTGGAGAAACTGAAGGGGGCCAAGCATCACTTAATGCTTTCATAGGCCAGGAGGGACGAGACATTTTAGCTTCATGAGCTGTTTCTTCCAACATCTGTATGTAAAGAAGTGAGAGAGACTCAGATCCTGATTCCTGAAGCTCATTTGGTAAATAGCTTGCAGGTGACCTTGCTGGTTCCATGGCTTGACCCCAGGAGTGTCCTTTCCAAGCTGGTAGAGGGAATTCCCCTTGGAGAGCTGCAGACCTGGAGGTGGCCCAGTAGCATTTCCAGGTAATACAAGGGTGGGGGTCGCTCTCATTCTGATTTTAGTGACTCTCGTTGCCCTTCTCTGCAATGGTTAGTCCTCCATTCCTCCTCTGGATACAAGGTTACTGTCATTCCTAGTCTTTAATAATGAATTTGTTCTAAATGTTCTTAGCATCATCTTAAGTGTTTTACACTGTTGCTCCTTAAATTTCTATTTGGAAGATAAATTAAGAATGCTAAATGTCAGCATTTCAGTGATTCTCTCATCTGTCATGGAAATCATGGTGGTTGTAGGACTTTTTTAAAAAAGAAATTCCACCTCATTTACCAAGAGTTCCTGAGCCCTGGAGCTGATCCACATTTCAGCTCCTCTCTCCAACATGGGTTCTTGAAAAGTTTTTCATGAGAACAGAGATTTGAGATCAGAGGAAGCAGCTGAGGTGTGAGCTTTCATGAAGCCATCCAATGGTGGCACCATTCCTGCTGTGACTATATATACCCTTGTCTTTGTCCATGTGGCCTTCCCTTGACCCTGGTCTCCTAGAAGTCACCGTCTCAAAGAGCAAAGGCAGACAGGGTAACACAGGATGGCCAGTCAGCACATCCAGCCTTACACCTGCAGGATGCCAAATGACAGCATGTGTTCACTGTCCCCAAAGGCCATGCCTTTGCCCCAAAAGGTGATTTTTTACTTTTTTTCCTGTAGTTAGAGATATCTTTGAGAATTTTTTATGTAAGTATTAGACATGTCATTGGGAAAATGCACACACACAGATTTCATGCACCTCCATGGATATTAACTAATCCTGGGTTATTACATCCTGAAAGACAAAGGGCTGCAGGGACAGAAGCATCAAGGTGCTGTATGAAGGGGCTCCTGGGCCCAGACTCCACCCAACCTTGACCTTGAAGCCAGTGTCCAGTAACTGATCCCATTATTAGAAAACCAACATCAAAGTTTGGGCGAAGGAAAGCTTACCTCATCCTTACAATTTTTCTTCCAATTTGAAACTTAAATCCAATGAGAAATTAACCCACACTTAGAAAGTTTGCAGTTTGCCTATCGAGACTTACACTCTTCCATTAGCATCTGTTGAAGAGGTCAGGCAAGTGTATTTAATAAAAACACAGTGGACTGGAAAAAGTAAGTTAAAAAAAAACACTTAAAAATATTCTTGAACCATGATGGCATCACACCGTGGTTACTCTGAACTCGTGATCTTAAAAAAAAAAAAAAAACCTTTTCTAACATTCTTGGAAACAACATACCCCATTGCAATCTCACTGCCCCTGGAAACGCAGAGAAAGACGACATCAAATGAAAGTCATGTTTACCCTGTAACTTCATTATGGATTAAATACTGAAAAAATCATAGTAATGAACTTCAGTGCCAAAATGTATCACCTCTTTAAACAATGAACATCAAAGTCTTAAAAACATCTCATTAAAAAGAATAGTGAAGGACTTTGATGTTAAGTCCAACACAGATGGAACTTCTCTGGGAAACGCTGATAAGCAGGCTAAAAGAATGAACCACTCGACAACATGAAGTCTTGTTTGCACTGCCCGGCTGTCTCAACAGGCCACGGGCTGGGCTGGGCCCTGTGCAGCAGAAGTGACAGTCCAGTGTGTTAATACATGCAACTGTGCCTCAGGGAGGATCCCAGGCAGATGCAACTACTCCAAAAGGCAGCAAAATAAGAGAAACAAAGAACAGATGGAATAAGCAGAAAGCAAGTAGCAAGAAGACAGACTCCAACCTAACCACACTGATGATCACATTAAGTACAAATGGTCAAAAGAAACCAATTAAAAGGCAGAGACCTAAAAGAATAAAATACCTAGGTAAGAATTCAACCAAGGAGAGGAAAGACTCAGACTGAAAGTTACAAATATTGCTAAGAGAAATGAAGACTCCCATTTATTTATGGAGAGAAGACTTCATTCTATGTGTCAGAAGTCTAAATGTTTTTAAGATGTCTGTTCTTCCAAAACTGCCTAATAAATGTAATGGGATACCTATAAAATATCTAACAGGTTTCATGTAGAAATCAATAAGCTAATTCTAAAAGTCAATCCAAAATTTTGAAAAAGACAAAATAGTAACACCTTTGTAAAAGAATAACATGGTTGGTGGACTGGCATCACTTGGTTTCAAAACTTCTATAAAGCTTCCATAATCAAGACAAGATGATATCAGGTCCATGCAACACAAGACAGAGTCCAGACATACACCCAGAGAGGTGCAGTTAACTGATCTTTTTACATATATGCAAAGTCAACCCATGGGAAAAGAACATTTCCTACAAATGGTGCTTACTGGACCAACTGGATATCCACATACTATGGATAAATTCCTTGGATTCATACCCTAACATCATATATAAACATCAACTCAAAATGGATAATCGACCTAAATATAAAAAACAAAACTATAAAACTATTATTTGGTAAAAATGTTCTCATTTGAGTAATGTTTTACATTTTTTCAGTAGATTTACTACCAATCACTGCACATTTTATTGATTTCACATAGATAGATCACCTCAAAGGAAACCCCAGGTTGAATGGAGCAGTTTCCCCTGTGGTCCTCAGCCTCTAACCAGTAGAAACATGTCTCAATATTAGGCAAAATGAACACCAGAATTTGGATACTTTATTAATCCAGCACAATTTCCATTCCTCAACCTCTATAGCCTTGGTTTACTTTCCACTGACCACAGCTGTCCAACCCACCTTGGAAAGATCATTGAAAAAACTTCCTTTGGCCTATGTTGACCTCTATTTTGTCATACTCGGAGGTGGTGAAGGAAGGCGATCTACATCAAGCCTTCTGACTTCAGCTGTCAGCATGACCATCATTTTCATGGATGGTTGAATTGAGCTTCTATTAAAAATTTATAAAAATTTAATTTATGTAAGTTATAGAAACCACAGGGGAGCTCATGCAAAAGACAGCATTGGTAAAGGGGCAGCCCAGATTTATAGAGCAGAGGTTGTTTCAGAAAAGTTTCTGTCCACCCATCCCTTACTTCTGCATCCTTAGAGGTTTGCTTGGTTTTGAACAGACTTTTCTATCAGTGGCAAATACGGCTTTGGTGCAGTTCAAGCTTCATGGTCTTTAATACCTGATAGCTCTCCACATCATCCAGCACCCAAGTCCATCTTGAATAGAAACTCGAGGGACCGTGTTTGGTTCATATACCAGTGCTGAGACCCACGTGTATTCAGGCAGATAAAGAACTCAGTTTTAGCCTAGGTCAACACTGGAATTCATTATTGCTGGACTGAAACTATAAAACTTGTATAAGAAAACAGAACAAAATTCTTTCTTACTCCTGGTAAGGCAAAAGTTTCTTACATCTTACATAACAAAACCAAAGTCCATAAAAGAAATGACAAAATGACTTCAATAAGATGAAAATATTTTGCTCTTCAGAAACACTGTTAAAAGAATGAAATGACAAGTCTCATGTTTGAAAAAACTATTTGCAAATCCAACTTCTGATTAAAGAGAGAAAGAGACACATATATATTGAGGCTATATAAAGAACTCCCCCAAACTCAGTCATAAGGAACAACTCAATTAAAAATGGTCCAAAAATTTGAATAGCCCATTCATCAAAGAATGTGTGTGGAAGATATCAAAGCACATGAAAAGATGCTGACCATCATCTGTCACTGGGAAAAAGCAAAGTAAAATGCATGATAAAGTACCATTTCACGCTCGTTAAATGAAAATGCTACTGAATGACCCTGATATGAGTTGATGCTAATTCAGAGGAGCTACAACTCGCACCTGCTGGTGGCCATGGAACATGGCAGGACCACCATGCAAAGGTCTGGCAGTTACCTCAAAAGTTCAGGCAGACACCTGTCACATGACCCATCATTCCACTCCTAGGTATTTGTCCTAAGAAATGACGTGTGTCCAAGCAGAGACTTATACACCTAAGTTTACAGCAGTTTTACTTGTTAGAGCCTCGAACTCTAGACAACCTAGGTGTCTTTCAACAAGTGAGTGGGTAAACGATTTGGCATAGCCATGTGATGAAATACAGCTCCGCATTAGACAGGAATTATCTTGGTTGTGGCGAGGATGCCACAGGCGTGCCCCTGTGTCAAGACTTATATGATAGTCATCTTGAAATGTGTGAAGGTTTCTGTATGTCAGTTATGCTTCAGTAAAGCTATTTTTAAATGTTTGGAAAGTCTGAGTTAAATAATTTACATACATCTCTTCCCTTGTAGGATTTCCAGAGCCTCTAAATATTAAGTATAGGTCTGAGTACTTTGCCAGAAAAGGATGTCATTTCCCAATTTTATTTCTTCTACAGAATTTAAAAAACCAAACTTATTAAAAAAAAGTTTTATGTTTTTTCAGAGTTTCTCATGGAGCTGGCATTTCATGATCATTTTGAAAAACAAGGCAAATCTGCTCTTTAGAATCTTTAAGTGGCAAATGACAGGAACACATCTTCTAAAATGTCTTCAAAACAAGAGAGGCCCCCGTTTCACAAAACCTGCTCTAGGGCATAAAAAAGCATCCCAGCTGCCAAAATCGACATGCACCCTTGACCTTCGAGACTGCAGGAGGACTTCAGCTTCTCAGTGCAGCTACAGGTCCTGCTACGACTCCTCGGGTATCCACTAAGACGCCTTTGGCTAGGATTTAGCGCTCCGTCTCGTTCCCGACATCTGCTAGCGGTGGTGGTTATTGTTAGAAGTAATATAATACTAAATTATTTGAGCATCTCAGTATAACATCCTGAGGAAACAATCAAAATAGCTGCTTTTTCAACTTCCTCTTGAAGAAACACACCGCAGACATCCACAATTTGACTGACAGGAAGAAGAGAAATGCTCAGAAAATCCAAGTTCCGATTTTCTAGAAGGCTCCTAGAAGGTCACTGTGCATGGCTAATTTCAGTGTTCCCTGCATCCTCTCTGACGACTCCAGTGCTGACCCTGAAGGGTTGCAGCTGTCCGTGGATGTCTCTAAACCACAGGAGCAGCTGGCCAGCTCAGCTACTTGACTCGGGCAATTCACCACGACTGGTTCATCTAGAAGCCCGAGTTCCATCTGAGACCACGCATCAGCAAGGTCTAACGTCCCACTTGGGCAGGGCAAGTCGACTGTTCAAAGATCTCACCAACCTGCTTGTGGCAGAGCATGCTTTCAAGAGTAATTATGAAAAGGGCCCCCACATCTTCTGGGCAGCTTGGCTCAATGGAATCATGGGCACAAGTATGTGGAAACTGCAAAGCTGTGGACAGGGCTGTATCCCGCAGAATGCTTTCAATACTGGTAGCACATGCACACTGGAGCCCACCTACACCAGGTGTTTCCATAGCTGTCTGTGCCAGCTTTTTTGCCAACACCACACTCTCCTCAATTCCTCTATAAAATCCTTGGCATAACTGCTGTCAAAAGTTTGGATGATCACAGAGCCGACCCAGGGTGACACCATCCTAATGACAAAGCCAGTGCAAGCACCCTCCTGGGTGATACTTAAATGGTAGAAAACGGACACTCAGGTATCATCCATCCTGAAGCTTTTCCAAGTTTTGTGGGGCACCAGCAAGGTAGGTAACTGAAGGGAATCTGGGAACGTGTTCCAGGTTTCCATCTCAGTTCTTCTAGCGGGGTGTCATGGATGCAGAGGGATGTCATTATTTTTTCTGAGGCTTCACTGAGAAATGATCCCAGGAATCCCATCAGGTTGTTGTAAGGAAGAAGTGGTCCATAAAAATGTGTTCTGGCCTCATCAAAGAGATGTGGCCAGTGGAAAGTCACAACAACTGCTATTATCTATTCCTCAACCCTCCTTACTGGGGCAGGAAGGGGGCGCTGTCTTTGTATATCATACTTGGAAGGCTGAGACTGACCTCCTCCCATTAGACTCATGTAGGGATCAGTCTGTGAGATGACCCTACTGTGCCAAGGAGAACCTGCTATAACTGACCACTGCTCCCCTGGGCCTGCTTGGTTGCCCCACAACTTGGCTCAAAAAAGCAGTTACGTCACTACCGATGGCCATACTCCATGTTGGCTATGCGCTGTTGGAGTGCAGTGCCGCCATGTGCAGGAACAGAGCATTATTTTAAGTAGCATGTCAGACAATAAATCCTCAGAGCTCTATTTCCACCCACCCTCTTCTTCACGTACTGTGGTACATCCCTTGGCATCCAAGGAGGACTGGTTCCCAACACACCCCTCACTCCTGCTGCCGTAAATGCCAGAGCTGTGGGTGCGAAAGTCCCTTACATAAAACCACATGATATTTGCATAATAACATCCTCCTGGATCCCTTAAACCATCTCTATATTACTTGTAACACCTAATATGATGCAAGTGCTATGTAAGTAGTTGTTATGGGGTGTTTAAATAATGACAAGAAAACAGTCTGTACCTGGTTCAGTGTTTTCTATTCATGGTTGAATCCACAGATGCAGAGGGCCCACTGTACAAGGCTGTGGTTCATAAGCCCCTGGTTTAAAATGTATGGAAGATACCCAGCACTGCGGCCCAAACCCTAGCAAAGCATGGCTGCTGGAGGCACGCCACGTGACTTCTGCCTCAGTACTCATGGCAGAGAAGAGCCACCCCATGTGCTGCTGGGCGGGCTCATTTGCACTTGCCAGGTGGCCTTCAGTTCCATAGTCTCCAAGCAACCACAGTTTCTCGTAACGGTGGGCCTTGGGAGACGAGGAGTCTGGCATCTGTCTCAAGTTTAATGAAAAGAAAATCATGAGACAAACTGAAATCCATAAAGTAAGGGACAGGGGAGCCACATTCTGCATTCTTGAATAGGAAGGCGCAGCTTTTCAAACGAGTGGCTTTAATTTAATCCCTGCACAGAATTTTTAAACCAGGCAAAGGGATTCTGAAACTCACCTGAAGAAAGAAAGATGCCTAATAAGAGGGACTTACTGTTAGTACGTTATAAAGTAGAAGTGATTGAAACAGGTCTTTCTTGCTGTTGAAGGAGACTCAAATTTTTTCAGATTTACCATCACCTTCAGAGGTCTGTGTAGATCCTTCCTGCAATCTCAGACAGCAATCCTTTAGCCTCTGCTTCCTTTGCACCTTTAGATTAGACAGCTTGCTGTCAGTCTTGCAAAGTTGATGCCTCCCTCATACTAAACTCAAGGTTGTGTTTATTCATAAAGTGTCAGGCCCACACAGCTGAGAGTCTATTCCAAAGCCAGGAATAATTTAGTCAGTACCTTTCCATGCCCCTCTACTGCTGTTGGCTAAGGGGTCACCTCTTGCATTCACCTATTTCTCACCTAGACCCTTCCTATATTCACTGCAGATCCAAGCACCATGACGAAGATGTCATCATTTTTGTAGATAAACCATCTACCTTGGTTTGGGTTCTGCATTTGGTTCCTCGCCTTCCTCACCTCCAATGAACTTGACCCACATAGTAATGTCATTGGGTTGACAAATTAATAACAAAACTACTTCTCAATTGTCACCTCTAGGCACTCCAAATGGCCAGCCACCTGCCTTCGGTATTTCTAGCTCTTTCCTATGGAATCCTCGATCCATTATTCCTGGGTCCCAATGGCACCTCTATTCCATTGTCTCAACCACCATTTCACTTTCACGGCCCCCCATGTCCTCACTTCCCTCCTTATCAAGCAGCAGACTCTCATGACAACCACTCTCTGGCATATACTTGCCACATGCTTAGGTAATGTCCTCCGTCTACTCTGCACCTGCCCCCAGGTTGCTGAATGGGGCTGGAGACACACCTAACACCATGACGGCGGGCCTGTCTTGAAGTCTGCACAGTGGCTTGGCATGTCTACCACATTCCCCTCGGGTATGCATGATCCAGAACCTCCCAGTTTCGGTCCATGTTTTCTTCTACAATCTCCAAACCTCCCCTCCTCCAGGCTGGTGCTTTATATTTCTTGTTTTGTCCAGAAATTGGAAGAAAACATCCAGATCCCACCAACCAATGCACTGCTGTTCCCATGCCTGCGGCATCTGCTGCCTCCTGTCCTGAAACACAACGGGCCGCCCTTACTTCCATCCTCTTGCCTCCCCATCACCATTGCATGTGTTAGTCAGTTTTCTGTCACTGTGACAGAATACCTGACAGAATCACCTTGACGGAGGAAACACTTATTTTGGCTCACAGTTTTGGAGTTTTCAGTCCCCGATTAGCTGGCCTGTTGCTTTTGGTCCTGTGTCGAGGCAGAACATCATGGCGGGAAACATATGGTGGAGCAAAGCGGCTCACCACCCAGTGGCTAGGGAGCAAAGAGAAAGGGGAGGGGCCGACGTCCTGAGGTCATGGCCCCAGTGACCTTTCTTACCAGGCCCCACCTCCTAGAGGCTCCACCCGTCCCCCCCCCAAGAGCATTACAGACGGGTCTTGGGGGACACTCCAGACCTAAACTAGAGCACTGCCCCTGCTGCTCTCCTGGGCCATCACTCTCTCCCTGGTGGGGGAGAGAACATTAAAACAGTCTCTCATCAGGTCACATCCATTGCTGCACCCTTCACAACAAGACTCAACAGAATTTTCTATACTCACTGTCTTCACTTTCCAATCTCCTGTTCCTTCTTTGACCCAGTCAGCCCTTCACCTCCACCATGCCACTGAGACTGCGCTTCCAGGGCCACCCCTGGTCTCAAGCCAGGGTCATTTCTCAGCTCCCATCTTGCTCCTCCTCTCAGCAATGCATGTAGGGAACCAGTTCTCCAATTTTTGAACATTCCTTGTTTGGCTCCTGGCACTCCCATGTCCTTACCGGCCGCTCCTTTTCCCCGTTTCCTCTAGCTCAATTATTCTCAGTGTCCCGATTTCTAAATGAAGAGCCCGGGGCTCAGTTCTCACACCTGTTCTCTCTCCTGCCTACCCGCACTCCGAGGCGACCTCCGCCAACGCCGCGGCTTTCATCATTCCCACACGTCATCTGTGGACTCCCGAGTCCCGGATCAGCCTGCCCCTTGACACTGCCCGGAACAGGCACCTCGGATACACAACTTCGCATGTTCTCCCTCCCAAACTTGTTCCTTCCCAGGTGGCTCTTCACCCCGTGGTGCCATCAAAAGCCTAGGAGTCTTCCCCCTCCCTCCCCTCACGGTCCTCGTTGATCAGCAAATCCCAGGGCCAACGTACAACACCAGCACTCCCGATTCAGTCCAAGCTGTCCCCTCCTCACTCAGAGGATCCTCCCAACTAACGGCCTGGATTCCCCTCTGTGCCCCGGCTCCCGGCGTCTCTTCTCCACCCACCACCAGAACACTACTTTCTCAATTGTCCGCTCATGGAGTTCCTTAACCACAACCTCCTCAGGGCTTCCCGCCATGCTACAGTGAAATCTGAAGGGACTGGCAGTCAGCCAGCTTGAGGCCACCTGTTCCCCGTGCCTCCCCTAAACTCACTGGCCTCTTGACTGCCCCTCAAATATGCCATACACCCTCAATTCCAGGGCCTTCTAAGTGATGTTCCCCCTAACCCAGAGGCTCCTTCCAACTGGGCTGCTCCCTCTGCCAGGACACGCTCTCCAGAGACACTGCTCTCCCCTCCCTCACATCACTCGGGGCTCTTCTCAGAAGTCACCTTTATCCAGGGGTCTTCCCAGATGCCTTCCGTTAAACAACACCCGGCTACTCTCATGCTAGACTCTGCCCTAGTCTCCCCAGAGTGAAACCAGGGAATATCGGGTACCTCCTTCTATTATGTATCTCTCCCAGTGGCTAGGACGTCCCATGATGGCGGGGGTTATCGTCTTTGGTACCTAGGTGCAGCCCAAGGGTTTAAGGATCACAGAGGAGCCAGTGTGCTATTGTGTGAGAGGATGAATGACAGTCAGCCCACGGCAGTGAAGAGCTAGAGGCTCGGCGGTCGGCCATACCCCTCAGTCTGCCTGGGCAAGGGCTGCACAGCAGGCAGAGGAGCACCCAGAAAGCTGTTGTGAGGTCAGCAGCCTCGCCCCCCATATGAAACATGCACAGAGACAGGAGATTCCTCCTGAGGGGTTTGCCTTTCTCCTCCTTCACCTGCATCATCCCCTGTGCCTGCATACGCAGAGGGTGGTTCTGAGCCACAGAGGAAGTGTGAGGAGCGAAGCTAGACACGGCTGCCACTGCCTTCCATGGTCCCTTTCCTTCCTCCATGACGACAGAAGCCCCTGCTGCATCTGTAATTTTCTGTTTAGGTAACATCTTATCTGCATGCTGCAATCGTGTCCGTTTTCCTATTACTGATGCAAAAGATTGCTTATTTCTAATTATATTGCAAGCACTCAGGGAATTCAAAGAGCAAAAAAAAAAATGTGTCAGGGACAATTTACAAATTGTGCCTATTTGTGTACACGCTTGCCTGGACTCCAGCAAGTATAGAAAGGGGGAAATTGCTCATTAAAAACACCAGCTCTCCTCAGCAGATCTCTGCCTCCCCATCCTCAATAAATACAGACCTCAACACTGAATGCAAATGTGCTGGTAGAGGAAAATATTCCCCCCATCTCGGTTTTTGAGTGGGAGTTTAGAAATGAAATTTTCCACGTTGCTCCCACCCCGCCTCGGAAACTCCATTTCTCTAAGGCTCCAGTTGCTGTTTCTAAACAAGAAATAGCCTTTTACTCTGTTTGCTATCTGAGACATCTCAGGGACCTGGAAAATTCTTTCTCGAGTCAGAGTCAGGACCAAACGTTCACGGACACTGGATGACAATATTGCACATGAAACCTTATGCTCACTTTAGGACCGCCGAATCTAAATGTCATTCTTTCTACATTTTAAACTAAAATAAGGAACTCAAAGGTCTGTGATAGGCCTTCTGTATCTTTGGTATGTGCTCAGAAAAGGCCTGTACAGAATCTTCAACCTACTTTCAATCCAGGATCCTTCATGGATGTGATGAAGCCAAGGCTTGGCTAAACCCGTTACCTGCAGATGAAGTTAGTGGTTGTTTGCCAGTGATTTTTTGGTTAAGATCCAGCTTCATTTCTAGCCTAAGGAGAGAAGCTTCTAAGCATTTTATAAGCATGAGCCTTTCAGAGTCCCACGTGGAGATATTACCTTGCCCATTTCATCAGCTCTAAGCTCATTTTGTTCAAGGTCAGCATTGGTGGGAGCAGCTACTCAGAGACCTGTACTCTAGAGCTCAAACATACTCACAAAGAGTCCTAATAATCCAAGAAAATTCAAATAAAGTCTTCTATTGCCCAAACATACACTGACCCTGAATAGAGGGTAAATCTCCATTTAAAAAAGGAGAGTTGGCCAACTTGAATATATAACCTTTTGGATACAAAGATAGAGATGTAATAGTTGAATATTCTCTTCACAATACTGAATTGTTAATTTCATTACATATGCATATTTAAGATATTAAACATATGAAATGAGAATAACTGCTTTTGCTCATAATCATGTTTCATGAAACTGTATTCAGTCTCTGCAGGCGACACTAGTATTCTTGCATTCACAAAAAAAGAGTTTGCAGTTACCAATTTTCAACAGCAAGTGATTTTTTCCTTCCACCTAGGTTATTTCAGAGTCGGCTCTTTCCTAACCCGCATATGATGTTGTCACCGGTCATTTTATTCCAAGCCAGAGGGAGCCAATTCCATGCACTAGGACAGTTTCTCATTTTGTTTCATTCCCACTGGGGGAGTAGGTTTGTTTGCACCAGGTAATCACAGGCTGTCTTCATTAGCATGACTCGGGTATCATGCAAGGAACAATGGACCTTCATCCAGTGGAAGGTCACGGAAGCAAGCAAGCAGTGTTGGGTGGGTGAGGGATGAGACAAACCCAGAGTCAGGAAGCAGGAGGGAGGCGGTTGGAAAAAGCCAGGTAAGTTACAAGAAGGGATTCAACAGCCACAGTAAAGAGATTCAATATTTATGAAGCCAAATCAGCAAGACTCGGTAACTAAGTGGATTTGTGGGATTAGAGGAAAGGATAAGAGATAAATAATGCTGAACTTTCTGGCTCGAGAGGATGAGTCGATTTGGTGCATTAAATTCTGAGATGAGGAATAAAGGGGATGAGAAGGCTGCAGTCAGGGCAAAGGGGATCAGGTCACGCAGTCCATTTTAAGGCCACCGAATGTGAGTGCTGCAAGGCAACCAAGTCAAGATACCCAGCAAGAGGGGGATATTAGATTCTGACGTTCAAGGAAGAAAGCTTGGCTGGAGCATCAGTTTAGAAGCCTTAGCCTGGGAGTCTTAAGGAGAACAGTGACCCTGAGAGAGATCTCCCGGGGAGAACCAAGTAGAGAGAAGAAGCTGCATGGACTCCTGGGGTGGGGTGGGGTGGGGAACTAATGGGATAGAAAGGAAGAAAACAGAAGCTCCCCCAAGACTGGGGCGATGCTGCCAGGCGCTGGGAATTTCCTTGACGTGACTCACAGTTCTCCACTGGACTTGTTTAGGAAGCCACTGGTTGGGAGGTGATGGAAGTGAAGAAATGAAAACAGTTATTTTCAGAAGTTGTTGAAAGAGTAAGAAAAGAAAGTAGTGGCAGTTGGGGGACAGGGGTGGCAGGGATGAAGACCTCGGTTTCAAAGGTAAGACATTTGGGCATGCGTGGGCTCACCCAAAGAACCAGGCGAGGAGGATATATGGAGGAAACAAGGATCATAGATGGAGGAAGGAGAACGAGGAGGAGACCTGGTGGGAAGAACCAAGAACTGACCTTGAATTGGGGGAGCAGAGCGCAGATCTCCCGGGGCTGAAGGAGGGGAGTGAGTAGGTCTGGAGTGAGGGGAGCAGGGCAGGTCCTTGCAACAAAACATAATGGAGTGGTTTGCTGAGTGCAGAGGATGAAGGTCGAGAAGGGTCTCGAGGGGTCTGGAGTCTCTCTGAATAATCACCAAGGGCACGAGAGAAAGCTGACCGAGAGCCCAGCCCTGGGGAGCCTGGAACCCATACCGACACTCACCCCGTGACCACGTGTGATCTTGCTCAGCGGTGCTTGGCAGCCCTAGTAGAAAGACAGAGGACAGATCCAAGGCTGAGGCTGAAGAGCTAAGGGAAGGGAATGTTCTGGAAGACAGCAATCCAGAGTGTCAAGGGAAAGGCAGGAATAGAACCAGGGAGAGGAGGAGGGATGGCTATGAGAAAATGTCCAACGTAGAAGTCTCTGGAGGGGAGGGAGGGAGACAGGGGAGGATCCGGAAAGACAGGATGCCAAGGTCAGAGGCCAGATGAGAACAAGGCTCAGGGGGTGACCACAGCAAGGACACCAAGGACTGCCCCAGGGGAAGCAGGCAGTGCTGTGTGTTCACTGGGGTCTGCTTCCTCTTCCTCCGGGACATTCTCCCCCAGCCCACATTTCCCGGCATCCCTGGCAGCGGTGAGTGAGCCACGGGACTCTGCTCTGGCCGATGGAAGGTGGGCATAGGTGACAGGCATCGACCAGCAGCCTTTCTAGACTTGGCACCTTGAAGAATCTCACAAAACCCTCCTGGCTGGCGCTTTTCCCATCTGCAGGCCAAACGCACAAGATCTGAAGAACTCCAAGACCCCAGGAGTTGACAGGTGCACGGAGACCAAGGGCCCGAAGGGCAGCCAGATGCCTTGGACAGGGAACAGTCCCTCTCTGGGGCTTTAGGGGCGTTAGGTATGGCAGTCAGCCTGCTCTCGCTAAGCAAGGATGCCCTGGCCCAACAACAGGAGGCTCAAGAGGAAGGGCTTTGGTTGAAGGCCAAGGGAGAAACAAGACGAGCCTCCGGCTCCAGGCAGGAGCGCGCGCCAGGAATAGGAGCCGCCTGAGACCTCAAAGTGGTGTCTTGGGCAGGGAGGGGCCAGGACCCTGTGAAAGGCTCTGCCTGTGGAGACAACATGGCTTCCAGAAAGATCTGGAAGGAAAGACAGCTGTGAATGGACAAGCCAAGGAAGCTGTCCAGGAACAAGAAGACCAAGGCAGGGCAGGACGAACAGGGGCCTGCTGACCGCGGGATGCAGAGCAGCGTGCTAGGTGGAGGGAGGAAGAGCAGACTCGCTCCCTGAGGGCTTTCCACGCATCGGCACTGCAACAAGTGCCGTCAGAAAGGCCGGACTCGTGGGAACCGAACCTTGGAACAAACAGTGAGATGATCTGGACTTTTTACACACACGACCCACACTTTACCAGTGTGGCAAGAGCTCACTGTGTCTCACCTGCCTCTAGGACCTCCTGTCCTCAGGGCTTCACACTTGCTGCTCCTCATTCTGGAAGATTCTATCCTCTCCCCCTTTCGTCATGATTGGAATCATGTCACAATTCCAATCTCTGCTCAAAGCCTCCTGGTCACTCACTCTCTCTGGCCATCACCTGGCTTTAATTTTATTTCTTTGTTTGGTTTTATCTCTACTTGGCATTATTAAACCTAAAGACACACTATTCATATAAACACATATGTGAGTGTGTGCGTATATCATTATTTTACTACCACTTCTAAATGTTATTATTTAAGTTGTTTTCTCTGTCTCCCCTCCAGCCCATGAGCTGGACAGCTGCTGTTCTGGGCACATCTGCATCCCCAGGGTCCCGCACAGTGCCTGAAACACTCTTAAGTGCTCCATTCAAATTTGCTGCCTGATGCTACAGAGGGCCCACGTAGAGATGAGAATCTTGAGTGTAAGGACGCACAGGGTGGAATGAGCTTCCGTGGCAGTATGAGTAAAAGCATGAGTGAGTTACTTTCTCTTCTAATCATAGAAAGTTATTGGGGAATCCAACTAGATGTCGAAGAAAAACAAAATTTCCTTCTCCTGAGAGTCTCTGAAGGAAAAAAATGAGATAATTATCTTTCTGCAATAGAAAACGGACGAAGAGAAATAGATTAAATAATATTGTATGGTTCTTTCTAGATGGAAAAGTCTATTTCCCCACTGATTTGGGGTTATTTTTTCCCTGTCTTTTCTAAGTGAGCAAAATAAATTGAATCTCCCAATTCCAGGGCTAAAGGATGCCGTCTATCTCTAAGAATTCTGGTGAGATGACACAAAGCACAATTGGTCTACAAACCAGCCACAGCTGGATCACACTCAATTTCCACAGGGGAGAGGCTGTTGAGAATAATGCCTGGCCGTGGCCCACTCAGCTCCTCCCTCCAACTAACCGACACACTAGATGCAAAATTCAAGCCAAAGGGAGAGAGGGGACAAGCGAACCTAACTTACTGCCCCTTGCCAACATGGATGCGTTTTCCAAGGCGGCTTCGCGAATAGGCAGTTATGTTAAACCAATCACCAGGAAACGAGGACTTGTAATGATAATTGTGACTTTGATTTTAAACATTGTGCAGTTCAGAAGGAGAGCCTTTGTTCCCTGTCAAACTGATCATTTATACCAAGTTCTAAGAACGAAGAGGAAAAAGCAGCGTGATACTACTGAATGAAAACACATGGAAACCAGAGCTCAGGGCAGCAGCAAGATCCCCGGCCACCTAGACTACACAGTCTGTTAAAATCTCATTCCTGCTACGCTGCCTGAGAATCCTGTGTTGGAAGATCAATGGGCAAAATACGGGAGGGGTCTTTAATCTGCTGTGGAAAACCAAAACCCATCATGTCAGAAAAATTATGGTTAGAAAGAGGCTGATTAAAACAAGACCTGGGCCAAGTGCAGTGGTACATGCCCATAATCCCTGTGACTCAGGAGGCCAAGCTAGGAGGATCACAAGTTCGAGGCCAGCCACAGCAATTTAGTGAGGTCATAGCAACTCCCTGCCTCAAAACAAAAAAATAAATAAGAAGAGTTGGGGATGCAGCTCATTAGTAAAGCATTCCTGGGTTCAATCCCCAGTGCCAAAAAACTAGACCAGGGGGCTGGGATTGGTCAATGATAGAGCACTTGCCCAGTATACGTGAGGCCCCAGGTTTGGTCCCCAGAAAACAAACAAGACCTTGTTCTGGACCCTGATGGTGCCACTCTTCTTCTGGGGTGCTAGGAAGAGGGAACCAAGTGAGCACCATGAGTTTGGGTAAGTCATTGCTTGAGAGAAAGGAACTTAGTGAGGTCTCCGAGGCCACCAAGCACTGACTACCCCCGTAAAACACTGTTGCACGGTTTTCCTTTCAGATATTTCCCAAAGGCCTGCCCAAACCCAGGCACTGTTAGTACCAGAGAAAACTAGGGATAGAGAAGGTTCGACACCACATCTGAACTGGAAGACCCAGGCCGCAAGTGAGACTGACACGTGGACGGATGAAGCCTAATGCCAAATGACCAACACCAAGAACAGAGAGGAAAACCTGCAGATGGAACCAAAAAGGAGCCGCTGCTTCGGCCCAGTGAGTCAGAAGCACTTCAGAGAGGAGGGAGTACTCAAGCCAGGTCCTAAAGAGCGACTTGACAGCCAGGCCGGGGAGGTGTCCCAAGTGAAGAGGCCAAGTTCAGCCCAGAGGCCCAGGTGAGCGGGGAGAAGGAGGCCTGAAGCTGCAGGAGACCCACGGGGCATGCCTCACCCTACGCCCATGTCCCCAGACCTGGCACCATGCTGAGCAAACTCCCACATCCTTGCTTCACTGGCTCACACACACACAGAAAGTTGTTTCTTCGGCATTTTAAGGGGTGAGGGCAGGAAGGCCGAGAGGCCTCAGGAACAGCAGGATGGGGAGTACAATCCTAACGGTAGATCACAGCAGGAAGATCATATCCCTGACCTGGTTTGAAAGTGGCCTGAACAGTCTTGCAAACCCAGTTTACATCCAGGGCCTGCCCGCCCTCTCCCTGCAGGAGCAAACACCCGAGTGCCCAGCTCCTGCCGGTCACAGTGCGGCCTCCGTTCCCCCTCCCCTCTTCGTTTTCTGCTCTGAGCCACTGCTCTTTGCTGCCGAGTACTCTGGGTTCAAGGAAAGAAAACCGAGTTTTAACATTTCCTTCAGCAAACCCAGTTAAGAACGTTCAATAAACTCTTTCTCTGTGAAAAATGTTTGGAAAGGGGTATTTTATTTAACCAAATGCTCAGCTGAATGAAAACTGCTAATATAGATCATTCACAAGTTGCCAATTTTGAAAGAATTAGTGTTTAATAAAGTGCACATAATCCCAAAGCCCTGTGAGACATATTTTGATCTTTCTTTAGTGTGCATGTGTGTGATTCATTACTTTAAAACCCAACAGTCTTCAGAGAACCTAACTTATTTTCTGGTTCTATGAAAACTCAGCGTTCAGGTTAGATGACATTTTTACAGATGAGATTTTCACAACAAAATATTATTAATCCATAATACAATCTGAAGACGAAGGGACACCATTTGGGGAAGATCCTCGTAATTCCTTCATTCACTCGGTAAACATTTAGCATTTGCTACCCCATACAGGACACGGGAGGTGGAGAAAGACCAGGTCTGTTCTTCCTCAGGGTCCACGGAATGGTACGCAGATCTATTTTCAGTAATATTTAGGACACAAGAGCTAATTGTAATAAACAAAATAAGAGAAGAGATGCAGAGCAGACAGTGCTCAGTTCTGACTGTTGAACAGAAGGCGTGCGAGAAAAGGTCGACCTGGACATGACACCTAAGTCGTCGTGTGTGCCGGGAGCACGCCCAGGTACCGTGCCGGACGGAGACAGAGGGTGACAACAGGCCCTGCAGAGGCCGCTGCACTCCTGCGCTGCACAGGGATCCCCTTGGGCTTTCTCTTCCTGGAGCCAACAATCACAGCTCTCTACACTTAATACCTCAACTCTCGACTCCCATTTTCTTTGTGTCTAACTCTAATTTGAGGAGGGTGAGGGAATCGTAGAGAGGCGGGTCTGCCAGACGTGGCCTCCCAGGTCTCCCCTTCCTGGCACGAACATTGCCCTCCCCCCCAGGTGGCAGTGGCTGCTTGTGAAGTACCGTACCGTCCTCACAGCTGGACTGCAGCCATGGCCAAGCAGATGAACCTGGGGGGGGGGGGGGGGAAGACGTACGAGAACAGTCACACGCCGTCTGCATGGGGAGAGGGACAGCAGCCGTGAGAGCAGTATAGCCAGTGTCACAGCAGCGGGGGTGTCCCAGGGAAGGGTGGGGCCTTGTGGGGATCTGGAGGGAAGAGCAGGCACTGGGACCCTGAGAAGGAAGGGCTGAGGGTCTGCAAGGGGATGGCTGAGGAAGAGGGGACAAGGAGTAACAGCAACCCAGGCCGAGAGGCAGCCAGGAGCCTGACCCTGTGAGGCCCAGAAGCCTGCAGTTAGGTCCTCAGGCCTGGCCCTGACCCAATCGGGTTTGCATTTTTGTAGGGTCGCTCTGGTGGCCGAGAAGGGATCCGAGTACAAAGGAAAAAAAAATAGGACAAAGGGATTAATGAAGGGACAGGCATCACCCTCCAGGACAGAGGAGATGGCAGCAAGTAGCTGGGAACAACTGCTTGGTGACAGCCTCATCAGTACCTGTAACTGTTGATGGAACAGTAGTCAACACCCACGCTGCAGGTGTTCTGAGCCCCAGGTCACCGAGCTGGAGAAGTGGACACCAATTATTAAACAGCAGCAATTAGGCTGGCGGCTCACCAGCAATGGTACAGAGGGGCTCTCGCGTTGAACACCCCCCTTTTCCTCAGGAGAATCCAAGCCTCTGAATATTCCCTGTGCACCTGCACCTATTAAAAAGAAAACACGTGGCCCTTCATCACAGGATTATGTGCAGGAGGTCATTACACCAGAGAAATCCGTCAGAACATCAGCAATGCTGATAAAATTTGAAAAATTGAGCGCAAGCAAAGTTGGAGAGAAAGATTTCTCATTGCAGACTCGTGAGAACGAAGACGGAAAGCCAATGAGGTGGACTTGCGGCTGGAATGCCAATGCAAGGGACAGAGATGAAGCATGTTAGGGATGAGACCTCTGTGTGCCAGAGGAGCTTTGCTCACTGGCGTGCAGTCAGTGCATGGCTCAGGGTGAAGCCTAAGAGGTTGAGAGGTAGGGGCTGTGGGTGGAGGGCAGGTGCTGGCCCCTAGAGCCCTACCGCACAGGCTCCGAGCAAACACGACAGGATCAGACGTGTGCTGTGTGGAGCAGCAGGTGAAGGAGCAGCTTCATATGCAGCTCCCAGAAGATGTGACATCACACTAAAGGCACTTCCTTCTAGAAGGCACTTCTGGATCCAGGATGGAAACTGAGTAAAACCAAGGGCTTCTTAGATCAAAGAGGATACAGTGCAGTTAGGAGAAGAAGAAAAAAAAATCCCAGGAGTTCTAGGCAAGCCTGGGCAACACAAGACCCTTTAAACACACCCAGGCTGGGGTTGTGCTCTGTGGAAGAGCACTTGCCTACCACTGTGAGGCACCGGGTTTGAATCTCAGCAACACATATAAATAAATGAATAAAATAAAGATCCATCAACTAAAAAAATTAAAAATACACATCTGTATTTACATATATATCATATATACACACATATAGGAATGACAGCCTGCAGGAGGAATAGGTATGTAAAAGCAAGTTCAGCTTTTTGGACAGATGCCCAACAGCAAAAGCCCACTTCAGTCCCTGTTGCTGGGCTTCTGTGGGCCACAATCCCATCTGTGATATCACCAGGTCCCTAAGACACCCCTTGTTGAACACCAAAAACATCGCCCGCATCTGCTCATGCACTGGGATGGCCACTTGCAGTGACCCCAGCCACGGCGACTCCCTGAAAGACGCATTTGCTGGACCGTGGCCGTGGGAGGTCTCAGCATGTCCTGCAGCACAAAGAGCAACCACGTTCCGGAGCAATTAGCTGACACAGGTCTCCCAGCATCAGGGAGCACAGGTTGTTTATCTCCACCCCCATTAAATTTGAAGGGGGAGGGAGAGAAGGAAGATAATGGAGGGAAGAATCAGAATTTTTCAAAGTAATTGGGCTTGATTGCTCTTTTCATTTGCCCAGAAAAGATTTGTCCGCCTTCATGATTAGGAGACCCAAAAAAAAAAAAAAAAAAAAAAAAAACCCAGGTTATCACAACCAGCCTCCCCCCCAGAACCTGGACCCTCGCTGTCCCGGCCCTAAAGCCACTCCGTGCCTCCCTCTCACTCCTGCCACATACAAAATGGGAGCCGGTGAGCTGCTGGGCAGGGAAAGGCCCCGCCTAGCTCTCGACAGCGCCAGCTGTGGGAAGAGGCTGGTCACCGCCCACCATATGCCAGGCACCATGATGGGCACCCGGCACCCTGAGATGAGGAAGACAGAAGGGCACTTCGTGAACCAGCAAACTGCTGCAGAGGAGGAGGAGAGGAGGGAGAAGGAGCGGTGACGGGGAAGTCTCCATCAGAAGAGGTGAGCCCTGTGACAAGAGCCTGGGAACGACCCTCCGGGAAGAAGAGGGTGGCGTTGGAGGCAGGAGAACCTCCCGTAGGCTGTGTCTGTCCAGGTCCCTCATATGGCGTCCTGGGTGGGCAAAGGGCAGCTGAAGTCATCCTCCCTTGGGGAAGGAACCAGCAGAGAGAGAGGCCATGTCCAGCTGGCTTGGGATGTTTGAGGGTGAGAGCACCCTAGGTTCTAGTCCCAGCTCTGCCCCTGTGGTCCCTGTCACTTTCCACACTGGTGCCTGTAAATCAAGATGATCCGAGCTTGTTAAACCAAGGGAAAGCTGACCCCCCATGTGCCTTCTGAAAAACCACCCTCAGGTTGTGCTTCACCAAAGGCTCTCAACAAGAGCAACGACAAATATCACAGGCCATGTGGCAGGCGCCCATTCTCAGGGGATGCCCCAGGAATCAAACGCAATATGTAGCCCATGGGCTGAGGCCAGTCCCAGGCCGGAGTCCTCTCAGTCCTACCTTTTGGAGGGACTTCTCTAGTCTCATCCCCAGAGACACTGCCTGACACTCCCCAAGCAAAGGTGCTCCTACGCCCCCTCGGGCCACCTGTCATGGTGAACGAAAGTCATCACTTCCATGTTGCTCTAATACCTAGGGTGAACCCAGTGCCCGTGACTCCCTCCCTTTGCATGAAGGGTGACAATGCCCTAATACATCATGCTTGCTTTTAAAGCTCACACTGGATAGCGTAGACCAGATGGGCCAGAACCAACTTAGAGGACACCTGGATCCTCCCATAAGTCAAGAGAGACAGAAGTTAGAACCAAAGAGTCCAAGAGGGAAAAGGAAGTTGGCTAAAGAAGGGTGTTCGGACCTGGCTCAGGGGCCCACAGGGAAGGGGTGGAGCTGGCCAGGAAGCCCACGGGTGACTCCACAGGCAGGATGGAGACACGGGCACTCCAGGTGTGGATGGCACCAGGACCTCCACAGGGGCCTTCCCTCCTTTGTCCCCTTCCTACCCAGAGCCAGAAGTGGGCTCGGGGCCCAGCTGGCCTCAGCACACTGCAGGAAGAGGGACAACGGCTGGACGGTGTTGGAGGTGGACACCTGGCAACTCCTGCCCCACAGGGACATGTCCGTGCCAGGATGTTCCAGCAGGCCCCTGTGTGTCTCAAGGTACACCCTCCCAACTCCAGCTGATGAAGAGGTGACTCGTCTGCCACAGGCCCCTGTTTAACAGGACATGGCTTGCACGAACAACTCAGAATCACGGAGCTTCCTGGCAGAGTGTCCTCAAGAAAATCTCATTAAAGGCCTAAAATCAAAGTCCGCTTGGGTTTCAGATATTCCTTCCCCTCGACAGCAAACTCTCTGGATTGCTAGAGGACTTAGAAGTTCAGCTGGTAACCTGCCTTGCGAGCATGAGGATGGGTCAAGGAGAGCATCCTGCGAGTGGCAGGTCCCCCCAGCAGTGCCTCTGAGGCCAGTCCTGCACCTCAGAGCCCAGGGCTGCCTGCTCCAAAGGCTTTCTCCTCCAGAAGAGCTCTGACAGTCAATTCTAGCAAACGTCGAAGAGACCAGCCCCCAGGAGAAATCAAACGGGCTGACTGAAGCCCCAGTCGTCAGAGGAGAGGCGGGGAGGGAGGGCTGGCATTGAGAATGCATGTTCCCCGGCTACTTCTCCTGTCCCCGGGAGGTGGGCACAGAAAATGTAGCCAGGACAGAACGAGTCGGGAGGATGGTGCGAGCCCAAGTGGGCACGGGCAAAGGTCTCCCTGCCCTGCAGACGTCCTGAAATAGCCGTTCCTCCTCCCCCTCCCTCCAGCGTGGACCGCTCGGCGGGTCCAGCACACCTTCCTATTGCAGATAAAGATGCAGACCCAGAGGTGTCAGTCAAGGTGCTGCCCAGCAGGACCATGTGCACACGCCCCACGCCCAGGGAGAAGGAGAGGGGAGACGGGGAGGAAGACACAGGCCACTCCTGGACGAGGGAAGGTGTGGGGTTCTCCAGGGTGGCATGGAGAACAGAAGGCCAGCTGACACGGTGCCTCTCGCCTTCTCCCCGGGGCACCACAGCATTCTGACTGTCTGAGCGAGGGGCCTCAGGGCAGGCCCGACCCCTGGTAACAGCACAGTGCGGGAATTTTCTGTCCTTTCTCTCCCTCCCTGAACGGAGCCTTTCTCCTGGACTTGCCACAGGTGAGACATCCAGCTGTCCCCTGCCATCCAGGGCTTGTCCCTTCTGGGCCGTGCTCTCAGAAACCCAGGACTTCTGAGGCCTGTGGCCAGGATGCTTGCTCTCTGCCCCTGGGATGTTAACCAACAGGTGTGAACAAGATGAGCCTTGGAGACTCCATTCGTCCTGGGATAGGGATTATTCTCCTGGAGGAGGAGGAATCGGGGGAGAGAGATCTTGGGGGCAGGTCAAGTCTTCGTGGTCCCTTCAAATCACTGCTCCCCATATACAGTCTCCTCTATGACTATGGCTACCTTGCTGTCCTTCAAGGCAGGGTAGACCAGTCTGGTCATGGCACAGCATATAAAGGTCAGCCAAAACACATCCGCATCTGTGGAGTCTCCAAGCTGATAGAGAAGTATAGTTTGGAAACACCTCTGACAACTGAATCTGACCTCAGAGATCTGTTTCCTCACAGCACGTTTCACCAAATGCATTCTGGAAAATTCTAACTGGTCCTGTGAACCCCTTCTCCAACGAGACTGTTCTATGGTCCAGTAGGCATGAGGAAAACCACCCCAGGGAGTCACGATGCTAGTCATCAGATTCACCTCCCAGGGGTCTGGGGCTTCAGACATTCACTGAATCACATCTCCCAGGCTCACAGTACCAGAGTACTTTTTTCCACTTCTCGTCTATTAGCATCCAACAGAAGACTTTCCATGCAATACTCTCTGGAGCAACTAATTTGGAAAATCATAAAGGAAGGATGGAGTCAGGTGTCTTAAACTGGGCTTCAGATGTTCAGAAATGTTTAGCAAAACGAGAAGAACTGTATATTTGTGTATGTTTGTTTTGCTTTGTTTTCTTTTGTTTGGGGAGGTCAGAGGACCCTCAGCTTCTGAGGGTTACGAGCAGGGGTATACCTGCCCAGGCAAAGAATTGCCGATCCTCACCGGCAGTTACTCAGGACTCAGGAGGTGGGCACAGAAAATGCAGCTAGGAGAGGATGGACAGCACCTCCCCGTTTCGTTGCACAATGAGAACACTAGACATGGCGCCACGCCCCACCCAGCATCTCCGGGACACTTGTACTTACAGCTCAATACAGACTCTTGTTTCTTAATATATATTAAAATCCATTTATAAAATGGGTAAAGAGTAATCACACCTTTATAAATAGTCCTTCCACACATATGCACAAAATAAAGTAATATTGCCAACCCTGCCAGACAGGTTTGGAAATTAACCAAAACAACTTACAGCTGGAATCCCCTCCTTTCACGTACGTTCCTTATGCCCCCTCCCTGTCACACCTCAGCAGTGCCCAGAGTCCTCTGCAGAACGCCTTCCCTCTTGCTCCCTTCTCCCCTCTCGGCCTGCCCCATCCTATCACCCTTACCCTGGTGACCCAGGACCCATGGACCACTCTGGATTATTCAGCATCTATTCTACACAGTCATTATTTGATGACAGCTGTTCTTCTGCAGGGCCATAAAACAAATCCTGTGGGCACAGCCCAGAGGGGACCTTTCCCTGAGGTAGGCAGGGTCTGAATCAGGACTCAGAATCTGGTTGCCTCTCCTGGAAAGGGAAGGTCTCCGCAAGTTCAAGGCCAGCCTGAGCAACTTTAGGAGACCCAAAATAAAAAGGGCAGGAGATGAAGCTCAGGGGGCTCAAACCCCAGTACTGGTCGGCAGGGAGAAAGTGGGCTTCAGGTCATTCGAGAAGGCTGAAAAGACCCAAAGCGTGGGACCTTAGATTCTGATGTGGGTAGCTGACGGCTTCATTTAGCAATAAAGGGAATACAGGAAGACACATGTGGACAGTGAGAAATCTGGTTTTGAATGAGTCTGGGGTTCCTATCAGTTTGGACATTTCTGAGAAGCAGTTAAAGATACAGGGCCGGTTGGTTCTTAAGAAAGACTTGTGAGTTGTTATATAATAAGATTTGGGATTCGCAGGCACAGATTGTGGTAATTGGTGCCGTAGGTAAGAAAGAAATTACCCACGGAGCACACAAACAGCAGTAACTAAGCCAAGGAAAAGGAGGAGCGTTGGAGACGGTCAGACCTGGGATTATCCTCTGGCTTTTCTAGCTAATAAACAAGCAACCGGGCACATGGCCTCCCTGAGCAGCAAGGTCCTCACCTCTAGCCAGCACAGTTCTGTCATAGGTCCTTTGCAGAGGTGTTTTGCATTTTTTCCCAGAGGTGCTTAACCACTGAGCCACCCCCCCCAGCCCTTTTTATTTAGAGGCAGGGTCTCCCTAAGTTGCTGAGACTGGCTTTCAATTTGCTGTCCTCCTGCCTCAGCCTCCCAAGCTGCCAGGGTTACAGGCGTGTGCCACCATGCCCAGCCCTTTACGTTTGTCCTTGCACTCTCAGAGCCATGAAAGAAATAGGAGACTTATTCTTAAGTCGGAAGAGGAAGCATCCCGGTCAGCCAAGAGGTAATTTAAGACAAGACCACCACATGTGCAAGATGAGGTCCATAATGGGAGTAGCTCAGCAAACCCACGGAGGACCACCTGAGGGGCTGGGCTGAGAGGGGAACACGGGGCAACAGGCATCGACCAGAGCAGAGCGCCGACCTGGTCCCGTCCACGGCCAACACACACATGGAGAAGCAGAGGCTGCGATCGAGATGTCAGCACCACACTGGCAATTAGCTCACAGGTCGAGACTGGTGACGCGGCTGACCACCAGGAGCTCCCTAGCTGTGGTTCCAGGAGGGGAGCGAAACACACACCGTATCTGCTTTTTTGTCCTTTGGAATAACAAAGTAGGAATTTAACCATTCTCATATTTCCAGCCATTTCCAAAAAGCCCTGATTTATAATCCGATGCCAAAAATGCCCTCAGCTGGAGAAAGCCAGCTATGAGGTCAGAGGGCAGCAGCAAGAAAGAAATGGGAGGGCACAGGGTCCCCAAGCCATGGCTTTTTAATGGAAAGTCAGGAGCATCCTTCCAAGGTGGGGGATGCCGTCATAAAAGTAATGAGGAAAAAGCCGGTCGGGCAGGAGACCCAATTCCCTCCAAGGCAGCGGTTGTGAAGTAGAGAGGAAGACAAAGATGAGACACTCATTTGGGCAAGAGGGAGGGAGGTGGATGGAGCCCTCTCTTGGGAGGCTCTGTTTGCTCAGTGAAATGGGAGACGGCTTCATCTACTCAGAAGAGGGAAGGTGGGTAGAGGTTGGCCCAGTCCCCCAGGGAAACAAACCAGAGAGCCCATCCGGTATACATCACAGGTTTGGGACCTTTTGACCATGGTTCCTCCAAGGCTGGGGACCATGGCTTGACATGGAGCCCACCTGCAGTGTGGTGGGGCTGTGTGCCACTTCTTAGCAACCAGGACACTTCTCTTACCAGAGAAACGGGGATGGAGGGGAAGGCTCAGCCTGAACACAGCCCGGTCTTCCGCTCCATGTTCTTCCACCCTTTCCAGTTCCCATCGACAAGGGGAGCTTCTAAATGTCAGAATGTCTGACTATCAGCACTGGAAAGTTAAAACGTGGGGTTGCTATAGAAAAGGAAATCCACATATAAAAGTGTGAATCAGACTTTTGTCCAGGGTGCGTTTGGGGATTGGTTTTGGCTATTCAAGTCATTCCACTAGTTTTTCTAGGGGCATAGTTGGGTCTGCTTTTTTTTTTTTTTTTAATATTTTTAGTTGTGGTTGGACACAATATCTTTATTTTTATGTGGTGCTGAGGATCAAACCCAGGGCCCTCACACATTCTAGGCAAGCACTCTACTGCTGAGCCACAACCCCAGCCCCTCTGCTTTTCTTAAGTGGGGGGAAATGGTTTTTCTTTTTATCCACGGGTGTTTTGCTGCCCTAATCTGAGCTCCCAGGTTGCCTAGTCATACCCAAGCCCGAGACCCTCTTGTCACTCCAACCCTGTACACTAAACATGGTTTAGTGTCTTCTCTAACTTATGTTTTACGGGAGCTTGTAGACCCAGGGAGGGGCTCCCCTCCCAGGCCTGGCTAATCCCTAAAGATAGTGAGGAGAGAGAAGTCTCTCGGAAGGTGACTCCTATGCCCACCACCGCCTTTGCAAACTCACTCACCAGGACTGGCTGCAATCGACCCAGGGCAGACCACCAGTCAGCTGGGGACAGCCGTTCAGCCCACAGCCCACCAGAATTATCCAAACTGTAAAGGTTTGGAGGTGGGGGGGGGGAGGTCCGCAAAGGCTCTTTTGTTAAGGCAGGAATACTCAAAGGTGAGATAGTTATGGGGTTATGTGAGCAGTCACCTCCTCAGTCCATCTTAGTTTGAAGGGACCAACTGGGTGGTAAGTGCAGGCAGGTAGGACGTGGCTAGAGGTGGCGGGTCACTGGGGACCTGCCCCGGAAGGGGTCACCTTCCTCGGCCCCTTCTCCTCTGGCCGCAGCTTTCCCACCACGCCCTTCCACCATGCTGCCCTGCCTCACCCCAAACCCAGAGCGATGGCGTCGGCTGACTAGGGACTAAAGCTTTGAAACCCTGAGTGGAAATGAACTTCTGCTCCTCTAAGTTGCTCTTGGCCAAGTGAGGGAAAGCTGGTTAACACCAGCGATCCTGGCTGCCGCCCGCCTGCCCTGCCTGCTTCTCTGGGCCCCGCCCTGTCCTGCCTCCCAGGGTTTTCCTTGGGTCCTGCCAGACACAGCACCGCCACCTTCTTAGGGAGAAGTAAGTCATAAGTTGCCCTTTAAATGGCACTGGCCTCTCCATGTTGTCACTCGGTCACCTTCATAATTTTAAATGCTGTGGGTACAAGTGAGACACCCCCTGCCACCGCACCAGGCCTTCTCCAGCCGTCCCTGGCTCAGTGTCATGGCCCAACTCGCTCACACGCCAGTGCCCCCTTAATCCCTGCAGTAGGCGGAAGCTGAGAGTCTGACAACACCACACCCCACGGGGCCCAGATGGTCCCGAGCACGTCAGCCTGGAGCGGCTCACACCCCAGCAGCTCCTGGATTCACACCTCTGACTGTTTTAACTAAAATGTCCCCTAATCCACCCAAAAGAGAGACGTCTGCTAAGGAGACATTTTTAGGAAACCTGCACTGTCTTGGTGTAAATGGCAATCAGCCACCTACACCCCCACAGCCATATGCCAATGTCTGGTGCCATCGACTGCAACACACGGCCCCACTTCTGGCCTCACCCAGGAGCTCTGGGGCACACAGGGAGCCTGGCCTTTGGTCGATCAAGAGGGAGTCATGTGAGAGCCATTCGCTCTTAGGACAATGGGAACCGCTGCTCCGTCCATGAGCAAGCCCTGGAATGAACGGAAGAGTGCTCCTTTAACCCCACCTAGATTTAACCTCCAAGATACGACACGCTGTCCGTGCTCACAGTACTGAGATGCAGACGCACCTGTGCAAACATGTCCATTACACACACATGCACACACGTGAATGTGCACAAACACAAAGCCTTATGTCAGGAAGGAAAAGGAAAACTTAAATCACCACTGGGTCACCTTAAACATAAATATAGCCACAGGTTACTAACCAAGGCAGGACCCCGGGCTCTTACAAAGTCCTTCCTGCAAGTATTTCTGGGGGTCCTTGAGTTCAATCACGCATGGCTCCTTCCATCTCTTTTCCAGTCTCCTTCTCTGGGCCTCCTGAAGTGGAGGCGGCCATGTGCAGCTGTCACCACGTGGCAATGAGACACTGCTACCGCTTCTCCAGCATGCCACCATCCTGGGCCATCAGGCCTACTACATCCCATTTCTATTTCACAAACATCGTCTCTTCCCGCTCCCTCCACAGCACTGGGGCAGCAATCCAACAATCAGACATGGGCCAAGGCCAAGTTCAAGGGAAAGACTCCAGCACTCCCTCTAGCCACCGAAGCCATCCTTCCAAATCCAGCCCCCCGCCCTACCTCCCGCTTCTGGTTAACAGGCATGAAACTCTAGGAGGCTTATGGCACCCTCCCCCCAATTTATTCATCACACACCCCCAGACTGTGCCGAGTTTCACTAGCAGACACATTTAGCTCAAGTGCAGAGTGGCCATACGCCTCCCCCTCCGCACACACGGAGATTTTATATTTAGTTAATACCAGCACGAGATCCACACACTTCCTAGAACATTTGCAAATTAAAAAGGGGTCTGATGAAGTTGGACAGGGCAAGGGGACAAGGGGACAAGGATGATGTCATTTGCTAAGGGCTGTCTACTCTATCCTCAGTGACCAGATGGAAAGCAGTCTGCTCCCTGTTAAAATGGCACCCAAAGGGGAGAGCATCTCCAAGTTCTCTGTGATCTCCCAGCAGAGCATGACAAAAAAAGGCTGCCAGAAGGGGCCAGGTGGATCCCTGCATTTCCCACAATCCACCAACCACAGATGCATGAGATACCCCCTTTCTCCCACTTCCCTCAAACCACTCACTTTGCCAACATTTGCTAAGCATCTGTCAGGTGCCAAGCACTGCATTGGGGCTATGCATACAGAGGCGGGGAAGGCTGGATTTCTCCTCTCTGGAATTTATTCTACATGGAAATGCTTCCATCTGAAATGAGTTGGAACAAAACTGAGTCGGGGAAGATGCTAGAAAGGAAATGTGAGGCCCAATTTAGGAGCACCTGGGGTAAGTGAGGAACAGCAACCTTCCCCGCTTCTCAGTGGGGCATCTCACTGCACAGAGACTTGCACAGCCAGAGGGTGGTTTGCAGGATTCTGGAGAGTTTGGAAATGGGGAAAGGGACTCACAGTTTTGCAAGGGCTCTGGTGGCATGTGGACATCCTTAAATTTCACCAGAAGCTCTTTATTGGGCTGAGTGCAAGATAGAAGTGTGCATGAATCACCATCTAATCAGTGGCACACTCAAGGTACAACCTCAGTAGACCAGGGGCATCAAGTGAAAGAGCCGCACCATTTTCTCCCAGTGGACATTCTTAAGCTGATCCACCTCCCCGACTCCTCTGTGACTACCACCTGCCTGTACTAAGAAGGCCTCTGGCCAGGATGAGGAGGTGGGTACCATAGGTGGCCAAAAGCAAATGGGATCAAAAGAACTGATCTTATCAGCACTGTCACCTGCCAGGTACAGAACAGAAAGACCAGGCAGCAACCTAACCTTAGCTCTAAGCTCACAGCTGTACCAGATCATTTGGGGGATTTATCCTGTGGGAGATTCACCGTCTTATCACATAAGAGCGTAAAACCAGATAATGATTTCAGAAGTCTGCGTATTAGTCAGCTTTTCATCACTCTGACCAAAATACCCAACAAGAACAATTTAGAGGAGGAACAATTTATTTTAATTTGTGATTTCAGAGGATTCAGTCCATGGTCTACTGGCTCCAAGTCAGAAACATGGAGGGAGGGTGTGGTGGAAGAGAGCCATCCTAGACAGCAGAGATGGGAAGAGATAGGAAGGGGCCAGGGATAGATACAGCCCACAGGGCCACGCCCGCAGAGACCTACTTCCTCTGGCCATATCCATCTGCCTATAGTTTTCACCACTTCCCAGGGAGTCCTCTCAAATTACCAAATGGATTAATCCCATCAAATGGATTAATCCACTAAACCCCGATTTGATAGCTTCATCTCTGAACCTTGACACACTGCCTAACATGTGAGATTTTGCAGGACACTCCAAGTCATCTGAGGTCTACTGAAAACCACTAATTTGGTGGTCAAAATACCTTTTTAAATTAAGACCAAGAATTCCTGTGTGCACTGTGGTCAAATGTTCCATCACACTGGTCACAGTTGTCTACCTTTGGCTTTTATGAAGAACCTACTGGGAAATTTGGGGGCCTGGGATAGAAAACTGAGTTCTGGTCCATCAGTGGTGGGATGAGACTCCACGGAGAGCTTGTCTTGTCCGGCTCCCTCTCTTCCTCGCATCAGTCACCAGATCTCACAAATGTCTGGCTGTAGTTTGAGTCTTAAATGTCCCCCAAAAGCCCACATGTTCAAGGCTTGGTTCTCAGTCCAGAAAATGCATGGGAAGGAAAATCCGTGAGGCAATGGCAACTGGCGTCAGAAGGAGGGTAACGGCAAGGAAGAGGCGTCCCCGTCAACCAGCCCCAGCTCCCCCACGACTCTGTCCTCAGTGTGCGCTGCAAACAGCTCTGTGGTCGATAGCTCACTGAACCCCCAGTGGCGGTCAGCCTGCAGAGCACCTTGAGCCCAAGGAAAGGAGAGCCCTTGCCCGCCTTATGACCATGCTTGAAATGGAATCCGTGCCTCAAACCTGACTTACTGGAACATGTCTCTGGACGTGGTTTGTTCCAGAGCAAGGCTGTTTCTCAGTTGGACACAGGATGCCCTTGAAATACTGGGGAGGAGGAGGTGAGCATGCTGGTAGACCTTCTCAGCCCCATCTTAACCAAAATGAGATAAAGAAATGGGTAAGTTCTTTGGGAAAAACCGAAACCAAACAAACCACTTGAGCAGGGTCATAGCGGTGAAGGCGGGCAGAGAGGAAGGGAGGCACTTGGACCACACCAGGGATGGGCAGCCGGAGACGCTTCCGACAGAAGCCCAGAACGCAGCGAGCCCACGAGTGGATCTTTCCTCAGCAGCAAGGACAAGGTCAAGAGTCGGCAACTCAAAGGCAGAGATGCTCAGAGCCCCGACTGTGACGTGGGTTGGAAACAGAGCTTCTTCGGGGTGACCAGGCAGGAGCCATCAGAGCTGAATCTGTGACACTCTGGCTGACCCCGGCACTCTGCTGGGGACGAGGGATGTGGCTCAAACTCACTTATCAGTGTGTTCCTGAGAGTTCAGACAAGCCAGTCACAGTAAATTTCAAGGACCTCTTCAAATGTTTCTGTTGCTGCTGAATTTCACTATTCTCAATGACGTTAGAGAAGCAGACGGAAAGCTAGAGACTGGGTTCTTTTCTATTTGGGGACAAAGAGAAGTTCCATTAAATTTAAATTTAATGACAATTTTTTAAAAGGGCTTCTCTCTGTATGCTCTCATGAGACATTTTGTAAACTTTTGACAACAGGCATTATCAGAACCGCTTTAGACAGCAGGGGAGATACTTTGTGGGATATGAGGCGGCAGCCTGTCCATGATCTATCCCAACGCAACAGCCCAGGGGAGCCTCTTAAGACCTCAGTGAGGCCGAGATCCAACCATCCAGTGGCATATGGAACCCTCAGCACAAAAGCCACCTTCTTACCATGACTTCCAAGGGCTTATGTGAGGAGACCCCAGTTGACTTCCTACCTCCTTTCTCCTAAACCATGGGCAATTACTGGGCACCGTGCCGGGTCCTTTACAGAGCCTACCCGAGCCCCAGAGCCGTAGATATTATCCCAGGTATGCAACTGTAATTACAATTGAGGACAGACTGAATTCCAAGGATTACTGGGCACCGTGCCAAATGATTTCTAGAACTGCAACAAAGACCTTAAGACCCAGGGGTTGTAGTTTTGTCGTCTGACACAGCAAAGAGGAGCGTGAACAGATCCTGCACCCTTCCCACAGGCCTGCTCAGTGCCAGCTGTGGAGTAAGAGTGGAGTGACAAAGTCATTCCTGGGTCACCCGATCAAGCACACCTGCCAGGGGCTTTGGTACCTTCAAGGGGAGGTTCTTTCAGGTGGTCTTGCTCATTCAGTTCCTGGGAACCTTCTCGGAGGAGGGACAGCAAATCCTGCTTGTGCAGGCGACTGTCGCAGGGGGGTGTTTCCTCCAAGCCCCTCCCCTTTCCTCTGTGGCATGCAAGCTCTATTCTAATCCCCTGTGACTGCCTTTGGTTACATCTTTGGTAAGAAGGGTGCACTTTAGATTGACAAGGATTCGCTCACCTTTCGTTCCAAATCCCCTCTAGAACAGGGAGCGCCGTCTGCCCTGGAGCGTTAAATTCCACTTAAGCAGTTGTTTATTGAGGTGCGAGAGGGCTGTGTGTACAGTTGATGAAAAACCAGATGCTCCTCAGAATAACAACCGCGAACCTCTCCTTGGGGCCCGTGTGGAAGTCTGTTTGAAGTATTGCTCCAGATAGACGTGGGCACGGCTGTGATTATTGATATCCGGCTCTAATTACTCATCTGTCTCAGGGTAGCTGATGGGTCTTCTCCTGCACCTGGCTTTGAGATCTGCAGGAGCTGAGCCGCGTCTTGCTTAGGAGACGGTGTGCAGACAGGGAAGGGTTCAGACAGACCTGGCCTTGATCTCTCCTTGGAATTCAGTCTGTGTCCTCAATTGTAATTACAATTGCATACCTGGTATAATATTTAAGGCTCTGGGACTCGGGTAGGCTCTATAAAGGAGCCCGCACGGTGCCCAATTTGCAATTCTAGAAAGGGCCACACTTCCTTCCATGAACAGGAAAAGCGTTCCAGTGAGCTGAGCCGAGGCAGCAGGATTTGCACATAGAAAACAGCTGAAGAGAGCAGAAAGTGTGGGGACAAGTGCATGCAGGACTGCATAGATGGCATACGTAAATGGCACCCGAGTGGTAAACCGCCTCCCTCGCGCTAAGTGCGTGAGCGGCAAACCGCTGACCCCATAGGCACAGCCCTGGGCCTAAGACTACGTGTTGCAGTCACAGCACTTGCTCCATGGCTGCTCCTTGATTGGTTGCGGCAGGGACAGATGGCAAAGAATTGTACTGGTGGTTGCCTGTACTCTGCCCAGCTACCACCCGAGTATGTACGTGGCAACTACGCAATAAAATCAGAACCGCTTCCAGCTTGGTCCCGGAGGTCTTGATTCATGACTCCGCAGCCCCACACTCCTCTACCCTGTTCCGTGGACCTCCTGGCTGGACGAGAGAGCGCCCACGCAAGAAAGGAAAAGCAAAAACTGGATTGGTCCTTTCAAAGTTACTTCCTTGTAAGGCAGGGACAGGAAGACAGAATGACAGGAAGATAACAGATTGGTTAACAGCAGAGTAAATTGGATCACCTTTTGTGTGTCTGTGTAAGGATTAAGGCAGCGGGAACTTTACAACCGTGCCAATGAAAACTGGCCCATTTGGGAAATTTAACCGTTTTCTATTTAATCCTGACTTCTAAAAAGGTCAGATAACAGCTCAGTTTCAGCTTGGTGACATGGACCTTTAGAGACTGACTTCATTTTGACTCAGCCGGATCTGCTAGGGTGCAGAGCAGGAGCTCAGTTTTAACCAACGGCCTCCAATGATTTCTATTCAGTAGTCACATGCACCATATTTCCCTGCGAGGTGTCATGTCACCTGGGGCAAAGGCCACCTTCACCTCCCTACCCACCATCAAGTTTGGCCCTGTGATTGCCCAGCATCAGTGGAATGTGAGCGGCATTTTGTGCAGGCTAGAACAAAAGGGCTTATTTATGACTACGAGGGAAACGTGTACCAGATTGAATTATATCCTTAACTATTCATGCCTCCCTTCCCTGCAGAAGATTTTCATATCCCCACCTGGGCTGGCAGCACCTCCCATCAGCCAAGCATACCTTCCCGCACACCCTCACACTGTACCGCAAGATATGTTGAGCAAGAGAACGTCAGTGGATCTGAACATACCAAATCCAAGAAGAACTTGTATGAGGGGGGGCTAGGGATTGAACCCAGGGGTGCTCTACCACTAAGCTATATCCCTAGCCCTTTTTAAAATTTTGAGACAAGGTCTCACCAGGTTGCTGAGGCTGGCCTTACACTTGTGACCCTACTACTTCAGCCTCCCAAGTCGCTGTGATTACAGGCGTGGCCCCCCCATGCCTGGCCCCAAGTAGAATTTTTAAAGGGTGTATATAACAAGTTTCTACCAGTGCCTTTATTCTTTCCCTTTCTACACTGGGCATGTCCTTCATAGGGGCTGCTACTTCAGCCTCGGATCCAGAAAGGGATGAACAAATGAAGCAGAGACACAGCCTTTTGCTTGCATGTTATTTGAAGATAAAATATTGCAAACCACTGAGAGTTGCTTGTTACAAGGCAAAGCTGACTCATACAGCCTGTTACACTCAGATCAAGGGAATCAGTGCTGAAATTCTGTGCCCAGAGTCTTTCACACACTCTAATGGAAGGAATTTCCCTGCAATCCCATGTCAGCCCCCAGGCCTTTCAATCCTGCTCTTTCCTGGAAAGGAGCCTCTGAGCACAATTTTCTCTATAAGAAAGCTTCTTGATATTTTGAGTGAATTCCATCATCCCTATGAGTCATCTAACAGTGAAAGTTAATAACAACAAAACAAATCTAAACCTCAGTCTGTTTAACCAGCCAAGCTTTCAACAAATACAACTGGACCAACAACGTCCTCTCGCTCCTTATTGTGGCCTTTCACCAACCCCGATGGCTCGAGAGCAGGAGACCAGCAGAAGCCAGAAAGGCCAAAGGGAGGTGGAAAATGTCCCCCACACAGCACGAGGGGTGGGTTCGCCACATGAGGTCCTCTGCCTCAACTTCCCTCCCATTGAGGGTAGAAGGAGCAAGTAAGTGGAGGTCTCTCCGGCCTAGGAATAATTATTTTGAATGTTTAGGGGAAGAAGGTTAGAAATGTTGTCATGCCCAACCCCCCAAAATAAGTCAACCCCGAGAAGACTCCCAAGAGACTCCCAAAAGTCTTTGGAATAATGCCGTTGGATTAGTGCATTTTCTGCTGTTATGGCAAAATACCCGAGTCAGTGAGCTTTAGAAAGAAGAGAGATTTGTTTAGCTCACAGTTTTGGAGTCTGGAAGTCCATGATGGGGCAGCCACACATATTTGGAGGAAAATGGTCCCATGCAAGAGAGGACAAGTGCATGGGGTGGCCTTGCTCTAAAACAAGCCACTCTTGTGAGAACTCACTCCACAAGACCAGTACTAACCAATCCCCTCCAAGGGCAGTGCCCCCCATGTCCTCATTCCCTCACACTGGGCCCCAGCTCTGATTCCACCAGCTCAACACTGCCACCCTGGGGACCAAGCTTCCAGCACTTGAGCCCTTGAGGGACACTCTCAAGCCTTCCCAACCACAGCAGCCTTCTCAGGTAGACCCTTCCAGGAAGCTCAGGTCATAGTACAGGGGAGTGCCACTGTGTCTGGTCACATGGAGGCTTTATCCCTTTATAATCGGTTGTTACTGTTCTCCCCAAGAGTCTTACTGTGCACCCCGGAGTAGAGCTCGGGGCACTGAGGAGTCTTCATAGTTCTGTTGGCTCCTGACCCAGCAGACATCTGGGAACAGATGAACGCCTCACGTGACCTCACTCAAGGGCTAGCAGACCGGACACCACGGACGTGAATACACCGTCCAGATGGAGCCGCGATGAAGGCTCCTCTGCAGATGATGGGCCTGTTTTCCAGCCTTGGCTTCGAGCCAGTGTCCACAGAAGCAACTCCAAGGCCGACCCTTGTTTTCAGTGTGCACATTTCTGGCATATTCTAAGCAGGAACTTGTGGATGGTCACTAGAATGGAAGGCGATCCCCTCGGGTTCCAACACATTGTTTCAGTTTAAAAACAAAACTCTGGGGATTTTTTAAAAGCAGCTCACAGATTTCCTAAGTGAGCGTTCCTCAACAAGGACCCGCGGGGATGCTGACCCCACACTGTAGCCACGTGGTCCTGCCACAAGTGTGTTGAATGTGCGATTCCAGTGCACCATTACCTACTGGATTTTAGAAAGGAATGGGGCCCAGGTAGTCTGTGAAATCAACTGGCCGTTGCACCCCTGCACACAATACTCAGTTCTCGTGGGAAGGAATGATGGCGACATACACACACACACACAGGAGTCTACATTCCCTCCTCAAACACGTAAGAGGTAACCACAAAAGGGAAGCCCCACAGTACCCTCCTGAGCCTTCCACCACAGTTCAAAGCACCCAGGTTAATAAAGAGGGACACCTGGTTTTCAACTTGGTCACATCAGATATGCCTACATGACACTTGGTGGGTGGTGAAGGTGGAGTCGAGCTGTGGTTTTGATGGATCAAGACCAACCTCAGGCTCAAGTGCCCCGAGGTGTTTTCTCCCTGAGGCCCCGTGTCAAGTCTGCACCAGTACAGTCCTGCACCACAGCACCTGGCTGTGAGACTTGGGTGTCAGAACAATAAAATTCCTGCCAAGAGGAGGATCCCAGGCCTAATGATTAGGTTCCTTTCCAGACAACTATAACCATTCTCTGGAGACTATAAAAGAAACCAAGCATCAAAGCTGCAGTGGGAAGATTTGTAGTTAACATGTAACAGCTCATCTTGGATGCTCCCTGAGCTCTGGGGAGGCAGGGCCAAGTTCATTGACCAGGCTCAGCTACGCAGAGTGTGTGGCTCACTGAAATGGGAAAGACTGAATGAGTTAGTGAAGAGAACAACATGAAAGCTCTGTGCAAGAGAAGAGCAAAGAGCAGGGTGAATCCTGGTGAGACCAAGCCTGATCCCACCCCACTGGACAGGAGACCCACAGAGGAGGAGACGGAGGGACGATAGGAATTCTTCTAAGGTCTTAGAATAGGACGCAATTCCACAATGTCACATGGAGAGTGCTAGGCCAGAGACAAGGAGGGACATGAGACAAGGGAAACCAGATAGAGCAGTGCGTGGGGAAGGTGGAGTCGAGCTGTGGTTCTGATGGATCGAGACCAACCTCAGGCTCAGTGCCCCGAGGTCTTTTCTCCCTGAGGCCCCATGTCAAGTCTGCACCAGTACAGTCCCACCGAGGGAGCGTATGGGTGCACCACGGGCGTCAGCAGGTGAGACACCTTCAAGATGGAGGTGATGTGGACAGAGCGAAGAGCACATGCCTCTGGGGACGTCACCAAGGGTGACTGGAACCCAGACAGGGACTGTTATTCATTTCAATCCCCATGGTGCCAGGCACCATGCTGGGCCAGTCTAGAAGCTCTTAGAAATCAACAGTGAAACGCTTATGAACCCACGTGGGTACAGTTTTCTGGGGAGAGGGTCTCCTGTGTGGTTCTTAGCCAAAGCAGTGACAGGGATGACAGGGAGACTGTTGAAAACATGCCAATAGGGTCCCTTCTTCTGAGCGGACCCAGCCTGGCCCCAGGCTGACCTTGCCACAAGCAGAATTGGGCTCCTTGGGCCTGAAGTCCTGGGCAAGATCCAACCTGCCTCGTGGACAGGCCTCCAGGGAGAAATGTCAGGCACCTTCTGCCCATTGTCGCACTGTGGGGCGCTACCAACGTTTAGTGTCTGGGGACCATTAAGAAACCTGCAGTGTACAGGTCATGGCTCCCCCACGAAGAACTGTCCCACCCTAAATATCAATAATCTAACCCTAGGCAGTTTTCATCGGGTGCTCTGGTGGTCTAACCCCCCCACCCCCGACACAATCAAGGTAGATGTTTGAGGGTGCTCAAATGAGAGTCCAAATCAGAGAGGGGCGAGCAGCCACCTCAGAGCTTCTGCACAGACACTAGCACAACTCAGAAGACCTGCTACCCGAGGTCCAGGGAGAACTGCCATTTGGAACTTCTGAAACACTAGAATTTCACATTCTGAGCTTGAAGATGGGTTTCTGTTTCATCAAGAGGGAAAGAGGAATCAAAGCCCCGGGACCACTGTAGCAGATGACCCTCCTCCTAACCCTTCCAGTGGCACCCGGGGGTCTTAGAACACTTAGAAACTTCCTATAGTTATCAGACGAAATTACTGCCAACTGACTTAAAGACGACACTGTGCTAAGAAAACAAGACGCGCCTCTGTGTTTCATGTGTGTTACTAAAGAGGCCCCGCCAGGGAAAGCGAGTGTTTGTCCCCCTCTACATACCCGGCAAATGAGACACCAGAATCTACCCGACTTTGCAGGGACATCAAGGGGGGACAAGGGTGAGAGGAAGTAAGGAGAGGCCGGGGGGGCAGAGCTGCCACAGCCCTTCCTCCAGCTCTCCTGACCAGACTTGTAGAACACAGGTTCCGAGTGGAAACATCCAGTTCTTCCCGACCAGATGTAGGGTGGAAGCTTGCCTCTCTGTAGCCCTCTGTGCTCAGCATTTTAAACGGGTTTTTGGAGCCCTGAGCCTTCCAAACAGCATGTGGGCAGGGAAGCCAGGGGCAGCTCATTAGTTCTGGAAGAGCCGTTTCAATTACACTCCGGCTGTCGCTGGGCTGTTGGACTGGCAGGGGCTTTACTCAGCCGGCCCGATCCTGAAAATTGGCCCAGCTGAAGAGCTGCTTAATCCAAGCACCAGCAAAGCTGGGCTCTGAAGTCTTGGTCAGATAACAGGAACCCGTCACATGCCAGCAGTGTCATCATCCTCGGCCCTACTGTCCTTTCCCAGGCAGGTACATGCCGGCAAAGAGAAGCAGCACGGCCTAATTAAGATTCTCCAAGTTAAGGAGTGTTGGAACATAAGACCCCGCCAAAGAGGAATTAATAGGGCAAAGCTTTAATCCCGGCTGGGACAGACACGGGGAGCACCTGCAGTTTGACACTGAGTGGTGGATGACTCTCATCAAGTAGGGCTGGACGAGGGCTGGGCTGAGGACTGCTGTGGACACCGAGAAGGAGGGCTTCAAGGGGAGGCGCCTGCCGCCTAGCAAATCCCATGGACACCCCTCCCACCGCACATGAGTGGCGGGGCCCAAGGACACATCACTCGGATGAGATTAGCACTGCAGGGTAATAGGCTTGGCTGTGCCAAGCCTGGAGGAGAACCCCACCCAGATCTCATTTCCAGAAAGAGGGGACGGGCCCCAGGTGGAGTCCAGCCACAAGGATCTGCAGACAGAGAGGAGACTGCCTCTGAGGACTTTTCCCAAAGTCCTCACCAAGAGCAGGTGCGCTGGGACCGAGAATGGACCCACTGGGCCCCTGCAGCATCCGAGAAGGTCCTCCAAGGAGCAGCTCAGACTCAGAAGCGAGGGAGAGGCTGAGGGACATCACTCCAGTGTCAGAAAGAAAGGAGGCTGATCCCCGAGAGCACAGACAGAGAGGGGTGTGGCACAAAAGGGAGGTGCAGAGGGAGGGAGGCAGGGAGGGGGGGCACCAAGAGAGATGGAGGGGCTGAGAGGAAAGGGGGAGATGAGACACTCCTCACAGCGTGGAGAAGCGGAAAGGTTACTATGGCAACACCGTGCAGGAAGTGCAGGCTGGGTGCTTGGCAGGCCTGAGAAGGCACCTGCAGCCCCCAGTGGCCACACTTGCCACTGCCCCCCTGGGAGACGGTGCCTTGAAGTCTGTACCCAGGCTCCCTCCCCCAAACTCCAATGCCTCCGACCATAGCCTGCTCTGTTCCTCTCCTGCCCCACATCTAAATCGTGTGTGCCTGGTCACATGAGCCCTTCCCCTGTGGGCCTCACAGAGGTGGCTTGGGAGGACAGGCTCAGGTGCAGTGCCATTCCCCCAGGTACTCTTGGCAGAAGAGAGTCTCAGCAAGACACTCGGCCAAACTTCCACACATCACGGGAAGTGCCACTATAACGTCTCTGGTCACTGAGCTTCTACTTAAATCCTTTCAGTGATGGGAGCTTAGTCCACTGTATCATTCAGATCAAATTTAGTGCTCTTACTTAGAGCTTTGCTCTATTTCTAGGTCAGAGGAGAGGGCCAGATGGGCAACGTCCACACGGATGCTAGTGAACCACAGGGCCTTGTGACCAGCACATGCACCAACTCTACCTCCCGCTCGTCACCGCACACAGGCACGTGTTCTGTCCCCAGTTCTCTACCATCACTCACGTCCATCTTGTGGTATGTCTCTCCTTAACCACATTTGGGTTCCTTTATTTCTCTGCTGAGAAGCCTTTCTTCTACCTGAGGAACAATGTTCCTTTTCAGTATGGATCACTCCTCCCTGGACTTGTTCCAAATATAAATGCTGCACATCTCTGAGCACCCTGAGAGCATCAGAGACCTGGATGTGTTCAATGACTGGAGAATCCACGCCAAACCCAAGAAAGCTCTCCATACTTCAACATGGGCAGCAAAATCCCCTCAGAGTGAGCCAATGAAATCCCACATACAGGCTCCCTAGGCCCTTCAGCCATCTTTAATATTGTTCAAACAGAAAAACAACTAATATTCAGTGAGGACTTATGATGTAGTTGACACCAATCTATGCACTTCACATATATTAACTTGGACTATTTTTCCAGAAACTCCAAGGTGTAGCAGTTGCTAAGGGGACAAGTCAGAACTGAAACACAGTCTGATTCCCAAACCTATTCTTTGACCCACTCCAACTATCATTTCTGCATTGTGACATCTTTCAAGAATTGTCAGTGATTTTCCAATCATGCACGCCTCGCATCTACCAAAACCCCCAGATAACATCACGCATGATAGTGAGATACTGAACGCTTCCCCCTAAGATCAGAAATAATGCAAGAATGGCTGCTCTCACCATTAACATTCCACATCATACTGGAAGTCTTAGCCAGAGCAATAAGACAAGAAAAAATAAATAAAACAATATACAGAATGGAAGAAATAAAACTTTCATTATTCACAGACATAACATAGAAAATCCCAAAGAACATTCTGAAAACTCTTAAAAACCAATAAATAAGCTTAGCACGGTTGCAAGGTACAAGGCTAACATACACAAAAACCAATTTTATTTCTATATATTATCAATGAATAGAAATTGAAATTTAGGGCTGGGGCTCAGCGATAGCGCACTTACCTGGCATGTGTGAGTCACTGGGTTCAATTCTCAGCACTATATATGAATAAAGAAAATCTAGGTCTAACAACAGCTAAAAATTTTTAAAAAAAGAAATTGAAATTTAAACCATTTTCAATAGCACCATGAAATATGTGTAGGTATAAATCTAATAAAACATAGGTAGGGTATGTTTTATTAGATTTATACCTGCACATAAAACACTGATCAAAGACTTAAATGAAGAGAAATACAATGTTCAAAAAAATGGGAGACTCAATATTATTAACATGTGAGTTCTCTCCAAATCAACTCAATCCAATCAAAATCCCTTCAGGATTTTTCATAGACACCCCCAAGTTCATTTATCTGTATGTAAAGGCAAAAAAAAAAAAAAGGAAAAAGAAAAAAGAAAAAAAGCTGATACAATTTTTTAAAAGACTATCAAGACAAATTTTGAAGTCAGACATTTTGTGTTCTATGAAGCTATAATAATCAGAAAGGGGTTGACTTTGGTGAAAGGACAGACACATAAACCAACAAATAAGAATGGAAACTCCAAAATAGACCCACACAAATATGGTCAACTAAATTGTTCAAAAGCAAAGGCAATTCAATGGAGAAAATAATCTTTTTGATAAATGGTTCTGAGGAAATTGATCATATAAAAATGATATAAAAAAACAGCCTTGAACTCTGAGACACATTATTTTTAAAAAAAGTCAATATGCTCAAAATTGATCACAGACCTAAGTGTAAAATAGAAAACTTTTAGAATAGAACAGGAGAAAAATCTATGTGATCTTGGGTTTGGCAAAGAATTCTTAGATCTAACACCAAAAGTAAAATCTGTCAATGAAAACTGGTAAAGTAAGTGGACTTTATCCAAATTAAAACTTCTGTCTTGCAAAGTCACCATTAAGATCATGGGAAGGAAAGCCACAGGAGAAAATAAATGAAAACAGTGTATCTGACAAAGGATTTGTATTCAGCATACACAACAAAACCCTCCCCAAATCCCTGCAATAGGAACACAAACATTTTAAAAAAATGGACAAAGGATTTTCATAGAAATGAAGATGTACAGATGGCAAATGAGCACATGAAAGATGCTGAACATCATGAAGCATTAGGGAAATACAAATTAAAGCCACAAGAGACCACTGCACTCATTAGAGTAGCTCAAATGTAAAATCAAAATAAAACACTAATATTGCATGGGCTGGTGAGGACACAGAGCAGCTAGGACTCTGGTGGGACTCATGAACCACACAGCCACTCTGGAACACAGTGTGGAGATTTCCTACAAAGCTAAACATATAAGTGACTCAGCAACCTCACTCCTGGGTATCTTCCCAGGAGAAATGAAAACTTAGGATTTATGTGAATAGTTACAGCAATGTTATTCATAATCACCCAAAATTGGGATCCAAATCAGATCTCTCTCAGCTGGTCACTGGGTAAACAGCTAGTGGTATATTTGTATAGCATAATACTACTCAGCCACAGAAACAAACATCGATACTTGCAAGATCATGAAGGGTGCACAAATGCACGTTGCCACATGTAAGAAATCAGATTCAAGGGCTCCATGCTGTATGATCCCATCTTCTGGAAGAGGCAAAACCACAGGGGGAAGAGACCAGCTCAGAAGCTGCCCAAGGTCAAATGAAGACTGGACAACCAGGTAGGGTAGGGCTGACCACCAGGGATGGCACAAGGGATGTGCGGAGGTGACAGGACTATTCTATATCCTGACTATGGTGGTGTTTACATACCTCTCTGGATTTCTTATAACCCAGAACTGTACACAAAATAAACTTTACCATTTACAAATTTTAAAATAACGAGTACAGAATTTTTTTTTTTTTTTTTTTTTTTTTTTTTTAGAACTTATCTCCTAAGCAATTAGACTGATATTCTTGAATGACCACGTAGTTTGGAATTTCATGAGTTATATGATTCTGTAGGGTTTTTGAGACCAAGCTGCACATCAGAACATTTTCCAAGGTGACCTTGACATGCTGTGCAGCTTCTTTCTAAGGCTGAACTAATGAAAATCATGCTCTTGTTCTGGCGAGGCCATAGGGTAAGGCTACAGGTGATAGCCCATCTGAAAAACAGTAAAAAAAAAAAAAAAAAAAAAAATCCCTTATTAGTTACCCTGGGGAAGAAAGGGAGATCCTGGGACAGGCAATGGGATTTGGAAGATGGGCCTCAGCCTTCCTTTTGTCATCCTTGGTGGTAGAAATAACCTCTCTGGAGTGCAGGTCTGAAGATGTGGAAAAAACTAAACCTCAAACTCTTCTCCTGGGCAGGACCAAAGATATGCACCTCAGTAAGCACCCATCTCCATTCCATCAGAGTGGAGTCTCCCACAGACGGTCCGGAAGGCTGGCAAGAGAAAGGCGTCAGGGGCAGGCGCTTTTACCACATTCAGCTCATACTCTTCTCTTTGGTACTCCTTTCCTTGTCCCCAAGACTTGGATAAAATCTCACTTGACAGTGGTCTTGACAGATGGGCACAGGCCAGAGCAAGGCCAACATGGAAGTGGTGGCCTCTGGAGAAATAGGGTGAGCTGGTACATCAGTGGACCTAGAGTCTGGTTCTCCATGGTGAGCTCCTTAGAAAGGCTCAGGATTCATTCTAGGGCTGTTGGTGGTTTACGTAGACCATGTGAAACCAGAAACAATAGCCCACATTTGTTTCCCAAAACAGAAGTGGGTCCATATGAGAGCACATGTCCCCTGTTTTTTATGTGTACAACAGTTTTCCTTACTGGAAAGGACACAATCTTCACTGAGGTTGACAGGAGCAAATCTCCCTGTGGCCTGCTGAGGACTAGTGCTGGGAGACCACAGGTGACCGGGTCCTCTTGGGGGAAGAGAATGGAGACTTCCGGTTCACTGTGTCTGTTTTAGCTAGCTTTTTCTCACTCTTACCGAAAGACCTGACAAGAACAATGTAGCAGAGTAAATATTTATTTTGGCTCATGGTTTCAGAGATTCAGTCCATGGTTGGCCGACTCCATAGCTCTGGGCCTAACGTGAGGCAGAACACATGGCAGAAGGGCATGGTGGAGCAAAGAAGCTCAGGACATGGCAACAGAGAGAACTCTGCTCACCAGGAACAAAATATAAACCCCACGGTCACACCCCCAGGAACCCCAATTCCTTCAGCCACAACTTACCTGCCTACAGTTGCCACCCAGTAAATCATAAGTGGATTAATCCACTGATTAGGTTGTAACTCTCATAATCTAATCTTTTCACCTCTGAAAATTCTTGCATTGTCTTACACCCACGCTCTTGGGGGACACCTCACATGTAAACCATAACCATGTCTGAGGGTTAGTTTTAAGAGACTATCTTGCACACTCCCCTTGGCTGCTCTCTTCAAGAGATACCCTTGCCATTCCCACCAACACATGAGTAGATTGAGGTAATGCAGAAGTCACGAGTCCTGAGAGTTGGTTCTGTTTCAAATCAACAACCAGACAGACAGGCAGTCAATCAACCAGCCAGCCAGCCATCCAACCAGCCAACTGGGAGTCACTGTGAACATCCGTAGTGACCGAGTCCCCTGACCCCTGAAATAAGGATTCCCCGAGACAACCAGTTTAGTTCTCAAATACTTAGAGCTATGTTCTTCCTCTGATCCAGAGTAGGAAAATGCACTACACATAAAAAAGAATACATGGCCCCGAGGGCAGACAGAGTACCAGCCAGGAAGCTTCTGCCTACAAAGCAAGCCCAGGTCCAGCGGGGCACATGGTGACCCCTCCTCATCAACGCAGGAGAGCACCAACCTATCCCAGATGCTGCGGCAGCCGAGTCCTTCACAAGGTTCAAAACCCGATTCTCGCCTTCCCCCAAGCCCCTCTGGCTCCAAGGCTGCCAATTCCAGTAAGTGGCATCAGTTTTCTCCCAGTTCCAGGAGCTCAAAACCAGCTTCCAGACTTTACTAAGAGCTTTCAGTAACAGGCAAAAGGAAAGGAAAAAAACTGAAGGGGAGTCAATATACAAAACACCCACCTACAAACCCTAATCACTTGAAACCAAAGTGCCACACTGTGCTTCCCCAGGTTAAAGAGCTTCTGGAAGACACACACACACACACACACACACACACACACACACACACACAAAGCAAAACCGAATAACACAAAAAGTGCCAAAAGTGACCAGGCTGCCTGTCCCCAGGAGCAGTCTCCTAAGTCCTTGAGTGATAAAATCTTGGCAGGAAAAGCCTAGCGGACTGCTGCTGCCACCGGGGCCCCTCATCTGCTTCCCAAAAGCAGTTAAAGACACATTTCCCCGTTTATAAGAGACTTACGAGCTGAAATGAGTGTGTCAGAACAGTTATAAATACGACGGAACCCGCTAACCAAGCAAATGTTAAATTCTGCATAACGAGACAGTATCCCTAACTCCTTGGTAGACACTTAATGAATATTTCAAACGAAGCATGCAGCAGCTGCTCCAAGGCTCCAGATGAATTAAATGGGCTTTTGTTACTGCCAGGATCGACCTCCCCTGGCTTCCTCTCATTTCCTCCCGCCTCTCACTTGTACCAGACGAACGCCCTTCCACACTAACCAAGTGCCCGAAGCCCGTCACGGAGCCATCAGAGAATGGGCTGATCCCTGGTCTGTGTGGAATAGGTTGTCCCATAAAAGGCATGTCTACCTGGAACCTCAGAGGTGACCTTCCTTGGAAATTGGGTCTTCGCAGATGCAATTAGTCAAGCAGGATTCAGAGGGCAGACGGTTTCGGCCAGAAGTTACGGAGATCTATTTTACAGCACAGCGACTGCAGTTCATGATAAATTATATTTCAAAATTAGAGTAAATACTAAATGTTCACACTGTATACTCTAAAAGTTAAGAACATAAGGTCTTACATGTGTTAATCAGCTTGATTTAATCATTCTATCATGCAAATGCATACCAAAACACCACATTGTGCCCTCATGTTTAATTGACAAATAATCATCAAAAAATTAAGTATTTGTGTAATTTTAAAAAGAAGTGGCCATACTAGATTAGGACGGGCCCTAAACCTAAGAGAAGGAAGAGTTTGGGACTTAAACACAGAGACACAGGGAAGATGGCACATCACAACAGGGGTGGAGACCAGAGGGACACAGCTACTAGCCAAGGACCCTGCAGCCAAAGAAGAGAGGCGCAAGGCAGGAAGGAACCTCCTCCAGACCCTGGGTAGACAAACGGCCCTGGCCCACCTTCATCTCAGACGTCCACCCTACAGAACTCAGAGAACAGATTTCCAACTGTGACGCTTGGTGCCAGCAGCCACAGGAGAGATGCTCACGTCTCGGGGGACGGTGGAAGAGGACAGCCCTGGGCCACCCTTTTCATTTCATTAGCCAAGGCTGCACACCTGCCAGCCTTCTTACTCAACCAGACTTAAGACCATTTGCTGGGTGAAGTGGCACACACTTGTCATCTCAATAGACCCAGAGGCTGAGGCAGGAGGATCTCAAGTTCAAGTACAGCCACAGCAACTTAATGAGGCCCTAAAGCAATTCAGCGAGACCCTTCTCTAAATACATACATACATACCTTCAGGCTGGGGACTTAGCTCAGTGGTAAAGCACCCCGAGTTCAGTCCCTTTTGTGTGTGTGTGTTTAACTTTTCTCTAGTGGTTCTCCAAGTAATGGAGAACTTCCTTCAGCTCTTTCCCATTCAGTCCCTCAGCATTCCCAGCCCTCGCAGGTGTGAGGCTAACACAAGGAGCTAGAAATATAGTGAGGATCTAAATGAGAGACACAGGTGGCTCTCTGGCCATGTCGATCTCCTTTATATTGAATACCATGTGGGGAAGACAGTGTTTAAAAAAAAAAAAAAATGGTGCAGTGCTGTGACCTGACCCCTCCCCACTGCCCAAATTCACATGTGGCAGTCCTAATGCCCAGTCTCTCAGAATATAATGTATTTGGAGGCAAGACTTTAAGAGTGGCAGTTTTATTAAGATGAGATCATTAGGGGCTAGGGGCAAAGCTTGGTGGTACAGTGCTTGCTTAGCATGGAAGGCTCTACAGTGGATCTACAGCACTGAGCGAGCGCGAGCAAGTGCTATCATTCAAGTAGGCCCTACTCCCACACCGCCATGTCCTTATAGGAAAAGGAGACTGGGCCACGTACACACAGGGACAAACATCTGAACTCACAGGGAGGTGGCCATCTTAAGACCAAAGAGAAACCAACCAACCTACTGGCACTTGGACCTCAGACTCCACCCTCCAGAGTCGAGAGAGGACAAATTTCCTGCTGCTGAAGCCTCCTGGCGTGGGGTTCTTGGTTGTGGCAGCCTGAGCACACTCACATGGATGCCAAATTGCCTTGAGAGTCAGGCCACACTCCAAAACATACCCTGAGAACACATTCCAAACCGACTGCCTAGCTCAGATCATCAAGTACATTTTAAAAAGAAAAAAAGGCACACAATCAAGAAAGTTCCATTCAAGCGCTGAGCATCTTTCTTGCCTAACGCAATGCTCTTCAGAAGCCTGAGAATCCATAGTGTGTCCCGAGAGTGGTCCTGTGAACCCAGACACACAGCAGTGCCATGCTGCCTGCAGAGCCCTGAGCAAGAGGTTATGCCTACATTATTCCCTTATTGTATTTAACATCCATGATGCTAAAGAGCTCCTGGAAATTATTATTATTGAGCCCTCTGTTCTTCATCCTGCAAAAGATTTTTTTTAATGGCACATTTTAATAGCTACATTCACCACCTTTTTAATGAAGTCGTGCTGGTAACTTGCCCCAGACCAGAAAGGTGGGACTGAAGCAACTCTTTGGCCTAAAGAGGGTGCTAGTTGTGTGTGTGTGTGTGGTGGTGGTGGTGGGGGGGGGTCCACTCAGCTGAATGGGAGAAGCTCAAGACAGTCAAGGAGCCATCTAGAAAAAGCTATAACTTTTGCTTCCCCAAAGCATTATGCACACAAAAATTCTGCATAAAATTTCAAGAGGCTCATGAACCCTTTGGTGCCCATGCACCAACCCCAGATGTAAAGAACCCCTGACCTAGTTTCTAGAATTGACTCAGCGTTGTCATTACCTAGAGAGAAGCACATATTGAAATGCTCTCCACCACATCCTTCATAAGAGCAAAAGACTGGAATTAATCTGAAGGATTATTAATTATGAAACATCAGAGCAATACCAAAATGGAATGGATCCAGGAGTGTCCCACACAAATACCCTAATGTACTGTTAAGTGCAAAGCCACAAGGTACAGAACAAAGAGTCAAGTTTGATTGCATAAGCATCACACTTCTAAAAGGATATACAAGAAATGAAACAATGTGTCTGAGATAAAGGAATTGAAGCTGGAGTCTAGAAATTTTTTAATCCTTGTTCTTGCAATGGGAATGGAAAGAAAGTTGGGATCGATCGAGGATGGGTGGGTGGGTGAGGGAGAGAGAGAAGAGAGAAGGGCGAGAGTGTTTTAAAAGGATTTCTGTCTTGCTAAATCCCAAAATATCCCCAGCCCTGAGAAGAGCTGTATCATAGAAAATCTTGGCACAAGACAAACAGGAAAGCATCTCATCAATGCTTTCCCAGGCTCGGCGGCTGCTGCTGCGGCTAAGGGCAGCTGAACTGCCCTCCCACAGTGTGGCTTATTCCTCTTGCTGAACCAATTATGGGACATGATAACAGCAGTGCCAATATTATTTTTTAAAGGCTGATGTTTCTCACTAACTACCCATTAAAGCGATCTCCTTGCTCCAGCTACAGCAGGCGTAAGGGCAGATCCAGATGGTACAAACAATGCATATTCAGGTTCAATCTGCATGAAGCCAGTCATCAAATAACCATTAGTAGTCTGAGAGTCCCCAGATGCCTGACACCCACAGGTGTGTCCAGGTGAGAGGGATGTCTGGGCTCAGCAAACTATCTTCACACCCCCAAGAGCTGCATTTGCCCAAGTATCAGAACAGTTAGCAACAGCTAGGAGGGTTGCTTGGTAACCTGGCAACAGGCTGCACTTGGTGTTCAGGAGCAGGAGGAGAGGACTGCCTCACCCTCCTCCAGGGGCCCCCTGGACTCCTAACCCTGCGCTGGCCAAGAAGGTCCAGTAATCCCCAGGCTGTCTTGTACAGCCACCAGCTCCCCTGGTCTGGTCCTTGCTGTGGCTCCATTGGAAAAGGTCTATCAAAAGGATTGCCACTTAGTGTTTTTGAGTGACAGGCACTGAATCTCTTCCTTCTACCCCCACCTCTGTGGCTTTAAAGATAAGCAATGGGATAGAAAAAAATTCAGGCCAACTTTTGTCGTCCTACAGAAGGCTCAGAATCAGGACTGCAAAAATCTTCAAAGGGACACACGAAGCCTAAGCATACGATTGCATGTGGGAACCCAGAGAGGCCCATGTGCCTGTGTCTGGACTCAGCCTCCAAAATGACAAGTTTTACAGGAACACGGTGCCCACCCTCATCTCCAGAGGCAGCCTGCCACACTCTCCAGGAAAGGAGAGGAGTGGGCAGCACCCCGGCCCTCCCAACCCGAGCGTGAATGAGCTACGCAGCTGGAGGCAGAGGGCAGAGGGCAGAGGTGGCATTCTGACCTCTGTTGCTGGAGCTCGTGCTAGATAGACTTTTATTTCCTGGATATATCCCACATGGGAGGTGGCGGGGGCAGTGGGGGTGAGCGGGGTGGAAGAGGCATTCTGTTCTCCATGAATAATGCACGCAGGGTATGACCTGAACCCAGACCACTGAGACCCAGCCACGGTGAGGCTCCAACTTTCCACAGCCTCCCACTGGGGGCTGGTGACCATCTCGGCTAGATATGATGAAAATACCAACTTAAAACGCCAGCATGGAAATGGGAAAGGACTTTGTCCTTCAGTCAGTCCTGTGAATGACCGTGACCAGTCACTGACCATCCATTCCCAATTCACTCAAGACAGATGCCACAGAGGCAGGTGCCCATCTCAACAAGGTTTGCTGGGTACACGGGTCATCTATGGGCAGGACTTTGCCTAGCTAACATCACAGGAGAGTGAGGGGCGGACACGTCACAGCAGCAGGGACTTGCTGCACCAAACCAGGACTACCTAAAAAAGTTCAAAGGAAAACACAGGTGTGCAACTTGTGCTAACTGGCCCTCAAATGAGCCACTTGTCCTCACTGAACAATGACACAGGGGAGTGGGGGAGGATCTTGCCCCCAAGGCTGGAAAACCAGTCTCCTGGCATCCACGGCTGCTCAAAGGGCGGCAGCCCAGCCGGCACCTCTCCCCCAAGACTTGGGAATTGCTACCGGGCTCTTGAGCAACGCCCGCCTCTAATGCAGAACCAACAGCATGGCTTCGCTGTGTCAGTTTTCCTGGCTGCACACAGAATCGGCGAGAGACACCGCCAGTTTCCCAGGTGAATCAAAAAGATGAGCATCAAAAAGGGGAGGGCAAAGAGGGGGAGACAGAGGGACAAATGCCCACACTCTACCCATTCAACCTGACCCTGTCCATTCGTCCACCTTGCAAAGAGGATCAAAAGGTGCCAATGCCATCTTTACAGCAAGCAGGTCGTTTGAGAACAGATGAGACAGGCGTCTCAGGCCAGAGCCGGTTTGGCTTTCAGGCAGCAGTGGGCCGAGTCCCTGGACGGGCAGACGGAGCCCTGGCACCTCCCCCGTGGTTCTCCTACCCCACCCCAAGTCTACACGTCTGGCTTGGCCGTCTACAGCAGGGAGCTTGCCTGGAAGAAGCCCAGTGCTACCTATCCGGATGGAGAGTTCACTCTCAGGGAGGAGCAGCGTGGGACCCGTGGGATCAGACTTCTTCATCAATGCAGCGTCGAAGTTCAGTGCCAGGGCCGTCTGAGGGTCTTCTGCTGCACCCTGAAACAAGAAGCATAGTGTCATTACAGCAGCTCATCTCCATGGGGCCCCCAGACCCTCTGGACCAGGGTACCAAGGCAACTGGCCCTGGTCTGCCAGGAGCACCAGGGCTGAGCTGGACCCTGGGCTCACGTGACTTTCAGGGAGGAAGGAAGGAGGGTAGGAAGATGAAAGACTTCTGGGGTAGAGGACAAAAACAAGATCCGAGGAGTTGGTACTGATCCTAGAGACGGGAAACACGTACAACTGGCAAGACTGGGGTCTGCACACCTATCCCCCTGCGCACCTCATCAATGCCAGTGATGGGCACAGGGGACCTAGCTCCAGGCTTATCAAAAGAAGCCCCTGTGGCCAGTCTACTCAGATGGCAGCTATGGCCCAGGATCCAAGGTCAGTGTGCCTGGGAAGCCGCCATCTTTGTATTTCTCAAGAGATAAGAGGAACCTGAACAGACACTTCTCAGAGGAGGACATACAGTCAATCAACAAGTATATGAAAAAATGCTCAACATCTCTAGCTGTCAGAGAAATGCAAATCAAAACCACCCTAAGATACCATCTCACTCCAGTAAGATTGGCAGCCATTAAGAAGTCAAACAACAACAAGTGCTGGCGAGGATGTGGGGAAAAGGGTACACTTATACATTGCTGGTGGGACTGCAGATCGGTGCAGCCAATTTGGAAAGCAGTATGGAGATTTCTTGGAAAGTTGGGAATGGAGCCACCATTTGACCCAGCTATTCCCCTTCTTGGTCTATTCCCTAAAGACCTAAAAAGGGCATGCTACAGGGACACTGCTACATCGATGTTCATAGCAGCACAGTTCACAATAGCAAGACTGTGGAACCAACCTAGATGCCCTTCAATAGACGAATGGATAAAAAAAAATGTGGCATTTATACACAATGGAGTATTACTCTGCATTAAAAAATGACTAAATCATAGAATTTACAGGGAAATGGATGGCATTAGAGCAGATTATGCTAAGTGAAGCTAGCCAATCCCTAAAAAACAAATGCCAAATGTCTTCTTTGATATAAGGAGAGTAACTAAGAACAGAGTAGGGATGAAGAACAGGAGAAGAAGATTAACATTTAACAGGGATGAGAGGTGGGAGGGAAAGGGAGAGAGAAGGGAAATTGCATGGTAATGGAAGGAGACCCTCAGGGTTATACAGTGGAGGAGGTAGAGAGAGAGGAGGGGAGGGGAGGGGAGGGGAGGGGAGAGGTGGGGAGGGGGGAGGGTGGAGGACGGGAAAGGCAGCGGAGCACAACAGACACTAGTATGGCAATTTGTAAATCAATGGATGTGTAACTGATGTGATTCTGCAATCTGGGTATGGGGTGAAGGTGGGAGTTCATAACCCACTTGAATCAAAGTGTGGAATATGATATGTCAAGAAATTTGTAATGTTTTGAACAACCCACAATAAAAAATTAAAAAAAAAAAAAAAGAGATAAGAGGAGATCCAAACAGAAGCATCTGTCTGAGAGAGGTGGTGGCACTTGGAGTTTGGAGTCACAGCCAGATGGCCCAACCAAAGCCACTCTCTGCTGTCCTGACAAGTTGATAGACCATTTCACACTAACGAGGCAAAGTCCTGTGTGCAGCTCCCGCAAACATTTAGTGGCCTCCAACTTTATGGACACTTGGTGAACAAGATGAGGTCCCACTCTTACAGATCTTTGTTCTATTAGGAGCCAACGAGGAAACCAGGACGGACCACAGGCATCTCTCCCGAGGCACTGGGGAAGTGCTGACCCTGCAGGCCATCAACAAAGCACAGGATCTCCAGGAGCAAGAGACAGACAAGGGGCTCAGCCCTGCACGACACTCCGCTTCATCCAAAGACCTCAAGGGTAAGGGCAAGTAAGCAGAATCACCCCAATGGGCAAAAAACAGCAAATCTCTTCAAGACCAGGTATCACCGACTGTCCAGGTAGCAGTGACAAAATATCATAAACTAAGTAGCTTGTGGAAGTGGGGAGGTCCACGGTCAGGCTGCCAGGGTGGGGACAGGTTCCGTGTCTGGCATGTGTTATCTCTGACCTTCAGGCTGTGTGGTCACTGGGGAAGGGCTAGGAGTCCCCCTCCAGGGCCTTTAGGGCATTGACTCTACTGGTTGCGGGCTCCACCCTCATGATCCATCTCCTCCCAGAGGTCCATTCCTAAAGCCACCCTAGAGGTGGGGATTTCTACATATGAATGTTGAGGGAACACAAGCATTCCTCCACACAAATAAAAGTTTCCATTTAAAGTATGTGACACTAACATGGGAGAGGAAATGGCTTGTAATCCAAGCGCAGAAATGTATCCACTTCCAAGAAAAAAACTGGGTTTTTGGTTAGGTTTCTTTCATGAAGAAATTTCAGGAAAGGTGTAGCAGGCTGTATCCTACACATGCACACACAAACACAGGCACACTTATACACACACATGCATACATACGTACACACATGCATATATATGTGCATGTACAAACACCTCTTGCTTTACTCATGGTCATGATGAGCAAGGATAAGAGAGCCTAATGATTCATTTCATTTTTTTTTCTTACTACACTCACAAAAAAATGACCCTAAGCCTCTCCTGCGTCTTTCCATTTGTCCAATGCATCAATGTCATCCTAATCCTTCATTTGCAATATCCCTGATAATGTACCTCAAAGCGGGGGCCAACCCTCATTTAGCCTTGTTTTAAAAGGAAGAAGAGAAGCCTCCAAGCCCCGTTGGAGCCTCCCCCATGTGGTCCTGGCTATGACCCTGGAATCAGCCTCCTGCCTGGAGGCGGCCGGCACTGCAGGTGGATGGAGGCTGCAGCACGGGAAAGGGGCACGCAGGCCAGTCCCTGCCTCTGCAGAAGCCCCTCTGGCCACCCCCAAGTGACAGCTGGTGTCTGTGTGATGTGCCTGGGGCACCGAGTCACAGCTCTCTGTCTGTTTACATGCTTTAATTATTTCTAACTCTCTGCCTCCCTCTGACATCTGAGGGATCACTGCAGACATAAAAGACAGTCTGCTAGGAAACTGCATCCTACCGCTGACTCGGCTTCCTTTGTCTTCCTTCTTTTTTTTTTTTTTTACAAAGTGATTGATGCGTAACCAGGGGGATGATGCAGACAGAGCGGCTGTATTACGGGAGCATGCGGCAGCATTCATACGCACAGGGCTGGGACTGCGTGTTCGACCACAGCCCACTCAGGAAGGGGCAGCTCAGAGACCCCAGGTTACTCTAGAACAGTGGTTTTCAATGAGGTGATTTCACGTGGTCCCACTGGGCCACCAGGGATGTTTGTGGGATGTCACTGTGGGGGTGCTGCTGGTGTCTCAGGTGGGTCGAGACCAAGGATGCTGCACAAGACCCTGCAGTGCACAGGGGCCACCACAGCAAGGCTCGCCCTGGCTAATGCCACAGTGCCAAGGCTGAGAACCTGCTGAGGACGACGAATGGGCAGGACCCCAAGGCTGCCCACATGGGCACACGGCAATGCCGGGCATTTGCTCCCTCCTGTGCCACGCTCTCTAGGAAGGCTGGCTGCCTGCCTGCCCTCGGTGTATCCAGTCAAGTTTCACTTAAGCATCAACCATCGCCCGAGACGTCCCAGGCCCTAGGGACGTGACACAGCCACATCCCACATTCTCCTGATCTCGCCTTCTCCTTCGAGACCATAATGACCAATCGATGACAAGCTAAAGGCCCAGGTAGTGATGATGCCGAACAGACTCACATACGGAGTCTACGGCCGCCCTCCCAGCGGATCAGCGTTTGACCCACGCGAGCCTACCACAAACGTAGACGTGGTGTTACGCAGCAGCAGGAGGCTGAGAAAGCCGTGTTTGAGCAAAGACCTGAAGACAAACGAAGAAGAAACACGGGTACCCCCACCCCTCCATACCCTTCTGCCACCTTATCAACCTAAATTTTGTTGGTTATGTTGCTTTCTATCAGCATTTTGGGGGACAGGGGTAAGTGCACTAAGAAAATTCCACCTAGAAGCTGCCCTCTGTAAGGCTAGCCAAGGACCCACTCCCACCTGTGCTCCAAACATTCAGCCCTCAGAAGGTGGCGCTGCACGTGCATCGCGCTACTGTGTGTCACAGCCGAGATACTGACTGGGCCTCGGAACCCATCAACAGATGAGCAGGTGAAGAAAATATGGCCCACGTTTCCTCAAGGCACAGATTTACACGTGTGTGCAAATATCACACCAAATCCCATTCATGTGCCCAACAATACGAGTTAATAAAAAGTGGCAGGGCCAAGCAAGCTACAGAAGTGACAGAAGCACCTCAGAGGGAAGCCCAGGCCAGCACCTCCTCCATCCCCACACCTGGCCAGCCCTCCACTGGCCTATCCAGACATTGGCCTCCAGGGGTCCTCCCAGACACCCCACCACCCGATTCCCAACATGCCTCGCCCGCCACTCTCAAATGCTGCCAAGGAAACCAGAGAACTATATGCCTCCAAGCTCCAGAGGGCAGCCCCACAGAGCTGCCAACTGTGCCTCGGTGGCTTTATCATCATGTCCCTGGCAGTTGGGGGGGAAAGTCGGGAGTCACCTGCTGGGACAAGGTGGCTCTACCTGCTGGGTTGACACCGCAGCTTCTCAGGGAGCCCTGTCCCACCCTGGGCACTCAAGTGCAGGGAACACTCAAGTTCCACCTGGATGCCTTCAACAGACGTGGCCTTGCAGGAGGGACCAAGGCTCCAGGAAGAAACACTTCCTTGACGCTCCTCTCTCCTTGAGTTGACATTCTTCTGTACATTTCTGGGGCTTTTTTTTTTTTTTTCCTTTTGACATCCCTGCAAAGCCTTTCCCTTCGCACTGCCTCGACCAACCCTGGCAGCCCCACACGGCCAGCAAGGCGAGGGTGCTCCATCCCAGGGCGAACACGCTGCTCTCGACTTTCCACCACAGCCCTGAGAGTCTGCCTGGCTGCTCGTCACAGGAACAATGAGTCACCTTCCTCCCTGTCCCCTCCAGAGTGGGCCCCTGAGGCTTTGGAAAATTCAGGTTTGCTGTGTCACCTTGCAGTTTCCAAATGTCAGAGTGTCAGATACACCAGCCCCTCCCAAGGTGCAAAAAGGCTCCCTTCCTTCACCACCACCTCCTTGCCCAAGTCCCCCTTCCCAGCCTCCCTCCCACCTCCTCACCCTTCTCCAAACCCAACTCAGTACGGAAAGCCAAGTGCAGGCCACTGGAGGCAGGAGGCCACCCCACCCAGTGAGCAGCAGAACTGGAGACTGCAGTCCTCCTTCAGTGAGATCATTACCATTATCATGATTATTATTATTATTACTATTATGATGCATGGTTAGGGGCCAGCCACAGCTCAGAATAAACAGCAATTTCCACCTACTCTGGAAAGATGTGCAAAGCAGGAGCTGGAAAATAGCATTTTCCAGAAGGAAGAGAGGAAGTGGACAGAAGGGGAAGGAGAGAAGAAATGGAACACAGTCAGGAGGGGCGGGGCAGGAGGAGGAGGCAGCCCTGCAACCCCCCCCCCCCCAATCTAAACGAAGACTTCAAAAACACGCATCTCCTTCCAGAAACAAACCCCAGACACTGCTCCTCGGGGCTTGCTGCCCAAGGTGAGGCAGACCACTGCCAGGTGCTGAGGCCTCTAGAACCCTCAAGAGACAAGTCACCAAAGCAACAAGCTAGAATTTCACTGAAGGAATGGAGTGTCCAGGTGGAGTTTGTAACAGGAACTGAAGACCCCAAGCCAGGCACAACCAGATAAGCATCAGCAGGTACTAGGCACAGCCACCCAACTCCCTGTAAGCAGCCTGGTATGTCTGCTCCGGGTCCCAATAGTGAGCTCAATGTGTTTCATGCCACTTGTTCTCTGGTTCTCACCACTGGGGTGTCTCAGGGGCACGAACCACTGTGTTGGGGAAAGGTAAAGGGGACCAACCTCTGCTTCGCACAGGTGCAGGAGAGAAGCCTGACCTTTCCAAACCCACACCCTCCTTCCACCAAACTGATGGGGTGGGGGTCTCCCTGACCTCTCCACCAGGTTTCAGCCAATGCAGACTCTGGGCTCCCTGGGCCTCTTGGGGAGCAGTCTTTTTATAAATATATAGGCATATATACAAATTCTTCTTTAATTCAGACACATACCTTTATTTATTTATTTATTTTAATGTGGTGCTGAGGATTGAACCCAGGCCCTCGCACATGTGAGGCTAGCATTCTACTGCTGAGCCATAGCCCCAACCCCGGGGGAGCATTCTCTGTACGTGAGATTTGTCAACAAGTCAGAGCTCCTGAGGAAGGAGCAAGAGAAAGGTCAGGCGATTAACTGGCAGCCTCCCCCCACCTGCCAGCCACAGCTAAAGGAAGGCAGGGCATTGCACCCAAGGGAGAAGGGGACAGGGACCTGGAGAGGGACCTCAGAAGCAGGGATCCAAGGGTGGATGGGAATGGTCTGTGAGGGCTTGGCCTCCTCCCCCACAGCAGCCTCTGGCTCCCTCCATCCCCACTTAACCTAGACACATGAGGTGATGTTAAATAATTGATGCTGTTTTTATTACTGAGAAGTCACCGTGATAATGACACTCGCAACACAATCTTAAATTATTCCACATAATGGAAAAAAAAAATTAAATGTCGCCGGGATCATCCACTAGAATATGGATGGCAGTTACATAATAGATGAACTCATCTCACAGAGAGCCCAGCACGGCCTGCCACCCGGGGCCAGGCTGACTCGGGGTGACAAGCGGCCAGCCTCAAAGCAACTGGGGACACTGACTGGCACAGATGCCGAGGCGGAAGGTGCAGTCCTGCCTCGGGTCCTCCTGGCAGGTCGCTGCTGCCCTTGCCTCAGTTTAGCTGCACATTCAGGGGTCCTGGGCTCCTACCAGCTCTCAGAGCACCCTCCCTCGTGCAGGGCGCCAGGACTGCATCTAGTTTGGTTTCGGTCCTTCCCCGCTACAGATCCAATCAGTGTTTGGAAAAGCAGGTTTTAAAGCTTTGAATTATTCATACTTGAGGTTTTCAAAATCCTGGCTGAAGAAGCTGAGCTCCCTCCTCCACTCAGGCCTACTCTGGTTCCAACGAGCCCCCTCTGATGTCCCCAACAAGCTTCCGTCATCCATCCGCCAGCGCAGTTGGTTTACCAGGATCAACGAACTCTCCATAATGAGAAAAGATCTCACAAGGGAGAATAAAGACCCGGGTGACCGCGAAGTGGGGCGGGGGGGGGCGGGGGAAGAAAGGACCTCAACCAAAGACACTCCGGCTGGTGGCAGAAAGCATGACTTTCCACCCATCTCAGGGTTCCACGTGCTGAACGATTGTGTAAGATCATCCTGTCAGTCTGGGGACCACATGAGGTACAGGCGCCTGCGACTCTCTGGAGGTCCCAGCTCCACTCCCATTCCTGGCAGTCAGCCCACTCCCTGCTGAGACAAGCTCTTCCACCTGAACCCCCGGGATCCCCTGAGCCCACTTCCTCCAGCTTCCTCCCGTCTCTTCTGTGACCTCAGCCTGAAGATTCACGACGGAACGCTTCACCCGGACTCCTAGCTGTATCTAAGCTAGTTATGGGCGCTACTACTCAAACTCCCTTTGGGGGGGGATGAAAGTTTCCCCTATTTCTGATGCCAGGTTACTATTCATAATCAAACCTGTTTAATCACATTAGACAGATTTCAAAGCACAACACAGTTCTGCAGAGATGCAGCTCTAGGAGAATCTGCTCAGGTAGCTCTCCAACAGCTGACCCAGGCAGGCAGACTCTGTGCTTGTATTCAAGGTCCAGGCGTCCCACTAGCGGGGTGACACAGAAACTGGGCAATGGCAGAGTCTTCCAAACCACAAGGCTTTTTTCTTTAAGATCAAAATGTAATTTCTCAAGGAATGCAAGTGCCTTGGTGTAACAAGGTTTTCACTTTCTAATCCATCCCCAGTGATCACTCGGGGCTTCTCATCCCCCTCCGAGACCTCGTCTAAGACTTTATTAAAATACACCCACACAATCCACTCAGAGAACCTCCGTCCCATCCTTCTCAGGCAACTTTTCTGATCTCTCAGATATGAAGATATCAGAATCCACCAGAAATTCACGAAAACTCAATATTTCTCTTCCCATAAAAATGCATATATTTCAGGTACCTACTGCTAGGTTGGGTCATAAAATAACCCAAAACTTGGTGGCTTAAAACAATGACCAATTATTACTTGTCAGTCAACTAACTGGGCTCTGCTGCTGAACTGCCTGGCCTTGTTCATGGGCCTGGTCCCCAGGGGCTCATCCAGAGGTCATGGTCTAGGAGGATACAGCACCTGGCTGGATCTGGCAGGCTGCTGTCTTGGGGTTGGCTGACCATTGGCTGGAAAACACTCGTTCCTCCCCCATGAGGCCGCTCAGCCACCAACCCCCTGACTGTTGGTTCATATGAATTGTCAAGTGCTTGTCAAGTCTCTGCCCGTATCCGGTTTGCCACCTTCCCACTGACCAAAGCCAGTCAGTAGCCATCGAGACGAAGAGAGGGGTAAATTGACAGTGCTGCACGTGAGCAGGATCTGTCATGCTGTCGGGGTACAGATGCCAACGGGGAAGAATCCATGAGCATCTCACAAGCTCCTGCAGCACTGTGCTCCACACAGACTTACAAAGTGTCACACGCAACACGAAGAGCACTCCACACACCCAGACTACAGACAGCTGCTGTGTCAAACCCTCAGATTCCATCTCTTATCTAAAGAGGGGCCTCTGCAACGGAGACCCAAGGAACATGCTCAGAGGTCTTGAAGCTTCATAAATAAAAATGTGAAATAAAAAATTTTTCTTAAATGATAGTCTCGAGAAAAAATAATGTCAACCACCCAGCGGCTGGCTTGCAATGCCTGTCCTGCGTTCGGCGTTTCTCATTGAGTGGGTTCCAAGCTGTACTGCCCAAGTGTGGAGGCTGGTGGGAGGAGGAGAGGGGCAGGCTCCATGACTTCCAGGGCCTCGTGAAGATGACGGAGCTCTCTGAACAGTTCTAGAAATGCAATAGGAGCCGACTCCACCCAGCAGGTGTCTCATGGGATTGGGTAGAGCCGTCAGAACCCAAGGGGACCGATCACGGAGGCCAGCGATGGGTGGATATTTTTAGCAGAAGAGACCCTGCCACATTATGAAAATATTGTTGCTTTCGGTTTTACCAACTGTTTTGATTTATACTGACAAGTTTTTGGTTTTACAACAGTTGAAGGGCCCAAAGCGTGAGGCCTAATTCATATCTGATTTTATGTTTGTGCACATTGATGCCATAAATGCACAATAGTACCGTAAAGATAGCTCGAGTCAGCCTTGAGGAGGCAGGAGTTTTATTTCCTTCAAAATGAGTACACACATTAACCAAATGGGAAAAACGCTGGCCTGCAGCTCAGAGCAATGGGATCCTCCTCCTCCCACCAACTGTAGCTCAAAATATAGAAATCCCTGCTTTAAATGATGGACTAATACAGAGAACATTAATAGGCCATAGTGACTTTGTAACTGTTTTTCTATGCTCTGAAGTCACAAATGGTTTAAGGACCCTCCTGGAGTCAAAGTAGCATGCTGACCAACACACCATGCCTGCCTAATCTCCTTCGTGATTCATTTTGTCATAAACCACAATTTCCGAGTTCCTTGTTACACAAGATGCTTCAAGGGAAAGGATACCTGGAGGGACTGGTGCCTTGGGTCGAGTCTGCACATGAACATAACTCCAAGAAATCTCACAGTGAATAACATGGGTTTGGTTAAATCCTACATTATTTGGCCATATATAAAACCTACTAATATTCAGCTTTAGGGAGTAGTGTTCAAAGAATTCTATTCTAGGTTCAATCCTCAGAAAACTCTGCAAAATATTTCTCTTTACAATGGAGTCTGATCATATTCTATCCAGGGGTATAAAAGGTGGTTGGAGCTCTGGGTCTCAAGTATCTATTATTTTCACAAATAAAATTCCGTGTTTATCACCCTTAAAGATGATTCATACAATTCATTTTACACACACACACACACACACACACACCCTTATCCCTAACAGCTGAAGGTTAGAAATTCAAGAAGGCCATCGTTCTAGAAAACCCAGTCCTTCTCTTTGCTTTATCACAATGTAAAGAAATAAAAATAAGTAAACCAGCCCTTTTAGTCCAATGCTGGAAAAAGAGATCTGTTACCCCACTGCCCAGGAGAAAAGACTAAAGTTGGGCTTATCCCCAATCTTTATAGTTCTGACAGTCATAAAATGATTTTTCTTGACTCCTAGAGAATGAAAGAGAGGCATTGAGAACACATGCAAAAGCCAGCCATCGACTGTCACGTCACGACCCATGGTAACTGAGCATCCAGGAGGCCTGTTCTCACCAACCTCTGCCAGGAGCCAGATCCAGGTGGACAGAAGCAGGGAAGCTAGGTAGGGCTGGAAGGAAATGCGCTTGGCATTGACCCCAAGGTTACAGGAAACAACTCTGCCTGCAGACTCCATGGTGAACAGCACGCCTGGCCTCTGTGAGCCTTCTTCCATTATCCCATGGGATCCTTGACACTCTCCAGTGAGGAAAACGGGCAGCACCTTCACCCCAGTTCTGGACAAAGCTCTGCCTCTCCCCACCAAAATTCAATCAGCCCTCACCCTCAGGATCTCAGAACACAGAGTAAGTTGGACCCAGGTCTTTAAAGGGGTAATTCCATGACAATGAGGTCATTAGGAGGGCCCTGGTCCAGTATAACTGGAGTGCTCACAGGACATCTGAATAGACACACAGTAGAAGACACTGAAGACACCGTCAACAAGCCAGAGAGGGGCCTGCAACAGATCCCTACTTCACAGCCCTCTGAAGGAACCACGGCACCTTGATCCTGACTTCTGGCCTCCAGAATTATGAGAAAATAAGTCTTTGTTTGAGCCATGATGACAGTACCACAGACAGAACTAGCATATGACACTGTCATGGTGGCCCTAGCAAACAGATACAACCGCCAGTTCACATTTGCAGAAATTGAGGGATAGGAACTTAGGACTTACTTCACATCATACCATTAATCAGACACAAGCCAGACGTGAACCCAGAACTTCTGCATCTGAATCCCACCACTCCTCCAGCACCATGCTATTCCTGGTGGGCCACAGCAATGTGCTGAGACAACTGAGGCTTCAACAAGTAAGGCCACAGATATGAGCCCAAGGCAGGGGGAGGTGCCCGAGTGTGTACACACACCAGGTGCCAAGTTGTAAGCCACTGTATTCAGCGGAGAGCGCCTGGTGCCACACTTCAGACAATCAGTTCTCTTCTTGGTGTGGCCTGTCTGATCCTGCATGATCCTACAGATAGGAACCATGATCCTCAATCTCTTCTTGGCCTGTATGGATCACCGACAAGCTCCTTGCCTGGGGCAGACATGAGGAGCTATAGCAAGAGTCTGAGGGATCAGGGCCCAACTGGAAGCCAGACCTCCAGGGGTCCAGAGAAATTTTTGCCAGATGTTATTGCTGCTGTTAAAGACAGTCTAACATCCTCACCAACACTTGTTTGTCTTCATAATAGCTGCCATTCTGATTGGAGTGAGATGAAATCTTAAGGTAGTTTTGGTTTGCATTTCTCTAGTTGCTAGATGTTGAACATTTCTTCATGTTTGTGATCGATCATGTATCATCTTCTGAGAAGTGTCTGTTCAGTTCCTTGGCCCATTGATTTTTTTTTTTTTTTTTTTTTGGTGTTAAGTTTGAGTTCCTTAGAGACTAGTGCTCTATCTGAGGTGTGTATGGTAAAAATCTGCTCCCATTTCTGTAGGCTCTATCTTCACCTCACCGATTGTTTCATTTGCCGAGAAGAACCTTTTCAGTTTGAATCCATCCCATTTATTGATTCTTGATTTTATTTCTTGCACTATAGCAGTCTTGTTAATGAAGTCATGTGTGACAAAACAATTTAAAAAAAAGTCTCACATGAAAAGTGGGATGGACAGAGCTTAGTCCTCTGCAGGGACAAGGATGCCTGTTGGAGGGCTCAAAGACAGCCACTAACAAGGGACCAGAGAAAGATAAGCCATTCTCACGTTTTTTTCAGGCTACAGCATTTCTCTCTCAAGTCATTTCAGGTTTAGCCCAATGCTGCCCACATCCGCAGGCAGAGGCCTAACGGATAGGCTGAGGGGGTCAGGATGTTGGGGGATACTGGGGTGTAAGGCAGCCTTTCTGCAAGGCCAGGTCGGGGCAGGAGCTCTACACTCCCTTCCATTTCATAGCTGGCATCAGCCTCCTTCCCAGCCTCCCAGCCGGCAGCCTCCCCACCCATGGACCTAGACCACCAGGGCCCCAAACCTCAAACTTTTTCCAAAACCAGCTTTTCTGCCTCTGATAATTGCTACCTCCCAGGTTGAGGCTGACCAGTTCATAACAGGAACTGTTTACCAGGGTATTCAGCCCCAACCAAGCCCTCTGGGGGAAGGTGGACCGGTCAGTGACAAAGGAGGGTGAAAGGGGTGGGGGACAAGCTTTTGGTGGGAATGGAAATCCCTGTGCTTTTTTTATGCTAAGGAAATAGCATGCAAATGGCATGCGAACTACTTCAAAAGAAAAGCAGTGGCTTTGAAGAACACTTTTGATTTTTTTTTTTTCCTTGAATGGGGCTTTATCCATGCCATCTCGCTGCTTGGAGCATAATTAATTATTCAGCTTATCTGGACGTGATGAGGACTTGGTAGCTGAGGCGGTACTGAAGGAGCTTGCTTCCTGCCATGGCTATGTGGGGACTGACATCTTCCCCCTCTTCCTTCTAAGCCTAAGTTTCAAAGCAAAACCCCACACTGACAGACAACACGCCTGCACAGCATTCCCACTGCTGCAAAACAAACCACCCAAATCCAGGGTCTTAAAACCACCCTTGTTCCTCATCTCTGACTCCAAAGGTCCAGAGTCAGGTGAAGCCTAGGCGGGACCCTCTGCTCAGTTCTCAGGCTGAAATCAAGACTGTGGCTGGGACCTCACCTCATTCCCAGGCATTGACTGCCAGAAGAATTTGGCTTCTTGCAAAAGGACTAAAGTCACTGTTTTCTTGCTAGCTGCACATCCAGTAACCACAATCAGCCCTAGAGGCCGCCCTCGGGTTCCTGCCACTGGACCCCACCGTGGACAACACATAGCACGACTGTTTGCTTTTTCAAGGCCAGAAGCAGAATTCTAACACCTTAAAATCTCCGACCTGAAGGAGGGCCCATTCCCTCATTTAAGGACTTGTCTGATGAGGTCGTGTGAACCCAGGGAATCTCCCCTTTGGTGGATTTGAAGTCAACTGACTGTAACCTCAGGCAAGGAGAACCCCATTGTGGGGAGTAAAACCCCCATGTGGCCCACACACTGGGGGAGCAACTTGGGGCCATCTCAGAATCCCATCCACCACAATACCTTAGCACAAAACTCCCCTCTGACGTCTCTATCCGGGAGATTTCCAGGGCCCACAGGCTCCCTTAGGAGCCTCAATCTGGAGCCCTGGTAGAGCATCTCCGGTGTTCCACCACATCTTTATGGCCTCGGCTTCCAAGCCAAGCTCCAGCCTCACAGAACAATCCCGGGTCTCCTGACCCACCACTAGGTACTTGCAAGCTGGAGGGTCCCAGAATCTCTGCCAGGCAGAGGCTTTGGCTCATCCACCACGGGGAAGAGATTCAGGGACTTGTCATCAAGTGAGGCCTTGCGCAGAGACCAGCACTCCATCTTGGGGTCCCACAAAAGTGCTTTTATTTCTTTTCACATTGGAAGAGAAAATGAGAATTCATGCATCATCATAAATCCAGCCTGGAAGAGATTCATCTTTATGAGAACATGGCTGCAAAATATGACCTTTAGGGGTTTCTTGGTTTGGTTTGGTTTTTTTTTGTGGAGAAAGGAGCCCAGGAAGACTGGAGCCCAGGAAGACTAGAGCCCCCAAGGCCCATGCAAGAGCTGTGGTGCTCCAGGGTCACACACATTTTCTTTGTCCGATCCGTCCCACGATGATCCCAAAGGGTAGCCAGTCATCTCCCAGGGAAGGGGTCAAGACCTTGGTCTACAAGGCCAACCTTTGGACTCACCACGTTAAAGATACCAAGTGACAGATCGGGCCGCCGCAGGGCAGTGCCAATATGCTAATCAGTTTGATGGGAACACATTGGCCTGAAGTTATGAACAGAACTAATGAGGCCACGTCTGGTCCCTGGGAGGGCTTCTGAGCTTGTGTGGCTCCATGGTTACATGGACCCCAGTCTCCACCAACCACCTCTCGCGGTCAGCCGATGGCCTCCAGGGGGATATAAGGGTTTAAATGAAGCGATTAAAATCCTTCTCAAATGCCAGGAAACAGGCATAAAGCCATTTGCTATTGGCAATATCAACTGGATAATTTTTTTTTTTTTTTAAGAGAGGAAGTTGAAGGACAAGACTGTACACTAGGCATGAGTGTGACATTCAGAGGTGTCCGTGGGAGATGCTTGGCCATTTGTATGTAAGAGTGTAGAGAGATCCCAACAAGAGCTGGGGGACGTGACCGTGGGCTGATACGAAGATGGATGGAAACACAGGGAGGAGGGAGAGGCATGGGAAGAGCCCAGGAGGGACGGCCGGAGCCAGCCGCAGAGGCGGGCAGGGGTCTCTGCGTCCCAACAACCAAAGAGCTGAGAACCTGAACAGAAGGGAAGCTGTGCGCAGAACATCCCTGGCTTTGTCACTTCAACTCTCGGTGCTACACGGGGGTGCAGACTGGATAGTCCCCGAGGCCCATTCTACACCTGAGCACTCATGAACCTATGAATTTCTAGAAAGTGATGTCAACTCCCAGTCCTCGCGAGGAGAATCCCTCCATCACCTCTCCCCGGCCACTGCCTAGATGTGCTGCTCCCTAAGAGCCCTTGGCTGCACCTTGTCCAGCCCTTGGCTGGACCAGGAGACTGGCCCTCCAGGGGACAACACCACAGACACTCAAAACCACCAGGCGCCCAAGCTTCTACTCTGCAGCTAGTGGTTCCAGGAAGGAACATGGCGCGTCACGAGCTCAACAGCAGAATGCCCAGCTCTTCGGAGGGTGGACGCCCAGGCTTCGAGGCAAGGGTTGCAACTGAGAACAGAGTGATACCGTGTGTGACTCCACTTTCTACCACTTGATGGAATATCCGAGATATGTAGCTCACAAGGAGGAAAGAGTGGGCCTGCTCAGGCTGAGGTCACTCGGCCCTGTGGCTTGGGGACTGTGGCAGCACAGCAGGTCACAGCAGGAGCACGTGGCAGAGGAGGTCTGCTCAGCTCCTGGGGCTGGGAAGCAGAGAGAAAGGCCAGGGTCCCACACCGCCTTCAAGGGCACGATGTGACGCCCCCCTCAAAGGCTCTTCCACCTCCCAGTGGCACCACAGGCTAGTGACCAATCAGCACCTGGGCCTTGGGGCGCATTTGCCCCGACTAGAGCACACTCAAACGAGATGAGCCGTGCTCTTTCAGGCCTGGGCACCCCTCCCATAGGGTTATCTGCCACACAAGGAAGCCGAAGAAAGCCACGCAGGTGAAAAGACAGGAATGTTATAGAGGACAGTATTTCCAGAAATTCGTGGATGTGCTAGGGTGAGGTGTCTCACCCTTCCAACACGAGAAATCAGCTGCTCAGATGAACCCAGGTACCTGCAAGTATATGCTTGCAGAGTGTGTGTGTGTGTGTAGACCTACATGACAACAGAATGCACCGTGGCAGCCACCCTAAAGCGCCCCTTCAGAGCGTCCTTCCAGAGGCAGGTGAGAGAGTTGGGCTGCAGGCGCAGGAAGGCTGGCCAGAGAAGTCTCCAGGTTCCCTCCCCAGGGAGAAGGCCAGGCCGACAGGGAGAGCCCCGAGGGGACAGCCCCAAGCAAAGAACCAAGCCCCTCAGGCACCAGAGGCCCCAGTGGCTCTTCTCCAACGGGAAATCTCAGCAGAGCACCCACCACGCATTCCCACTGCCCGCCTTCAGTGCAGGCGCCTGGCCAATAAATCAGCCTTGGATTAAGGTGAGTGGTCCTGGGGTGGCCAGTGCTGGGGCTGTGGGGTCATCAGCTGGAGAGGTTAATAATCGGTCCTGGCCCTCACTAGGGCTCTGAAAGCACCTCCCTCTCTGCCACCCGGCTCTCTGCCACCCTTGGCTACTGCCGCTGCCTCCGCGTGGGCGACTAATATCATTCAGCTCCCCTTCTTCACACCCGCCCTGCTTCCTTCCTGCTGCCGACAGCAGCATCCTGAATCCCAGGCGGAACCCGGAGGAGGAGGAAAGATGAATGTTCCCCCTGGGTGCCCAGGAGGCAGTGTCTGCTGCAGGAGCGGACACAAGTCAGGAAAATGAGCTGTTGACCAAGAAACCCCCCAGCTGCGGGTGAAGGCAGGGCCAGAATTTAGAGGGAAGAGCCCAGGGAAGAGACAGACACTCCTCGGCTCAGTGCAGGAAACAATCCACCGGATTCTACCCGGGCCAGGACCAACTTACTGCAAACTGGCAGCTTGATGGTCTCCCCGCTGTATTTCTAGGACCACAATTATGTGGCCAGAACTAGGGAAGAGTCTAAAGGTTTATAGGTTATGCTTAAGGTCACATGGAAGAAAGTGACCGAAGGTCTCTCAGCTCCCCCGACCTAACCAGACTATGTCCATATGCCTCAGCCCAGGGTGGTACACCTGGCCTTCTGTGCAGGTGGTGGACTGAGCAAGGAATCATGGGGCTTCAGAGAGGCCTCACCTTCCACACAGGCTTGTGCTTTGGGCCACCGAGTCCTGCCATCCACCCACGGGCAACCACAGGCTACAGAAGCCTACACCAAGGGCAGAGGAAGAAAGCCTGGTTTACCCTCCTGTGCAAGGAGAGCTCCGCACACACTGGAGCTGTTCACACAGAGCAAGACGTGACCAGGCTCGGCCCCGGAATATTCCACATACAGGCCGAGGACACGATCCCTGGACCACCGGGGAGGTGGCTGAAAGGAAAGGATTTTCATTTCCTCCTGTTTTTAATCTTTGGCCAACTTCCCAAGAGAGGGAGTCTATGACCTCACTACATCCTGCCCCAGTGGGTGACTGGCGACCAGGGGCCTCTGGCTAGCCATCAGAAACACTTGGGCTCTGTCACCAGGGGAAGCCACTGCCACCCAACAGGCCACAGCATCCTGTGTTTTGGAAGCTCAGTGCCTTTTCCCATGGCTCTATCCTCAGGGAATGTGACTGTGACCACAGGAGACTTGCAGAGCCAGGCGAGTTCAAAGCCAGCCTCCGCAAAAGTGAGGAGCTAAGCAACTCAGTGAGATCCTGTCTCTAAATCAAATACAAAATAGGGCTGGGGATGTGGCTCAGTGGTCGAGTGCCCCCGAGTCCAAGCCCCTGTACTTCCCTCCACCCCCAGCAAAAAAGAAAAAAAAAGTTGCAGTGACATTTCAATTTGAGCCCAAGGGAAGGGCCTGGGCCCAGGCAGGGTGGAGACCTTCAGATGCAGCAACTAGGAGCTGAGCCACCTGCAGGAGGACTTACCAGGAAGGACAGGGGAGAGGGGCCCCATCCTGAAGAAGCCAGGTTCCCAAGATGCCGGGAGGAGGCAGGGGCAACACCAGACAGGACTCCTGTGGATTATCCACTGAGAGAAACCCGGGGGTACAAAAAAGCCTACTCCAGAGGAGGCCACCAAAGTGTCACGTCTGGGGCACCTACAGGGACCTCAGGTACCTGCCAGTCATGTTCTTTCCCCCTCCCCTCTGCTGCTCCTCTCCTCCTCCCCATTTCTCTCACCCCTCAGTATTTTCTGTCCATATGTACATAAATTTGCAACACATATGTGCATAAATACACAGAGAACAATCTAGAAGACACCAAACTCATCTCCCTGGTTACTGGGGAAACGGATTGAACACCCGAGAACAGACGGTCAAGGAGAGTAGTGGCTTTGTCATTAATATGTGTAAGAATCATGAGGCCCAGAGAGCCTGCGTGACACACAGAGGCCCCTCTGTGGGGGGGGGGGGGGTGCGGCCCCACCTATGGTGCCCTTGGAGTGTTCTCCTGGAGGCTGGCAGAAACACTGCATCCCTTGGTTCCCAGGGAACAGAGGCCAAGGCAGCCCCAGCTCCATGCACTGAGCCCTAATTTCCTGCTTAAATACTTCTTACAAGTCCCCAAACCATTTCCCTTTAGTTTTCCAAAGTTAAAAAGCCAACTGCTAAAAAATTAAATAATAAGTGATCCAGAGTCATCTGGCAAGGTTGGACGAGGGGCCAACAGAGCACACACAGGCCTCTTTGACCTCCCCCACCCCAAAAATAACTAGCTGTGCCCCAAACCAGGGCACAGAGGCCACTCCCAGGCCTCCACATCTGCAGGACTGTTTATCTGGGCTGGTTCCAGGTGACAAGGACCACAGAGGCCCCAGCATTCAGAAACCAGCCACATTTCCCTGACACACCCCCTTTCAGGCCGAGAACAGAGAATTCTGAGCAGATGTGTGGTTGGACCCCCGGTGTGGCAGAGGGACCGCCCGTGGGAGGGAATTTATTCCAGCCTCATAGCACAGGAAGCTCTGTCTTTGGTCTGTCTCCTTCAACCAACCTCTGCTGCAGGTGTGGGACTCAGAGGGTCTCTGCCCCCTCTCCAGCCGGTCACCTGCAGCATGGTCCTTGTGCTGCCGTGTGCCATACAGACCCCACAGACTGACAGCCCAGCCTCCAAATCCCCTGGGCCTCTTGCTTCTCATGTTCTGTGCTTTCGGCATCATCTCGGCTCCCCATGAGAGGGACCCAGAAGGAAGGAGAGAAAATGCCAAGCAGGCGCGGGCTCACTCCAGCCACCTCCAGGTGACAGATTTGGGAACAGTTGAGAACTTCAATTAAAATGAGACTGCTGGTAGTCAGGTACCCCCAGAATCTACTGCTAGAAATAAGATCTGTTCTCTCACCCAGCTCTCTTACACACACACACACACACACACACACACACACACTCTCTCTCTCTCTCTCTCTGAAAATCAGTTTATTTCTTAGGTGGCAGGAAGCCACTGGGAGCCCACGGCACAGCCCCACCTCCCACAGGCAATGGCAGAACACCCCAGTTTTGATAAAAGTCTCAGCCCTTCATTTCCTAACTCCCTCTTGATGAGAACACGCTTCCTCCCCTTTCCCATCCAGATGGAGAGACAAAAATCACCAGGCTTGTGATCAGCAGGGCTCCCAGGAAGCCTGGCTCCAAGTGGAGCGGAGAACAAATGGGAAGGGAGAGGTGGGACCGCTCAGTCCATCCAGGCTGGGGGAAGCCTGAAGGGTCAGTCCATCCAGGCTGGGGGAAGCCTCAAGGGTGTGCGCCCGAGGCCCCAGGAAGGCCACTCAGTTACAGGCACGTGGCTCTCCAGATCCCTCCTCTTGCTCTACTAGGCTAACAGCACACACCTTCCAATCAGGTCCGAAATCTGTTTAATTAAAGACAACAAGCCCCAGAGGGGATGGAGGGACCTCCCACAGAGTCACTTGGGGACAGAAGATTTTTGTCTACAAATAATCCAGGATTTACAAACCAGAGACCAGATCCACTCTGGCTACAGGTCCAACTGCTGCTTCCAACCTGCCAGGGGCTGCGTCCTTAACCCGAGGACAAAGACAATGAGCACTGAGTTAACAGGACCCCTCAAGTGATGCCACTGTGATCCTCGTCATCCATCATCACCACCACATCATTAAATGAATGACAATCCCTGAGGCCGTATGTGGAAGGAACGGAGAAGAGGAACAGACAGAAACTTTCACAAAATCTACTCAAAGCGAGGGTGTCCAAGTGCCTTGAACAAGAGAGCAGAAGAGACTTGGGACGGCTCCCTGTGCGAGAGACCACCCTCCCCCCTGAGGTGTGTCCCCTGCCCCCCACTTCTAGTCAACTTTGCTACACTTAAAAATAAACCAGGAGAGAGAAAGGAGACTTGGCCTTGTGATGCGCTCCCAGCCCTCTCCCCTCCCGTGGATGGCGGCCATGGGGCCTGTGACTTTGGGAGTGCTAAGGTGGGCAGGGCGGGGGCAGTGCTCTGGGCCAGGCTGGGTGTTACAGTGCGCTCCCTCCCCGCCGCCCGCCCATCCAATCATAAGCCCAATATTTACCCAGCGGAGGCAGTGTTTGTGTACCTTGCCATCTGAAATCCAATAAGCGAGACAGAAGAGAGGCGGCTGCTTATGAGGCATGAGGGCAAACACAGCAGCTCTTTAAAGAGCCATTGAGCTAATCAATACCCTCTCCCATTCCCATTCAGGGGCCCTGGGACAACAACCAGGACTTAATGGTGATTTTCCATCACCACAACCCTCAGAGGCTCAAAAAGAAAAGGTGGTGGTTTCCAAGCTCGCTCTCCTCCATTACCAGACTGCTCCCCGGGGCCGGGGCGCTCCCTTCCTACCACAGCAGCCAGCAGACTCCCTGGGCCTCTGGGACGCCCCTCAGAAATGGGCGCTGCTCTGCCCCAAGAAGCGCTTCCCTGGGTCACAGGTATCGGTCTGGCCTACAACAAAATCCTACTCTATGTGAACATACAGAAGTGTTTCCCACGACAGACCAGAAAAAGGCTTTGGATGGCTCCTGTGTGGGAGAACCACTCTGCCAAGGTCAAGCTGTGGCCAGACCTCCTGTTGGACATTCCTTTTTGTTTTGTCCAGAACTCAAAAAACAAACACCAAGCTCTGTGGTAGGCCACGCGGGCAGGAAGAGGATGCTGCGGGTTGCCTGGTACCAGGACCAGCTCCTTCAGCCACACAGCTGAGCCCCCGCGCCCTCCCCCGCTTGCTCTTTTGACAGGGAACCTGGATAACAGTACCATGGGAAAAAATCACAGAAGCCTCTCCTTACACAAAAGTCAAGTACTAGTAAAGGTTAACTAGACTGATTGGAAGAAGCAGAAAGGCCCATCACAGCAAAAACACAGGAAGGGTTTGTCTGGCTCCGCAGGAAGGAAGGCCAGTGTCATGATCCAGTGGCCCCTAGCACTGTCGGGGACCAGGTGCCTCTGGCTTGCTGCTGTCACCTTACCAATGGCCTCTGCACTCTGCTGCCACACAGGGAGGAAGAAAGGGATAGGACAGTGAGGACAGATGACCTCCCCCCCATGACTGCTGCTGACACTGTCACCTGGTTTCCCCTGGCTGCAACAGAGGCAGCTGCCATGGTCTGAATGTGTCTTCCCGAATTCATACTGTGAAATTCTAACTCTAAGGTGATGGTATTAGGAGGTAGGGCCTTCACGGGGTGACGAGGTCTCAGGTTAGCACATTATCAAAGATGTCAGAGAGAAACCCCTTGCCCTCCCCTTCCATCATATGAGGGCACAGAGGGAGGGTGCCCTTCATGAACCAGAAAGTGGGTCCCCAGTAGATACTGAAGCTGATTTGGACCTCCCAGCTTCTAGAACTATAAACAATACATTTTTGTTGTTTATAAGCCACCAGTTTATGGTATTTTGTTATAGCAGCCCAACAGACAAAGGCAGTAGGTTTCAGGTCAGCTGCTGTAACAAAAATAGGACACAAACAATGCCTGCAGAGCGGTGGACAATAATTTGTTAGGTAAAAGCCCAGGTGGTTGGTCTGTCGTGGGTGTGGCGACTAGGACAGGTATCAGTCAAGGACTGAAACAGAGAAGGAGAGTGAACTGGCAAATAAAATCTCAGTATTCATACGAAAACTAGCTACTGTTTAGTTATTCAATTAATTGTTAGTATTTTAACTGCCCCTTCCCTGAAAGGATCCTGAGGGCCATCCAGGGGTTCCCCATATCCCACTTTGAGAATGACCACTTAAAGATCACACCTTTTGCCTGGCATGATGGAGCAAACCTGTAATCCCCGTTATTCAGGCAGCTAAAGCAAGAGGATCACAAATTCAAGGCCACCCTGTCTCGAATTTTTAAAAAAATTTAAAAGGGCTGGCGATGTAGCTCAGTGGTAGAGTGCCCCTTGGGTTCAATTCCTAGTACCACCAAACACACACACACACACACACACCCTCCTAAATAAACAAAGGTATCTAAACATCACAGATAACAACTTGCTCTCTTGGCCTGGTACAGTCATTGGGGGGTCATCTGGCCTGGTAGCCCATCCCAATTTTCTACTTGAAAAAATAGTAGTAATTGACACAATAGAGCAAATATGATTGTAGGAAAGTCGCTGTGGTTGGGGCTCAGTGGAAGAGTGCCTGCCTAGCGTGTGAGAGGCACTGGGTTCGATTCTTAGCACCACATATAAAATAAATGAATAAAATAAAGGGCCATCAACAACTAAAATATATATACATACAAAAATGAGAATGCAAAGTCTAAGGGGATCTTAATTTGCAGAAAAGGAGGCTTTTCTGCTAGTTCTCAGGATGATACCCTCAAACCCCAGGTCAGGTGGGGTGGGCAGGATTTCCTAGCTGGCATCCCAAAGCCATCCTTCCCTGCTCCTCGGGTCCTGGTGCTGTGAGGAGCCCGTCCCTGAGGCTGACCCCACCTGGGAGACTGATCTTGTCACGAGAGCCCTTAAAAGCAGAAAGCTTTCTCTGGTGGTAGCAGACAAGGATGTCAGGAAGACTGGGAAGAGAGAGAGTGGTTGGCTTAAAGACAGAGGGGCCAGGGGAAGGAAGGCGGGCACCCCTGGAGAGGCCTGGCTGAGGCCGGCCAGGAAACCGCCCCACTCCTGCAAGCCATTGCATTCTGCCAGCAGGAAGTGGGTGTGGAGGAGGTGGTCAGTGCTGCCAGCGGACCTCATGACTGCAGCCCTGAAGAGACCCTAAGAGGACCCAGTCACCTACTCACAGGCTTCTGACCTGCACAACTTTGAATTCAATGGGTGCTGTGAAAGCTGCTGCCTGGGCAGCCATTTGTATGCAGCAGGCAGGGGGCGGCGGGTCCTGGTCCCACCAAGTTCAGGCAAAGCCTTCGGATCTCACCGAGCAGTGGGAGGACAGCCCCTGCCCAGGAGAGAGAAGCCAGGGATGAGATTCGGTGAAGCACTCCCTGGAGCACCAGAAAAAGTAAACAGGAAAGAACAGAGGAACAACCAGGAAAAGATGCCAGAAAGAGCCCTGAGGCACTAGCACCTTCTGTGACCTCCCTTAATAAACCCCGTCCCACAGCAAGAGTTTGGGGAGGCGAGAGTCGCACGAGTGGTGACGGCCAAAGAGCAGCAGCTCCCAGGGCAAGTGGGGCCTTCACTCCGTCATGTCATGAAGCAGCTGGGACGGCCTGGAGAAGGCCATCAGCCACGGCCACCCTGAGACCTGAGGTGCCTGGAAACCAACCACATGAGCCCCTGTTCCTAGGCGCCTCTCCCTCTGCAAAGCCGTGGGAGTCACGGGTCACCAGAGGAAAATTAACATATCAGTCCCCAAGCTCCTGTCATCGCTGGCTTCCTAGTCGGAGTGGCCCCTGGGAGTCACAGAGCCACCTGCAGCCAGCAGATGCAGGAGAAGCACCTGGAGAATCTGGGCCCCACCTAAAACCCTGGTTCACAACACCCCCACCTTCCTGTCCTTAAGGGGCCCGGCCCTCCCTCCTCCGCCCTCCCTGGCTGCATCAGACCCGTCCTTAGCATTTACTCCCGTCTGTCACTGTGCTGGCAGCCAGTTGGATGGCCAATAAGCCGATGTCCTCAAGAAGCCTCCATTCTGATAGGGAAGACAGATGATGGAGAAACAAGTAACAAAAGACAATGATTTGTTCTGGGAAATAAACTAGGAGGGAGGGGAGGCAGGCTGGAGGGGGGAGGGGAGGCAGGCTGGAGGGGGGAGGGGAGGCAGGCTGGAGGGGGGAGGGGAGGCAGGCTGGAGGGGGGAGGAGCTCCTGCAGGCAGCACCGAGACCTGCCAAGCATCTAGCTGCTCAGAGTGCAGAAGGCCTGGAGGTGGGACAGGGCGCTGGAGCTCAGGGAGGGGAAGGTCGCCTGGATTCCAAGGTTAAGGAAAGCCACCCCAGGGCTCCAGCCAGGGAGTGGCGTGTTACAGACCCTCCCACTCCTGTGCAGAGAACTGGATGAGAAGGGCACAGAGCCTGGCAAACCAGCCCGGAAACTCCTGCCAAGGGAATTTCAGGAAACGGCTGAAGATGGATTAGGCAGAGGAAGTGGAAAGCAGGGAAGGATCTAGGGGACCTGCTGGGAAGAGAGCCAACAGCACTTGCTTGCGAGGAGGAGATGAAGTCACAGATGGGCTTCGTCATCTTTGCTGACTGCCTGGCCACTGCGGGGAGGCCCTGCCTCCAGTCCTGGGGTACAGAGGGGTGAGGCCCAGCTCTTGCCTTCGTGAAGGGACCCACCAGCTGGAAACAATTTTAAAAGAGCATTTAAAACAAAAGTCACATTTGCCCAGGGCCAAATGAGGAAGAGCCGAATCTCACACAGATTGCCAGAAGGGTGAGAGCAGAGACAGCGGCTGGAAACGCAGGAACACATCCAGCCCCGAGAAGCACCAGGAAGCCTGTGCAGCCCACTGCCCCTGACCCAGCTGAGCTGCAAAGGGGCTCTTCAGGGAGGCCCAGTCCTCTACCCCACCCCAACAGAGGACAGGAACAAATGGAGCCCTGGGAAGCACAGAGCACACACCAAGCACCCAGCAGACTCTCCACCCAATGTTACTGCCCAAGGTATATAGAAGTACAGCAGCATGTCCTGCTCCTCGGGGTGGCACGTCCATCCTGCTCTCCTGGCCACAGCTCTCTACCCGGGACAGAAGAACTTCTCCCAGTCCTGTGTCAGGACCAATGGCATCTGTAACTCCCTCTATCTAAAGTTGGGCCCGGCTGCTGCCAGAGCATCAGCCTCCTTTGGAAGAATATGCTGGAACCAGACCCAGTTCCCACCTGCATCTGAGCATTTCCACTGAGTAGAAACCCCCAGGGCCACCTCCCCTAAACCTGGGGGCTGCGGGTGTCGACACTGGCCTGGACTCCTTCCCCATGTTCCTTCAGACATGGCGGCTCAGCCCTTTCCTCAAGGGCTGCTTAGAGACAAGGACATGCCTGCCATCCCCACCTGTCCTCGCACTACCGCCCCGTTCCTCTCAAGTCCCAGAACTCTTTACTACCCCCACCCCAGGACAGAAAAAGCAAGAGGCACTGCCTAGAGGAAACATTCTTGGAGCCTCACCTCTCAATCTCTGAGATGCACCCAAATCACACGGGGACCTTAAACCCAGATTCTGCGCAGCAACTCTGGTCAGAGCCCAGCAAGGTGGCAGGATGGCCACCTCTGCGCGGCTTCCTTCATCACTGCAAGACCTACACAGGCAGCGTGCAAAGCTCAAACAGGGCCAGCCTAGGAGGCGGCCCGAGGCTGGCCAGAGGGAGTCAGAGCACTGGAGTTCACCAAAGGAAATGGTCCAATCACTGGAGCACAAGCCGCTGCCCAGAGACCTGACCCCAGGGACCCACTAGGCAACACAGGTCGGAACGGCAAATCACAGCTGCAGGAGAGCGGGGAGAGCCAAAGACAGTCCTACCCCTCCAATAACAGTGGCCAGCCTGCCTGCCTTCTTGGGCCTCAAGATGAACTAGGCCGCACAGTCCACCCAACCCTTCTACCCTGAAGCCAATGGCCCAAGGACATCCTTCACAGTCGGCTGCTCTGCGGCGCCTCTCACCCCACTGATCCCCAGCAAAGGTGCACTGGCAACAGCCGGGGACCCAGAGAGAACAGATGCGGGGCCCTCAAGCAGACCATCAGCACATGGTGCAAAGCAGACCTGGAGAAACCAGGAACTGCACAGTATCCCCTCTGCAAGGGTACCAGGCCTCTTGGGAGGCAGGGAAAGAGGGAAGAGGTAAGAGAAGGCACATCCCACCAGGAAGCCACATCCAGACCCTCTGAGGTTTGGCACCTGAAGGAGAAACTTCAGGCAGGGACAGCACTCCGGGAATTCCCCACGCCTGGGGTTCCTCACCCGGATTCAGCCCCGTAGAGAAAAGATTGGAGTGCAGGAGACAGGTATGGAGATGAGGGCCTGCGAGGCTGTGTCCCAGTGTGTGGGGGGCAGGGGACTAGGAATATTGCTTGTCACGGGAATAGTAAAGTTGCCACAGCGTGGGGAGAACCTGCACTCTGCAGGCTTGTTGGCCTGGACTTCCTGTTTGTTGCCCTGTAGTTGACGACACCTCTGCAACTGTCAGCCTCTGAGCAAGACACCCCCGGAATGTGAGTCCTTACTTCTGCATTCAAGCAAGAGCAATATCAATCGAAGGTGAAGATCAGGGACAGAACTGAACTTCATCCAGAGCCTGCAATGGAGCCTCCTTCCAATCTGAAGCCGCAAGGCTTGGAGTCTTGCTTGAATAAAAAACCGTCCATTTTTTGCTGAAAGTCTCACTTAAGATAATAACAGCTACGATTCTCTGAACGTCAGGCACTGGGTTTATTTTTGTTTTACATGGACATTTTCATTTAATCTCTTCAAACAATCCTAGGAGGCAAGTGAGATGTGTATCCTCCTTTTATCAATGGAGAAATGTAGACGTAGAGACCTTAACTAACTTAAAGACACTGGCAAATCTTGGAGAAGCTGCAAAATAAAATCCAAGCAGCCTCAGCGCATCCAGGTGGTATGCACGCACCACCCATTTCTCACCATGTCACGAACATCCCGATTTATGGCCCTAAACTCCAGCTTTGAGGGAACAGGAATGGGTGAAAGCAGGAAGGTGCAAACCCCAAACAGAAGGGACGGCCACCGACTATCAGGATCCTCAAAGAAGGGGCACACACCCCAGGGATCCTGAGGTCCCTGCAACTGCCATCCTAAAAGACCAGCAGACTCTGAACAGCTTGTTCCCCGGGCCATCCTGTGGTGGAGAAAAACCCCTGCGAGTGACATACATCAAAGCAATGTCCTCGCAAACATCCCTTTCTCAGTGAGCGCACAGATCCCTCCTTTAGCCACAAAGCCTAAATCCAGCAGAAAGGATCAACAGGATGCCTAGAAGTCATCTTCTGGGGTCTCCCATAATTGTGTTTCTTCTAAACGGAGCCCACCTGAATTGAAAATGGGAACAAAAGAATCATTTTCCCCAGCATCCCATTTCCTCTGACCTCCAAAGCAGTCCCCCACAGAAGCCGGTTCCCACCACAAAGACGAACATTCAGCAGAATCAGCAAGGCCAGTGCCCCGTCTGCAAACGGGGGGCTGCTACACGGCTCCCAAGAGCTCTCTGGTGCAAGCTCGGTGCCCGGGAGAAGCGGCAGGGTTCCTGGGTAGCTTGTCTTGGGAGAAAAGGCTGTTCATCGACGTCAGAGAGAATCCCAGGATTCCTTTCACACCACCTCCTCTGCCTCACTCCTGGCTCTCGTTTTTATAGAGAAAGAGAGACTCCCCTCCTCTAAAAGTTGTTCAAAAACAGAATTGTGCAGTCTCGTGAAACCCCGGGTTTGCAGTCCACTGAACTGTCTCAAGCAGCATGCGGGACGACGGCCGCCGAGACACGGCTGAAGCCGAGATTCTGCACCAGGCGGCTGCTCCACGGCGGGTTCGTCTTCATCTTTAGGTTCCTCCTATGGTCGGTGTCACCACTTACACTAACTCCCTCCCCACACAGGGAGCCACAGCAGATGCTTTCATGTTCCTTCTCCTGTTATCCTAAACTCACAGTTGTCCTACCCCGGAGCTGGCCCAGGAGATATGAAGACTAAATTGTCTCCACTGTCCAAAAAAAAAAAAGGAAACCTGTCTCAAGGGTTTTATATTCACACAGATCTGGACTCAACTGCCAGCTTCACTTTTTTTTTTTTAAGCCATTCAGCCTTGGGTAGGTACATCAACCTCTCTAAATTTAGATTTCATCATGTGTAAAAACAGAAGAGTTCTGCCTACCCCGCAAGGTTATGGACATTTAAGCAGAATCACCTCTACGTACGGCTGATCACGGTTCCTGGCCATAACAGGCGTGCTTTGCCTGTGGGCTCTGCCTCCACTCTGCTCCTCCAACCACTCTTGATCACACCTCTTCCTATTGATAGGTTCCTTATGAACAAAACAGCATATCCAGAGAGACCTGGGTCTCATGAGCTCCTGTGACAACTGACGGGTTTGGGACTCTTCATCCAGCCATCAATGACAGGACTTCAACATCTACCCCAAAGCTTCCTTTCTACCCAGTAGCTTCCGATCACTGAAACATATTCGTTGAGCAGCTCATATGTGGGCCGTGTAGCATTTGCAGGAGAGATAAATGTGCTGCAGTCTCTGCAGTTCCAGGAGCTTGCAGCTCCTACGTGCAGACAATGCAATAAATGTCATCTCTAAAAAGTGCCACGTGGTGGGGACGGAGCAAAGATGCCAACAGAGAGTCAGCAGGTGGTTGAGATCATCCAAGAAGATGTTCTAGAAGACGTGTCACTTAAGTGGGGCCTCAGAGGCAGACAGGGCTTCTGTAGACAGGATCCAGGGACAGGAGAAATCCAATAATGGTATGAAAATGGAAAAACACAAAGCAAATTTGAATTGAAGAGCCAGGAATTTTCAAAAGTAATAAAAGAACATCTGATCTTTTTGATTAAATCGGGTAAGTTAGCTCTGAAGACGAATCACTTACACACATCCTGTAAAAACCTCCAAAATGCAAAATGAAGAGGCCCAAGATCAAGTGCCTGGCAGGCCCAGATAGGAAACCTACATGAGTAGACACGAGTTCACTGCATGAGCACCGAGGAGAGGGGAGGCAGACCCCACCCAGGAGAAGCAGCCACTCAGCCCCAGCTGACCATTCCAAGGTGGGACACCAGCCCCAGAGTCACCAAGACACAAGGATCAGAAATCTGGACTCCTATCTGAAATCACCCGATTTTAAAACTGTTGGCTCTTGAGATGCTCAACTCGGCTTTGAAACACCATGTTTTTCTAACAGATGGAGCCGCACCATCTGGGCTACCTGGTGACGTAGTGAACGCTCCGTCACGGCTCTGCTCCAGCAGAGAGCGGGCACGACCCAGAATGGACCGGGGCTGGAGCCGGGGACTGGCTCCATCAGCCCAGGCGGTTATCACGCCCCCACAACAGCCGACCTTGGCCTCCAGCCACAGGGAGAACCGGAAGAGGCTGCCTCACTCCTTAACCTCCCTCAGGAGGCCAGCTCCACACTCGACCCACCTCGGTCTCAGAAGAGCTGTTGGCCAGATGAGGATGGCCCGCCTCCTCCTCCCAGCCCTGGCTGACGGTCTTCTAGACCCTCTGCTCACTGCAGATACCCGCCCTCAGAGCACTCCCCCATCCCTCAGGCTTGGTTAAGATCATGAACTGCCCCGGAGCCCTCTGGGTGCCCGGGTTTTCTCAGAGTCTGCGCAGTTCTGGAGGGACACAGGCTGCCTCACTACTCCTTGGGCCACAATGCCTGGCAGCTCTTAAAAGATTCCCAGTCCAGCTCTTAAAGGATTCACCTGGACCCTAAAGGAAGGTAACTCCAGAGAGGACAGCCTATCAACCCTTGGTTTTATGGTAAGACAGCTTTAAAAACCCCTCGATTGCATACCCTTTAAATGACATAACACACTTGTGTAAGTATTTAGGTAAGAGCCACTCACAGGAGAGAGCCTACCTCATTCTCCAAGAAAAGAAGAAAATGTGCTAGTGAACTTCTCCACATCCACCCAACTTCAGTGTCGAGTACGGCTGGGACGTCTTTTCAATCCCTGGCTGTGACGGCTGTGTTCCCCGAGTCCACTGTACCCACATCTTCCTCTTGCCGCCACCAGGCAGCCCTACCACCCAGATTCATGCTTCAGGAAGAGAACACCAAGAATAATGTGCAGACGTCCCTGAGTAAGTGGCCTCGTGGGGAGGGAAGAAATAAACCCAGGGAACAGGGAATATGCCTGACAATTAAAAGCCACATTATAGATAAGAGAGATGAGACCAAAAAACTGACAGGTGGAGGGTGATGCGAGATGAGGTTAAGAAACCATGGAAAGTAAAACATTCTTACACAGGAAGGTATTTTTATGTAGGTACAAATCTCAGAACCATCTGAAGAACAATTACTAACAATAGAAATATTCCACTTCTATCTGGGAGGCTGAGGCAGGAGGATCCCAAGCTTGAGGTCAGCCTGGGCAATTCAGTAAGAGACTGTCTCAAAGTAAAAATTAAAAAGAGCTGGAGGGGAAGCTCGGTAGTAGAGTGCTTACCTACCCAGCACGTGTGAGGCCCTGGGTTCCATCCCAAGTATTAAAAAAAAAAAAAATAGTGAGGAAAAATCATGTTTTCCTGGGCGACATCAACAGTCAGCTGATCTATGTTATGAATCCCATTCACAACAGTGATCAAAGTAAATGAAAATCCCCCAGAACACACCCAACCAGGAGCATGAAAAGTCCTTATGAAGGAATAGAAAGTGCCATGGAGGGACACAGTGAGTGGCGTGAATGGAGTGGCGTGCCTTGTCCTTAGGGAGAAGCTCCCATCACCCCCAGGCTGTCACAATCATCTATAAACCTGAAACAGCTTGTGACCAATACTTAGAAGATGTTTTCGGAACTAGAAAGCAGATTCTAAAGTTCGTATGAATAAGCAAGATGCTTTTGACAAGGAGAAGTAACACAGGGACTGATGGATAATAAAACATAATGTTCCAATAATCGAAACTTTAGAGGACCTGAAAAGACAGAAATGATTAGAGCAGCACAGTGCAGCTCAAGATATACACAAATAGAACTTTAAGTCTTCTAGTAGAAAAGATAAAATATCAAAATAATTTTGGTTGTCTACATCCAGAATATTAGCATTCCGACAAGGAAGCAGTGTAAAAAGTGTTAATGAGCTACTTTACATATATGTTAGTAAGTCTTCAAAGTCTGATGTGTATTTTACATTTACAGCTGATAGTAATTTGGACTAGCTGCATTTCCAGAGCTCCAAGAGACACATACGGTTACTGGTTAGTACAATCATCTTAGACCCCAAAAATCCCAGGAAAAAAATACATCCTATAACTTAGTAAATTATACAGTTGGCATTTTATGTCAATGGAGAAAAGATGGGTTATGAAACCCATCTTTTTAAAATGGAACTTCTGGAAGCCATCAGGAAATGCATGCGTTTTAATCCCTACCTCACTTCTTATAGCAGGAGGGACTCTGGATCGACCAATCATTTGCAGAAAATTTAGAAAGTCATAGTAAGAATACGTCCTATTTTCAATTATCTTGGGGAAAGGAAGACTAAGTTTTACTTGAGCTAGGTGTGGTGCGTAAGCCCAGCAGCTTGGGAGGCTGAGGCGGGAGGGTCACAAGCTCAAGGCCAGGGTGGGCAACACGGCGAGACCCTGTCTCAAAGCCAACAAATGAACAAACCAACCAAAGAGAATGGAGGACACTGAGGCTCAGATCGAGGAGGACTCTCAGGGTCACAGCCAGACTTAGACACCAGGTCCTCAGGCCAACCCATCAAGTCTTAGTGCCCAGTCACGTTCTCTAGACCTCAGGATCACTCAAGAAAGACCAACAGACTCAAGTAGGTGCAAATTAAAGAATCCATGCAGTCAGAGGCACCGTAGCCAAAATCATAAGTGAAATCCCAAAGATAAAAAACGATAGACTATTTCCAAAATAATCACTAAGACCAGACCAAAAATTTAATAGAATAAGAGAAAGGCACAGACTGTTCATGGAAAGGGAAACAGCTTTGAAATGGGCAGAAAGATGCTCAATTCATCTTGAAAGACAACCGCATCAAGTACCATGTTTGCCTCTTCCTATTAAGAAATCAAAAAGTTTGCTAAGACCCCCACAGGGTGGAGGTGAGGGCAGAACCACTTAAACATTGTTCACGAAACTGCGCGTCAGTAGACGCTCTGCAGAGGACAACTTGAAAGTTTATATAAAAATAAACAGACCACTGTTATCACCTCACTCTTAGACACCTACTATTAAGATTCTCACACCCCAAAGCAGCAGATACTTCCTTACCTGATGTGGCCCAGCTGGTCATTATTAGGTTAGTTTGAAAAGCAGATAAAGAATCGGCCCCACAAAATAATTTCAAGTACATGAATGTGCATTAACTTGCATATCTTGTGACATAAAGCAGAAGCCTTCTGAGGGCACATGGTCAGCTGATCGGGTCCTGCTTGGGCTGTTCTGCAAACCCATTCCCGTGGTACTTCACCTACATGTTCTGATCTGCTTTCTTTAAAGTGGTACAAACACTGAAAGATGCCCAAGAACTGTCCCTCTCTACCTCTCTGATTAATGCCAAGTCTTTTAGCAGAAGTCTGGTGGTCCGACATTAATCCATCCACCCCAAGCAGGGGGCTACACCTGCATCAGAACTTCTTTTCCCTTTCTCAGCCACACAATTTGTTAGTTTGTGTAACATTTGATTAAAACCCAATGATTACAAAAGTGTAACTGGCATCCATAGTTGGATCAACAACTGACCGATTCTGGGTGAGCTGACAGGGTAGGGTCCCTCCAGCATGTGTCCCAAGAGTTACAGGCAGCAGAAACCAGAATGCCTGTCCATCAAGCCACTCCTTCAAGGCTAGTTCAACCAAGAAAGTGCTGACTTAATGGAGCAGGATATTCACTGCATCATGTTTTAGGAGCCAAGGACATAAAACAACCTAAAAGTCTTAACAGGAACTAGTTAAACAAGTCAGTCCCTCCATTTAAGGAACTATGCAGTTCCTTAAAAAAAAAAAAATGAGTGGCTCATACAGATGTGCCAATATGGAACCTTTGTCCAAGAGGTGACCAAGTTAGAGGACAGAGCAGTACCGACAAATCTATATGAACATGCCTACGTGGGCTCAGGGCACCCTTGAGAGGATAGGGGAAAGCCTGGTCAAAAGGGGTGGGCTCTAAGGATATGAAAGAGAAAGTGTCACTATGGTCCCTATTGAACCTTATGAGAGGTGAGCTGTGGGCACATCAATTTATTTTTTCGAATGACAGCCAGGGTACTACTGCCTGGGCTTGCTGAGGATTCCCACCAATGGGGAGGAAGCAGGAGAGCCAATGGCTGTTGAGTCACTGTGGACAAGGAACCCCGGGACCTGCCCCCTCCCTGGGCCAGGATCCATGGGAGGGGGGAACCATAGAATCCCCCGATGGAGAGGCCCCCAGGACTGCTTTCCTGGATTGAGCTTGGGGTAGGCAGCAAGGTCCAGAGAAGCCGCAGCAGGGGGTCACTAGGCCCAGAGAACCAGCTAGCCTCAGGGTTCCCAAAGGCTCAGAGGAGGGTGGGGATAATCCTGGGTGCCTCAAAGCCACTCTGAAGTGAGGGAACCAGGAGCAAGCTCAACAAATTTCCAGCAGCAACAAACCAGTCCTTGCCCCCCCGTTCTTCCCCCATGAGCAAGAAATGCCATAGAGAGCTTCCGGCAAGATCAGCATTGTGCTAGGCACAGTGGCCCACACCTGTAATCCCAGTGGCTCGGGAGGCTGAGGCAGGAGGATTTTGAGTTCAAAGCCAGCCTCAGCAACTCAGCAAGACCTTGTCTCTAAATATTTAAAAAGGGCTGGGATGTGGTTCAGTGGTTAAGTACCCCTGGGTTCAATCCCCAGTACACCCCCCCTCAAAAAAAATCCCCATCACATCAGGCAGAGGAACAGACCCAGATCTCCCACAGAAGCAGCCAAGAGCCCTGAGGCTTGGCACTATCCAAGGGCTCTCTCAGGCCCACTGGCTGCTTCTGTAAATCAAGTTTTACTGGAATCCAGTCATGTCCATTCATTTGCATATTGTCTAGGACTGTGAGTCCACAGGGTCAATAGTGTTTACTATCACACCCTTTACAAAAAAAGAGAAAGAAGGGGGTTGGGGTGAGAGAGGGAGAGACTGACGGCTGGCTTCTGATGTAGGCAAACTGAACAACTTAGCATTGAGCTGCGCAGGCCAGGGAAGACCCACATCGGATGCCTGTGGGCCCCTCCCCTGAAGTTACATGCCAGTCTGGGAGTGAGAAGAGGGTTGGGGAAAACTCAAAATTCACTAGGATTGGGTTTGTACCATCCCATGAGAGCAGGAGCTCAGAAAAAGACAGTAGTCTATATTGGATTATAGACTGAGACACACTCATGAGCCTCACGGGACTGTGACTGTTGTGTTATGATCCCCAAAACATGTTTTTTTTATTGGCTCAGGCTGAGACACATTAGGCCCTATATGAAGACCTGGGTGCATCGGGGACACTTCACCATGAAATAACTTCAATTCATGCCATTTGCAACATTGCTTGGTAATTACGCAGTCAGCTGGGTTGGTGGTTCTTAAAAACTCAAGAACAAGGTTCCTTTTCCCTGGGCATTGTGGCGTATGGACAAGGTCCAGGTATGCTGAATCTCAAGGCTTCCCAGAAACTCCCATTTAGGAAGGTGGCAGTTCTCAAGTGCAAATCATCAGGCCTCATTCCACACCTCCCTGACCCGAGGCCCAGCAATGGATGCCTTCGCAAGGCCTCCAGGTAACTCTGATGTGCTCCTGCGTAAGAACCACTGCATGAAGCAGTGCCTTCTACAGGAGCCACACCGTATCTGGTTGCCTTCCTCATGCCCAGTGTCATCCGCTATTTCTCCCAGAAACCGAACGCTAAATGAACTAGGAGGTAGGCCCTTTGTTTATCTGAAACGTAACAAGGTCCCAAGTCTATTTCATTTATTTTTAAAGCTAACGATTCTGCTAACCAATAACTCTGGGGAATTGTGTGTGCCAGCAACAACCCTCTTACAGAATCGATTTCCTCTGGTTAGGAACAAAGAAGTCTTCCCTGCAACAGTTAGCTCTGCATCGATTAGCTCAGAGCGCAGGAGGCGGCCCGCGCTAGTGGAGGGTCCAAGCACAGTCGTCTGTCTGGGGCTGCTCCCTAGCCAGGAGCGGGGCTGCTCAGCATGGGGGATGCCCTGCACCAGGTGGCGACATACAGGTGCGGAAGCACCTGAAGCTGCCTGTAAGGGACACCTGCACGGGCCTGGCTAGAAAGAGCTGGCAAAGTGAAGGCCTGCAGACGGCGCCTGTGGAAGAGGGACATGTCCTGCCGTTGCTCATGGCCCACAGTGCTGCAGCGCTGCTGCCACAGCCCACTCCGTCAGGTGGCATTCATTAGTGCTATTCCTTTCCATCCAAATCCTTTTTATTTGCACTGGCCCCAATTTCCCAATTTCATTTTCCCCTCTGAAAACACCACGTCTGACTTTTCAGTATTGTCTTATTAATCCTCCAGCTCTCTCTCTCCTTGCTTATGAATCCCCCCAAAAGACGTCCCAGTCCTAACCCCCAGGAGAACATATTCAGAAACAGGGTCTTTGCAGATGATAGAGTTCAGAGATGGTCATTAAGATGGGCCCTAGCCCCACTCCAACCCAACGTAACTGTGTTCTTTACACAAGGGAGTTTGTATAGAGAGAAAATACTGTGAGAAGGCTAGGTATGCTACCTAGGGATTGGCCAGGGATCTTCCAAAGCTAAGGGAGGGTAGATTTTTTTCCCCAGGGTCTTCAGAAAGGAGTGTGACACCTTGATCTTGGGCTTCTAGAACTACTTTCTAGAAAGTTCTAGCATCCAGAACCAAGACAATATCAAAGTTTCTGTTGTTTCAGCCAACAAGTTATACTGCATTGTTACAGCAGCCCAAGGGACCAGAACAGTCCCTGTGAGACTCCAGTTTCCTTGCAAAAGCAGGACGACCCCTGGAGCTCCCACTGGAAGCCAGGACACCCCAGTCACTACACAACCACTAGAGGGAGATGTTGAGAAAGTAACGCCAACTGTGGTTGCGGAACTGGACAAGTCGGGGTTCACAGCCTGGCACTGATGTGTTTCAGAAACACAGGAATCAGAGTTCCACCCCGAGTGTCCTAAATCAGAAAATCAGAGGGTTGAGTTGGACATGCCACCAGGCAGCCACCAGCTCACAGAACATTGCTGGGCCCTTCCAACCACCATAGCTACCATGTCCTGGCTGCTAGGAGTGGGTTCTTGGAGCCAGGGGTACCAGGTGCATCTGAGGGTTGGTGAGGCCTGCAGAATCCCAGCCCCACTCCAGACCTGCCCAATCAGAATCTGCACTTTAATGAAACCCCCAGGGGAATCGTGCACTCAGGAAAATGCTTGTAGATGCTCAACAGTGTAAGACAAATGACTGAAGAAAGAACATAAGTAAATTAGAGTCATAGGAGAGGCAGCGATGAATGGCTTGGGCTCTGCACTTAGACTCCGTCAGGTCAAGGCTCTGGGCTTTCGCTGATCTGCAAAACAGGGATGCTACTGAGTCTGCCTTGTGGGGTCATGAAACATGGGAGAGCCTCACACAGGCAGGACTGTTTAGAAAGTCCCCATGCATACTGGCACTCAATAATGCCATCCAGCAATGAGCTGGTCACTTTCTTCAACTACAAAGACTATAGTTTTGTTTTCATTTTTTGTTGGGGCTGGGGGAGGGGGGACAGGTATCTGGGGATTGAATCTAGAGGCACTTGACCATTGAGCCACATCCCCAGCCCTTTTATTTTTGAGACAGGGTCTCGCTAAGTTGCTGAGATAGGCCTTGAACTTGTGATCCTCCTGCCTCAGCCTCCCAAGTAGCTGGAATTACAGGTGTGCACCACCACACCTGGCAACTATAGTTTTTCATACAATAAGGGAGATAATGATAGAATGTTTTTGTTCATACCCTCCCAACATACCTCTCAGACCAAGCTCCACAAAGGACCTAAATTTGCCTCAATTAGGTAGTGACCAAATGTACTCATGTTAATTGTAGTTAATTGTAGTTTGATTGAATGGGGCATTTAGAACAAGGCTCTAGGATTTAGGACAAAAATACAATGCAATGAGTGATTAACCCCCAAATCCACTAAGGAAACCAGTGAAAGGGACCTGGCATTCCCACAGCAAATAAGACGTTAAAAACATCATGTCCCCAAAAGGAGCAGATATGCCACTGTGAAAACATGTGGATTGCATTGGATGTCTCTAGAAAACAAGCAATGTCCTCTCTGCTTAGGGATGATCCTGCATCAGAAGACCCCTTCCTAGTCCACCCCAAGTCCCTCCCCACCCCGAAAAGTCAAGAAATTTGCAGAGACAGGTGAAATTCTAAAGCCAAGCAGGCTCCATCTCCTTCATCCACCCACCCAACCAAAAATGACAGCTCTTGAAATAAACAGCAGGTGGGTCTGTTTCTTCCCACGTTCTTGTCCTGCGTCCCAGAGAAGCCAAGCCTGCTGTACGTTACGATAGTCACATGCCCCTTCATGGTACATGCCAAGAACCGCGTGAGGAGACTTTGCCATGGTGTCCTCACACGCACTAAGCAGGCTGCAAGGTAATGTCACCCAGTGACGTGGTCTTACGGGATCACTGTCTGGCGTTAACCTGAATGGTGCTATGCAGCACAGGACTATATTTGCCGTAAATGGTTTAGAAAGGGTACACACCAGAAAAGTATCCACATCATAAATGGCTACTAGTCTTTGTCCCATTTCTTGTCTGTCGTCTGAGCAGATCTGAAACAAGTGGAAAGATCGCCAGGCCCATGTGTTTGCTTTCAAACAGCCGGAGTGCTCATTCTGCAAGAACAGAAGTCTTTCCTTTTGTGAAACCAAAGCCCTTTTTATAGTTAAATGTATAAACAATGAAAATTAACAAAAGAATCCTACTTTGCCCCCCATTTCTATTTTTAAAAACAGATACCATATTTGAAAGAAATAACCTCTTGCAGTAAAGTTTATTGATGAATATGGTGAAGAAAACAGTCTCTCTCACACACACAGCAAATCAACGCTGTATCTAATTGGCCAAAGGATTTGAGTAGACATTTCTCCAAAGACTATATACAAAGACCCAACAGGCATGTGAAGATGCTCAATCTCACTAGTCAGAGAACTGCCAATCAAAACCACAGAAGGCCTCACCTCACCGCCCCCATGGCTCCCCAAAAAATGACGACAGGAGTTGGGCTTTGGAGAAGTCAGAACTTCAGCACTCTGGTGGTGGGATCGCAAAGTGACGCAACTGCTCTGGAAAGCAGGATGGAGATTCCTTTGAAAGTTAAAAATAGCATTACCATGCCATCCCGCAATCACACTTCTGGGCATTTATCTGGAAGAACTGAAAGCAGATTTTCAAAGAGCTATTTGCACACCTATGTTCATAGCAACAGCATTCCCGTCCTTCAGCAGATGGAAACAACCCAAATGTCTACCGATGAGTGAGTGGATCTAAAAAAGTACTAGTGGAAGTGATAAATACATAGTGGGGATGTTGTTCAGCCTTATGGAGGAAGGGGATTCTGACATGCGCTTCAGCACGGATGAACCCGGAGGACGTCATGCTAAGTGAAAGAAGCCAGTGGCAAAGTGGAGGAGACCATCCGATGCCGCTCACAGAAGCGGCCTACAGCTGTCGAATCCATAGAAACAGAAACGGAATGGAGGTGGCCAGGGCTGGGGGCAGCGGAGAGAAAGGGTGCGAGTTGCTCAGTGGGTGCACAGTTGCAGATTCGCAAGGTGAAAAGGTGTGAAGACACATCAACCGACGATGTGAGCACTGAACACTGCTGAGCGGTCACACGAGGTGGCCAAGACCTGACACTTCCACCACAGAGAACCAAACAACTGACCTGCCAACACACACTCAGCCTCTCACTGAAGCTGGAGCTCGGAGCCGACTGCGTTCCACAGTGCTTTCCAGGCTCTAGAACCTTCCCTTCCTCTGTCCTTTTACTTACAGTGGAACTGCGGTAATAGCACAGGGTTCGCCGACGTGCTCGGAGCAGCTCAAGCCTTCTGACGTGGTAACGCGAGGGAACTCACAGTCCATCCTCACCAGAGCCTTGGTTCCTCTGTCTTCAGGAAACAGATTAAGAATCCAGTGGTGTCTTGGTTTTTTCCCCCCCTTTTAAGAGGATTTTAGGAAGTTCATTAACTTACAAAGACCATCTGTCGAGCATCTGAACTTCCTGTAGTGCATCAAGGAGGCCTTCAGTGAAAGTGATTTTTCTTATTCCACCGTTTCAAGATATGAAATATCACAATCATTAAGAGAAAGTGATAAATTCCCACCTTGAAAACTAAACAGGCCACTGCAGAAGAGGGTCCATCGGGGGTTCTCGCAGGGGTGGGCTTTGCCCGTCCATGTGACAGAACTGAATTATTAAAACCTAATTATTTGCAGCGTAGCCACCATCCAGGGTGGAACGAATGCTCTTATAAGAGGCTCCCGGTAATTTCTTTTGTTGTCATCAGTCAATTGCTCTTTCAAGAAGTCATCCTAAATCACAGCCCAGTAAGGGATAATGCTGTACACGTTATTATCAGAACACTTGCAGAGGACGTGGCTGGCCGTGGCTACCCCACCTATCACTCCCACTACTCCCAGCACAGGAGCAACCATTAAGCTCCATGCTAAGATGGCATAGAACTGGTGGGGCGCTCCTCCCGGCTTCACAGTTGGAAGGCTGAAATTCCAACCAACCCAGTCCTGTAGCAATAACTGGGAACACATTCTTCTAACTAGTTACAGACTCCAGGAGAGCCAAATTCAGAACCCTTGATCCTCAGGAGTTCTCACACTTAGAAATCCAACAGGAGTCACAAACACACACACACACACACCCCGAGAAGAAAAACAGGAAGAAGGGTTGGAGAACACCTGTGTGAATATATTCAAGGTAGACACTTCCTGTCCATGTCAGGGTTTTCTAATCCTCCTCCTCTCCACCCCACCAGCAACACAAGCACACCCGCACACATATGCACACCAAGATCTTAGACACAAAACCTTATAGACAAACCCTTAGGGTAAGTTGTGAGTCTGTCCTAAGCCAGGAACAAATTACTAAAAGAGGTTTTGCTACCATTGCATGCAACACCACCTCCACTCTGTACCCCCGAATCTTGTTTTCATGTTTTTGTTTTATGGGACTGGGAATTGTACCCCAGGGGCACTTCACCACTAAGCTACATCTCTACCCCTTTTTGTATTTTGTTTTGAGACAGGGTCTCACTGAATTCCTGAAGCTGGCCTGGAACCCGAGACCCTCCTGCCTCAGCCTCCCAGCTTGCTGGGATCACAGGTGCACCCCAGACCATCCAATGCTGCCACTTCATCCCGACATCAGTCAGTCTAACAAGATGAAAGCCAGGGTCCTGTCACCTAGACTGAATCAAGCTTAACCTCTTACCATATTTGGTTCACAGTTTCTACACAAAATGCTCCAGAAGGAACGTGAGCTTCTCTCACCCCACACCAGTTGGATACTCAATATCTGGAGAAGATCACGGGCATCCTTCATAGCCTTATCTGTACCTGGTAAGAGCCATGCTGATTCATTTTGTGTTTGTAAACATGTGTTAGGGTTTGGATATAAAGAGTCCCCCAAAAGCTCATGTGTTAGTCCATGTAAAAATCTTCAGAGGTGAAATGAGTTGTAAGAGCCTTAACTTTATCAGTGCATTAACGCCCTGGTATGGATTAACTGGCTAGTGGCTGACGGCAGGTAGATGTGGCTGGAGGAGTGGGTCAGCGGGGGTGTGCCTTGGGGGTATATACTTTGTCTTTGTTGAGCAGAGCTCTTTCTCTGCTTTCGGGTGCCGTGTCCTGAGCTGCTTTCCACCATGATGTTATGTCTCACCTTGGTCCCAGAGCAGTGGAGTTGGCCACTTACGGACTGAGACCTCTGAAACCACGGACCCCCAACAAACATCCTCCTCTAAAATTGCTCTTGTCAGGTCCTTTGGCCACAGCAATGAAAAAGCTGACTAAATATGCAATCTTATTTTATATAACTTCAAACTTTAGTTGAGTGATATTTATATAGCATTCTGCAACTTAGTATGCCATCTTATGACTTTAACACAATAATCCATTTTTCTGATGACTATTTTATCGGTTTCCATTTTTCCTATCATTACAAGGAATATTGAAGTGAACATTGTCAAATGTGGCTCCTTGTGAATTATCTGCAAGAGTATTCAGACAGCAAATTTCAAAGTTGAAATTGCTTGGACATCAGGTATGTATATAATTAATCTTACTAGGTATTAGCAAATAACTCATCGGATCAATTTGTGCTTCCACCAACAGTGCACGCCCATTCCCATTGGCCCAAATCCTCTTGTCAGTGACTCGGGCTGTCAACCTTTTTCATTTTTTTGTTGAGTGTGATTGGTAATGATTCAATTTGCTATCCCCTGATCACTAAAGGCCGAGCTTCTCTTCATGTATCTATTAGTCTTTTAGGATTTCCTCCTCTTAAACTCCCAAATAGTTTGTTCACTGACTGGTTTGCCTTTTCTCATCGACTTTTGGGAGACGTACATATTCTGGACAGCAGTCTGTCAGTTATATGGATTGCAAACGTCTTCCTGAAGTACCTTCTTAGTTTCACTGCTGTATAAAACTAAGTCACAGTGTCAGAAAGCAGCAGTTGCCTGAATTTAGGTTGGAGCATGGGGTGCCAGCCCAAAGGGGGCACAGGGGAATCTGAGGGGTGGGAACACCTTCAATTTGATTGTTGTATGTATAACACAGATAATCGCCAGGTAAGGTAGGTGGCACACACCTGAAATCCAGTGACTCAGGAGGTTAAGGCAGGAGGATCTCAAGTTTAAGCCCAGCCTAGGAAATTTAAGGGAGACACTATCTTAAGACCAAAAAATTAGAAGGACAGCCGATTTGGAAAGCAGTATGAAAATTCCTTGGAAAGCTGGGAATGGAACCAGTTTTCCATTTGACCCTGCTATCCCTTCTCCTCAGAGTATACCCAAAGGACCTAAAAACAGCATACTACAGGGACACAGTCACATCAATGTTTATAGCAGCACAATTCACAATTATAGCCAACCTAGATGCCTTTCAATGGATGAATGGATAAAAAGAAATGTGGCATGTGTACACAATGAAATATTACTCAGCACTAAAAAGTAACAAGATCATGGCATTTGCAGGGAAATGGATGGCATTAGAGCAGATTATGCCAAGTGAAGTTAGCCAATCCCAAAAAACAAATGCCGAGTGTCTTCTCTAAGGAGGGGGTGACTCAAAATGGGGTAGGGAGGAAAAGTATGGGAAGAAGATTTCCTCTAGATAGGGAAGAGAGGTGGGAGGGAAAGGGAGGGAGAAGGGGAATTGCATGGAAGATGGAAGGAGACCCTCATCCTTATACAGAATACAGGTATAACGATGTGAGGGGGGAAGAAGTGGGTCACATTAGATTGGGTAGATAGAAGTGATGGGAGGGGAGGGAAGGGGGAAAAGGAAGGACAGAATAAAATAGACATTATTGCTGTGGGTATATACGTGACTGCATGACCAATGTGATTCTGCAGCCTGTATACTCAGAAAAATGAGAAATTACATCCCATCTGACTCAAATGTATGATATGTCAAGATCACTGTACTGTCATGTGTAACTAAATAAAAAATTTAAAAAATTAAAAGGGCTGGGCATGTGCACTGGGTTCAATCCCCCATAACCTCCAAAATTAAAATTTATATTTAAAAAAGATTTCATAGATATATGCTCTTATCAAACTACATCAAACTATAATTAAGATGAATGCATTTTATGTAAATTATGTCAATACAGTTGATTTGAAAAATACAGATGCCCAAGCTCTATCTCAATTATAGTTAGACTCTCCAGTGGCAAAACAATCTCCATTTTTCAAAAGTGCCTACCTCTATATAAACAGTGGAATATTATTCAACCATTAAAAAATAGTGAGATCTTGTCATTTACAGCAAAATGAAAGGAACTAGAGGACATTATATCAAGTAAAAAAAAAAAGCCAGAAAAGATAAATACCACATGTTCTGTCATACTGTGATTTTGACCCGAATGCAGAACAGTGATCAGCACAGCCTGGGAACGTGGGCGGGGTGGGGATACAGCAGGTGCCAAAGCAGCAGTCAGAAGGAACAGGTTCTGGTGTTCCACAGCACAGTGGGATGAGCACAGTTCACAACAACCTGCTCCATACTTCATAAAGATGTAGAAAAGAGAAAGACTCCAAACATGGAGAAATGATGTAAGGGCAAGGATATACCCCTTACTCCGATGTGATCAGTGCATGCTGTAGGCATGTGCTAATCTTCACCCTGCACGCCCTGGCACATGCAGCTTCCACACGCTGGTTATCAACAAGTAAATGGCCCCGGGTGATTGAAATGTTGCAGCCAAGGCTGAGAATGGCTCTTCTAGATACCTGTAAGCCGACTTTACCTGGGATTGCTTTTGCATAGGCTGTAAGGTAAGAATCTAAAGCAGGAGGAAATTTGATGTCAACCTGTATTGACCAATGGATTCCTTTCCTGTTGACTCATAATGAAAATCCTGCCCTGCTCTCTGCACTGAGTTTCCATATGTGCATGAGACTATGTCTTGTCTTCCTACTGGATCCTGGACAGCTAAGGAACAATGACACACAACTTTAATTGCTATTGAGTTTAGAAGTCAGGGGTATCAAGTCTCTCCTCTTCCTCCTCCTTCCTCTCACCGGCCTTCATAAGGGCCTCATCTATTCCTGGTCTTGCATTTTTTTTGTGTGAACTACATGATTATCACACTTCACCCAGAAATAAATAAGTGTGGAAGTTTTTAGTGAAAATGCATTAGATTTATACTCAAAGAAATGACCATTTTTTCCAATGAGCTGTCTCATGGAATAGTCTCTGTAGAAATGATAATCCATGAGACTTTCAGAGAAAAGGCGCTATACAAAACAAGTTCTTGACGCTCTTAGCTTCTCCATGCTTTGAATATACCATGGGTTGGGGCGAGGTATCATTCTGACCAGTTTCACACATTGCTAGCTCAAACATGATGCTAGTTTCCACCTGCATACAAAGGTGACTTGGATAAACTCCTGCACTCTAAGGATTTGCACTAGGCAGTGAGGGAGTCACCAGCCACTTCTGTCATTATTCAAAATGGTGGTTCTTCCTGGACACAGGGTTAGATGAGATTGGGTACAGCCCTGCCACCCTGCCTTGACCTCACCTCGTCACACTTTCACACTCCCACAGAAGGCTAAATGGGCTAAGGCCTTGATCCCTGTCTGCATCCAGGCCCTTATAATGAATATAGTGTTTCCCCACTCCTCAGCTTGGGCTCAGCCATGTGACCTATCTTTCATGCAAGTAGATGTGCATGTGACGCAGACCTGGCCAAGAGGTCATGAGCAGGTGCAATGAGACCACCTCAGGCCCAACCCGTAACATCTGAACTCATCTCCCCCACCTCCACCACACACTCCTCTGCTTGCTGTGTTCACTTTTTGAGGACAGGGATCAAAGCCACCTAGTTCCCTGTGATGGTGAATTTTATGTGTCAACATGACTGAACTAAGGGATGCCCAGATAGCTGGTAAAACACCATCCCTGGGCGTTCAGAAGAGATCAGCATCTGCACTGGGAGACTGCGTAACAAAGCTCTGCTCTCACCAGTGTGGGTGGGCATCCACCACCCCTTTGGGGCCCCAGGCAGAACAAAAAGGCAGAGGAAGGGCAAACTCTTCCCTCTGCTCAAACTGGGACATCCATTTTCTCCCACCCTCAGACCCGTACACTCTGGTTCTCGATATTTTAAATTTACTCTGAGATTTATACCACTGCCCTTGCCCCCCCCCAATTCTTACTGTCAGACTCAGAATGAAATTTACCATTAGCTTTCCTGGTTCAGCCTCTAGACCTTCATAACTAACCCCTATAACAAATCTCAAAATACACACACACACAATTCAATATAATTAAATCTAACATAAGATTTGATACTCTTAACCTAAGTAGAAGGGAATACAGATATCGGGGTATAAATGAAAGATGGTATACCTACATGGCTACTACAAAGCCCTTATCAGGGTGGGATCTTTTGATTCACTTTTGCACTAAGCTTTGGCTGTCGGTATCTCAGATCTGTCAACATGACGTCATATATTCCCGACCAAAGTAGAAATCAGTTCAGGTTTCTTTGTCCTGTTCTCTGCATCCAATCAGTCACCGACTTTGGGTGATCCCTTTAAACATTTTTTTTTTTTTCCAGCTCTGCTTCTCATTTTCTTCCTCGAGCACTTCCTAAGTCCCGCGGACCTGCCTTCCCAGCATCCTGCACACTGTCCTCCCTCACCCCAGGGGCCACCTTTCTAAAATGCAAACCTGGAAATATCACTCCCTTGGCCAGATCCCTCGGTCTCCCCCTTGCCTACGGGACAAGATCTAAGCCTTTTGGACACAGCCCTGCCTGCCTGCCTGGGCCCTGTCCCTCACCACCGTGTCCCTGTCCAGGCAGGATGGACAACTGGCCCCAGTTCTTTACGTCTGCCTGCAGCCATGGCCCTACCAAGGGCAGAGTGTTCTATCATTTTATTGGCTTCCTAGAGCTGACAGAACAGATGGCCACAAGCTGTGTGGCTTCAAATGATAAAAACACATGCATCAAAGTGCTGGAGGCCCGAAGGCTGACGCGGGGGTCAGCAGGGCCAGGTTCTGGTCACCAGCTCTAGGGAAGAGCGCTGCTTGCTCCTTCCACTCTGCTAGTTCCAGGCATCCCCTGCAATTCCTTGGCTCTGGCGGCGTAACTCAGCCTCTGCTTCCATCCTCAGAGCTGTCCTCCCTGCGTCCACTGTTCTCGTTCTCTTCTCTGCTCCTTACGAGGGCCTCAGCCATGTTGGACTTAGGGCCCACCCCACTGACATGACCTCACCTCACCTGCAAAGACCCCATTTCCAGGTAAGTCACATCCTAAGTCCCATGAAAGATAAATTTGGGAAAAACACTATTCTATCCAGTACACCCCCCTCCCCCAATGCTGGGCTCTGCCCTGGGACTCGCTCAGCAGTGACACGGGGCTAGAAGCACCTGCGTGTCCGTTCTGTGCCTCCACTTAAGAGGCCTGGCTTGTTTCCGCTTTTCCTTTTAAGCCTCTGTGGTCACCATGCAATCATGCACTGGTCCAAGGCAGGTGACAGGCACCTGGGAGAGAGCCATCTGCAAATTTGCAGCTTAATGAGGTCAAGGTCAGCAGACCCTCAGCTGCCCACCCCCCGAGGCATAGGAAGTCCAACTGATATGGAGAGAATGGACCCAGACAATTACACACACCTAAGACCCATCCCCAGTGCTGTGCGCCAGACTCTGGTTGTTGGTCACGTAGCAGAGCTGACACACACAGTTTGAGTCACAGCGAGTGACGCGGCCAGCCACTGCAGGGAATCGCAGGTATGCCGCGCCTGCACGCTCCTCACCATCTCCCACCAAGTGCATCCGCCTGGCAAGCCCTGATCTAACCTTTAAGTCTAAGCCCACGACCCACTCCAGGAAGCCACCTGTCATCCCCCGAGCAGGCTGAAGGCTCCCATCGTACACTCACCCCATTCCGGGTGGCAATTACTGCTCCAATTCTGCATGTTTGCATAGTTATAAGCCTTTTGATCTCTGGTACAAACAAACTATCTGGCCCCCAAAGTTGGCACCAGATGAGTCACAGAAAACAGGGCTGCGGGGAAAGGGGCTGTAATTGGCAGCGAGAGAGAAGATTCCAGCCTGGAAGGGAAGCTGTTGTGAGTCTGAGTCTCGTCTCAGAGCAGTCTCGACACCTGGGCTGCTGTGGGGGGCCCCGCTCAGGGGGCACAAACTCATCCCACTTCCGAAGCACAGAGCGGAACCCGGGTCCCTGCTGAAACCACACAGGGCCCCCAGATTCCGAGAGGCAGAACTTTTTGAGAGCAGATATTTTCAATATCCCTATAGAGGAAGTTAAATGGGGACAGCAACAAGTTTAAAGAAGCCATCCTGAAGGACTTCCCGACTCCGGCGTGTTGAGGGTGGGGCGCCCACCAAAACTGGTTGGAGTCTTGCTGAGAAAGGACAGTGACAGTGGTGACTCAAAGAGGCCAGCTAGTTAGAAATGACATAAGTGGTCCCACCTCCCAGAGAAGGGTGCTGGTCTTCATGCCCCAAATCGCATTCTGCATTTGGTGACTGGTCCTCATTCCCCCACCGCCACCCTCAAAAATCCCCTCTTCTCCCCAACTGCATCTGTCTAGAAAGCAACGATACTGGGTCCCCCCACCCTGGAGCCTGCTGGAAAGTTAAAACCCAGTCCAGGCTCCCAGAGGCCCTTTCAGCCTGAGAACCTCGTGGGGTTTAGCACTTTGTGGGCAAGGTTGCGAACTGGATCATTAGGAGCCAAGCACCTTAAACCAAGATGACCAGAGAGCTCTTTACCAAGGGGTCCCTCAGCCCTCACACTGGGATCACCTTAGACCCATGTTTTGGGCACTCTCCAACAAATCCTTAGCGGTTCTTGGTGTGCTGGGGATAGCATACTCTCTGGGAAGCCTCTGAAGGTCACGGACCTGATTCCCACTGGCAGACACTGACCAGTAAAGCAGATGGCTTCTTTTTTGTTTTGTTCTCCCTGTGTTGAACCCCTCTACACGTCTAGGGAATTGCATGATTTATTGTATTTCTGAAGGGTAAGAACCTTTCTTCTCTATAACTTTCCTGGTCTGTGGTATTACATTATTGGCAACAAAAAAACAGACTAATACAATAGGCAAGTTAATATTTAAGGTTTTAGAGACCCTGGAAATGAATGCAAGCTACACAAGTCCAGCAAGCAAGGTCATGGATACCACTGGGTGGTTTCCGCAGTGTGGGGAAACGAGAGGACCAGAGCTAGCACTTGGAGCCCGCAGGTCCCACAGAGGCTGTTATCAGGGCAATGCCAGGATGGAACATGAGACGGGTGTGGCCAAGGAGGGGTTTCTGGGCTTGGCTGGAGGCACAGGGTTGGAAAGGAGAAGACGACCAGGCATAGGAGAGAAGGTAGTACCACACCCAAAGCCCTGTGCTCGTGTGCCACCACCGAAATAGTGGCAGCAACTTCACTGCTGATAGTTGCCGAGCTCCCAGAGGGTGCAGGCACAGAGCTGAGCCCATCTGCATGGGTTTCCATATTCATCAGTTCCAAGATGCCTTTCACCGTAGACACACCATTACTCGAGGGATCTGCCATTAAAAAATATCTGCCATTGCCTGCAAGATGCACGCCAATTTTAAAGATGCTTCTTAGCACCGACAAAATGTGGCAGCTCACTCAACCTTTATAAGGATCCCTATGAAGTAGATAAAGCAAGACTTAAAGGCTCAGGGGTCAAGTAGCTAGTTCACGATCCATGGTCAGCAAAGCATGGGCCTGATCTCAGCCAGTGGGACTCCAGGGAACTCTGCTCTGCAGCCTCTTAAACCATTTAGAAGTCAGGAATCAAACTGTTCCTGAATACGTGCAAAGGCACTGATGTATTCTGAGCTTTCAGATGTCCAAAAGGTAATAACCACAGGCAGCCAGTTGGTCAGAGCCAGAGAGCTCTCCCTGCCAGAGGGCCTTCAGCGGCACATAGCACGGGCGATGCCAGCTCCCGAGTGCCAGGAGAACTGCAGGTGCAGGCTGTGTGTGCTTGCTAATGCCACTATGACAAGCCGTCACAGACTGAATGGCTTACAGCCCTAAAAACGCCTTTTCTCAGGGCAGAGGCCAGAAACCCAAAATCGGTATCTTAAGGGCTGAAATCAAGCAGCAGAGCCACATGCACTCCAAAGGCTCCAGGGAGGAGTCCCCTTCTTGCCTGGTAGCTCTGGGCTTCATCCCTCTAATCCCGATCTCTCATCACACTGCCTCCCCCACTTCTGTTCAAATTCACCTGTCTTCCCGTTAGAAGGACATTTATGATTGCATTTAGGGCCCAACTGAAATCATCCAGTAACCTCTCATCTGCAAAGGTCCTTCGTCCATCTAAGGTCACCTTCATAGGCATCAGGGATTAGGACCAGGATTTCTTCTTTTTCATTCTGAAATTTTATTTACTAAAGGTCTAGGTTTTGCTGGGCCATTGGCCCCAACTATGAATATGAAGACATGTTTCTGCCTTGGTGGAGGTTAGGGTCTTCTACTGGGAAAGACAAGACATGATGACAAACGTAAGCCAATGAGATTACTACAAATCATGCTGTTGGGTGGTAGCAATGAGCAATGAAATGCACGACACGGGCAGGGGCACTTTAAATTATTTGGTACCAGGGATTAATCTCAGGGGCACTTAACCACTGAGACACATCCCCAGCCATTTTTTTTTTAATTTTTTTTTTTTTTTAATTTTGAGGCAAGGTCTCACTAAGTTCTGAGGTGGACTTTGAACTTGTGATCCTACTGCCTCAGCCTCCAGAGCCAAGGGGATTGCAGGTCTGTGCCACCACATCCAGCTCAATTACTTTTAAGGCAAATGAACTGAGTAACTTATAGGAAAAAATAACAGGCGCACAAACCTCGAGAATAGACAGGCGGAAACAAAGGGAGCCAATTAAGAAATGCACAAGACACACAGCAATGGGACTAGCTGCTACATGAGGTCATTGCAGAGTTGGATTTACGGCAGTAGGTTTCTCCTTGTGGGAATACTTAGGTAAATTGTGTCCACCCACTGACCTGAATGCCCACGTTAACATAGGCCTGACTTGTAAATGAAGACCCCTGAAAGTTCCAGAGAGGCCCAACTAGGGGTCCAAAACTCCGCTCCCCCAACATGGAGGAGGAGGTGAACATCGAATGGATGCTGCAGGAGGCGGACCCCAGTTCTCCTGGTAAACAGCATTAAGTTGGGAAGAAGCGACGGTTTCCCGTCTTCCTCTGCCAGGAGACAACGAGAAAGAAAGACTTTGCTGGAGCCTTACTTTGCTGTCACTTATAATGAAGTCCCCTCGCAAGAAACGAGGTTGGAGCTTCAGCTGCCCACTCTCCTGTTAGAGGAAACAGAACTCTCCACGGCTGGGCAGAGAATGTCAGGGAGGCACTTCTCTATTCGGGTGGTGATCCTTCGTCTCTGAAGGACCGATTCTGAGCCGAGGTGGTTCAGAGGCCGCAGTCCATCAACCGTCGACTCCATTGCTGTAGGCCTGAAGTGGGGCACAGCATCAGGGAAGGAGGGCGTGGTGGAGGAGAGTGGCTCGGGATGTGACCAGCAGGAGGCAGAGACCTGAGCACCTGGATATCTTTAAGGCCATTGTGCAGGTAACCACACAAACCAAGGATGGAAGTGTGTTGCTGGGGCCTCCGCAGCCCAGCACCTAAGCAAATACATGTAATTTGTTGTTGAATTTTTCTGAACTTTTGGTGGAGGAAGAGAGTACCCCAGACTACCTGGAAATGGAAAGGTCACCTGACAAGATGAAACTGAGGTTTCATTTGCCAACACTACCAAAGGCTGGTTTGGCAAATGGCTTCAGACAGGTCTTCCTGGACTTGTAGAGCACAGTCCTGGGTGGACATTAACAGAAAACCAGGACCCTTACAAAGAAACGGGTAGGCGGGTGGCAGAGAAGGGACAAGACGAGCATGTGTTTGACACAGGTGGCAGAGCAGCCTTTGTTTGGGCTGAACCTTGAGACGGCTCCACCTCACAGAAGGGGCAAGAGGACACTTCAGAGATGCACCTGGGTGGGTCCTGGACAGGAGGAGGATGGGAGAAGAGCCTGGGATCTGAACAGCAGGTTCACCTTCACAACTGCCCAACCTCCAGCAGCCACAGCAGAACACCAGACACCAGGGAGCTTGAGCACTGCATTTCCTCCCAGTTCTAGAGGCTGGAAGTCCAAGGTCAGGGATGCGAACAGCTGGGTTCTGGTAAGGCTTTCTGGTTGTAGACAGCTGGCTTCTTACTGATGTTCTGATTAGTTACACATAACAGCAGAATGCATTCAACTCACTGTACAAATATGGAGCACAACTTTTCATTTCCCTGGTTGTACACCATGAAGAGTCACATTACACTACCTGGGTAACGAGGTCCATCCCATTCTACCATCTTTCCTGCCCCCAGGTCCCCTCTTCCCTTCTCCAAAGTTCCTCCATTCTTCCCACACTGCCCCCCCCCCACACACACACACATTATGGATCAGCATCCACTCAGAACATTCGGCCTCTGGTTTTGAGGAATTGGCTGACTTCACTTAGCATGATATTCTCCTACTCCATCCATTTACCTGCAAATGCCATGATTGTATTCTCTTTCAGTGCCGAGTAATATTCCACTGTGTAATATACCACACTCGGCAGCTGGCTTCTGGCTGTGTCCTCAAATGGCAGGGCATTCTTTCCATTATGAGGACCCCACCCTCATGAGGTCATTTAAAATCTGTGACCTCCCAATGATGTCCATCATGCTGGGGGGTTAGGGCACCTCAACGCATGAATTTGGAGGCATACAGCTCAGTCCCTAGCAATCGCATGTCATCCTGGGTTGGCAGCCTAACTTTTGCTAAGCCAAGTCAGGCTAGTTATTCAAGGGAAGGTTTCCACCTCACCTGGGTAAAGTCATTTTCATGTCTAACTGGCCAGTTCCTCATTTCTGCTGTGAACAATCCCACAGGAGAGGTAGCAAGACAGACTGGTCCTAGGGGTATCATTTTATGCACAAGACTTTCCAACCCATTCCTTTGGGAGCAATAGGAGAAGAGGGCCACCTGTTTGGGGGAGATCCAAACAGTCTCTGAGATCTTCCAGATTTGCCTCTCAGTGTGGCCAGGGCTAGGGAGAGAGGGAGGAATGGGAATAATTGCTACATGGGTATGGGTTTCCTTGAGGGGCAAAGAAAATGAGTTGGGACTAGATGACAGTGTTGGTTACAGAAAACCGTGGATGTATTAAATGTCACCGAATTATTCCACTTAAAATGGTTAACCTTGCACGCTGTCAGTCTCATCTTAGTAAGACAAAAATTGAAGGAGACCGTGAAATGATGGGCTCTCCCTGCTGCAAGCATTCAGTCCTCTCCTCCCAGGTTCTAGAGCTTGGCAGACTCCAGCTGCATGGCTACCTGCCTTTCTGGATCATTCCATTGTTCTCACTTTGGTGAGCACCACAATCCTCTGAAAAACCCAGTTCAACATGCAAATGCATGGGGCTCACCCCAACAGCTTCCGCACCACTGAGGTGGGGCAGACACCTGCAGGTTTTCAGGCACCCCAGGCGACTGGGGTGATACAGAGTTTGCAATCCACACAACCAGACCCTTCCCCACCTTTCCCTCTTAAATCTGTCCCTTAATCACCTGCAAAAAAAGAATTCTTTCCCTCATTCCCGAGTCCTGACAATAGAAGACACTGGCCTCAAAGGAGAGGTGCACAGCACTGGAATGATAAATCCAAAACCCAGTATCTGAACAAGAGCCAGTCTCGAGAGCATTTGGTGCTCAGCAAGCAGCCTTGGCTGAATGTCAGAGTCCTTCTGGGAGATAACTTGTGCCCAGGTCTCACCCTGGACACAAGGAAACACCCTTCAAAGGGAGGTCCGGGAATGACTATATTTCTAAAGCAGTACAGGCAAGTCTCTGCTCCTCACCCACCCCCTCTCCTAGCTCAAAAGGGCCAATTATAAATGGCAGGATAAGGCTTTAGCTTCTAAGCAAACATAATTATGAGAGTAAATAAAGCATGAACAATCTTAACACCTTCAAAGTTCAGGTCAGTTTCCTTTGATTCTCCTGTTTAATTATCTGAGCCTCATGTTTGTAGTGCCCCAAAAAAGTAGTCTCTGGCAAAGGACATGGATCTGTTTCCAGAAAATAAATCACATGCATAAAGCACTTTCCACTCACACGCCGTGAGGAGGACTTCAGGAGGACCACACTAGATCCTTCTCCCATCCCCATGTGATAGTAGGAGCAAATGTGACTCCATTTTGTTTTATGACTTCATCCTGTAAAACAACCATGCCAAGTAGAAGAGTCATGACTGGAGCAAGATGTTCTTTTCCTTTTGCTAAACAAACCTTTAAGAACACGGAACTACCTAATGGGGTATTGTTTCTGTAACTAGGGTAACGGGGCTCCGTTTCTGTAACTGGGGTGACTGGGCTAACTGATTGGTCAGGCTTCCCTCCGCTTGACTGCACTGTCCTGCTTCTGTAACCTGGCTGGCTTGCATTGGCTAGACCCCCTGAACATCCCTTTTGCGGTTTTCAGGCTTATAAGGAGCGCCCTTGCAATTGTTCGGGGCTGATCAGGGGAACAGCTTTATGTTCTGGTCAGCCGCCACCGGTGTGCTTCAATAAAGGCTTGATTCGATTATACGTGAGTGGTCTGGAAGTCAGTTTATGAAACCCTGGGACAAAGCTTTAACTATAATACCCATCCACTCACTCACACATCCAGACACCCCCTGAAGAAAGACCTACTGTGTGCCGGGCACTCTGTTGGTGGACAGGACACAGTGGAGACCAGAGCAAACCTCAACATGTCCCTGCCTTCAGGCCACAGTGAACCAGTCCACAGAACATGGGTGACAACCACACAGGGGCCACAAGGACCAGCAAGTATGAAGTGGAACCCTGTCATGGGGCAGAAACCTGCAGAGGGGACAGTGTCCAGGACAGAGGGGACAGTTGATACAAAGGCTGGGGAGAGGAAGGAGACCCCGCGCCATGGAGGGAGATAAGCAGGGGTCAGCAGGGGGGAGGGAGGTGGCTGTGGGCAGCCAGAGCCAGGCAGAGGGGCTTGGTGGAGACAGATCAGGAAAGGGAGGGTCATGGGGACCTTGAAGGGGCTCAAGCCAGAACATGACCACACTCGCAAGCCATGAAGGATGCTCTTGAACCTGAAGCAGGGAGACAACAGTGTCCCGAGACTGGAGGCAGAGGCGCAGCGAGGGTTGACTGGAGCGTCTGTACGTCGGGGCCAGCAAACGGCTTCTGTAAAGGTCCACTTAGTGAGATATTTTCTACTTTTCAGTCTATCGCCATTATCCTCAGCCCTCCACGTCCATGGGTTCTACAGATTCAACCAGCCACGGATCAAAAGTATTGAGAGGGAGCTGGACATGGCGGCCCATGCTCGTAATCCCAGCCCCTCGGGAGGCTGAGGCAGGAAGATCCCACGTTCAGGCCAGCCTGGGCTACTCAGCGAGTAGTAAAAAAGACTGGGGATGTGGGTTCAGTGGTCAACATCCCTGGGTTCAGTCCGCAGTACTGGGGGGAAGGTGTGAAGATCAGGGGAAATCAATTCCAGAAAGTTCCAAAAGCAGGAGTGGAATCTATATCCCACCAAACGCTTCACTGAATCCATACTGATGACATGAAGTGCAGACGCCCCCGTGCCGTCCCGGAGCCCCCGCTTCTCCAGCTCTCCCTCCCTGGAACACTCTTGGTCTCAGCCTCATCTGTACACTCTGTCGGGCCTTCAGCGGTTGTGTCTGCCCTGAACACGTGCAGACTCTTTCCTATCATCGCCCCCTGAACGCAGCGTGACAGCCACGTAGGTAGCAACTGTGTTGCATCAGCGTTGGAACAACCCAGGGGTGGCCTAGCGAGCACAGGAGGAGAGAGCAGGTTGTGTACAAATACCACCTGGAGGACTCGAGCGTCGGCGGGCTTGTATCCTGGGGGTCCTGGAACCAAGCCAGGGACACCCAGCAAGTGCACTTGGTCCTTCTGTTGCACTGGGAAGTCATGACCACAGGCGCCAGGAGAAGGAAGGACATTGCTGCTCTGGCCCTGGGGCGGTGGCTCGCCCACCCTCCCCACCCACAGGGTTTGAAGATTGACTAGCACACACAGTGGGATGGCAGAGGGCAGAGCGGGAACTGTCTCCACTGACCTATAAACCGGGATCCTAGGCCCCAGTGCAAAACCGCCCTCAGAGACCCTGGTGGCTCCTGGGAAGCCACAGACACAGCCCAGGTCGCAGCTCCCCTTACCCTCCCCGTATCTGCATTTCCTGACCTGGAGCCCAGCAGCCTGCCACACGTTCCCCTGCCTGTTCTCCACAGAGCAGGCTCCCCAGGGGGAACACTGAAGCATCACAGACAGCCCCGTCCACGGGAGAGCCTGTCGGACCCCTCTGAAGCCCCTGAAGCCTAGAGCCAGCTGGCCAGGTAACCTTGGTGGGGACTATCAGGAACCCAGGCCTTCAGCTCTGGTGTGGCTGGGAACACTCGGTCCCCCTCCCTGGCTGGGCACGGTTCACCCATCAGACCTGTCCTGATACCAATCAGCTGTGTAGCTGCCAATCACAGAGCCCTCTGCAGCCTCCTGGGGGGCAGGCCGACAGCCTGGGGCCTGCACTGCCTCAACAAGGAGGCCTTGTTCTGCCTGCTCCCAGCCTCTTCTGATCTCTGGCTGAACCTCTCTTGGCTCTGACCTAAGCACAAGCCCCAGGCCAGCCCAGCCCAGTTTCCTGTCTCATGAGTCAAACTTTCCCTCTCCTTCGAGGGCTCTCACCAGGTACCATGTGGATCTCTGCAGCCTCCACCGCACCCTGAGCACTGAATTCACATCCCCAACTTCCGGTAAGCCTCCCATCCCAGATACCCCCCCATCAACACAGACTCAACATGTGTGTGGTCTGTCGGTCAATGATTACGGAATCCGTGTTTCTCAAACTAACCATACCCCCCCTCCAAGCCCTTCTTTCCTTTCCAAAGACCGCGTTTCCATTCTGTTCTAGCATAGCTCAAAGCCACAAGGTTTGAGAACTCCGCATCGCCCTGCAGTGTTTGCCCACAGGCCCAGCCTTCCGGTCTGGCCCATGCCTCCGCCCTCAGCCCGGGTCTTCAGTGGGGCCTTCCTCTCTACGCCCAGAAGCTTGGGCAGGTCCACGCTGCCCTGGGATGCCATGTTGCATGCACCTAAATAGTCCCTGGGCCCCTTTGTTTCTAACCCTTCTGAGTCAGCCTCTCATGTGTTGCCAGAGTAACCTCCAAAACACCACTGGGCAGAGCCTAAGCAAAAATCCCCAACTTCTCGGAACAGCACCTTGTGTTGGGCGTGCGTAGCTTGAAGTGTTTTGGTATACCCTATGTTCTTCCTCCTCCGCTCTCCCAAAATCTTTCCTTAACAAAATGCTACATGAGTTAGCATTTCTACATCCTGAAGGAAGTCACAGGGAAATAAAAAGAATGAGAGGAGACGAGTTTTCCCAGGTTACACCCTGACATCACCAGCTAAAATGACCCAAGTGAAGAATCAGCCTTCTGGGAGAACCGGGCTTTGCCCTAGCCTCACCACCACGATGCCTTCAGAACTGGGAAGGTCTTGATTTCTCTAGGTCACAGCTTTCCCATGTGCATCATGAGTTAATGATGACCACTCTGCTTGTATGCTTTCTTGAAGTAAAAATAACATGATAAACATAGAAATATTGTAAAATCCATCAGTATCTCTCCAAGTGAGGTCCATGGATTAGCTTCATCAGAATCTCCCAGGACACTCCATACACTCCAATTCCCCTAAGGAGACTTTCAAAGCACTGGAGATTCTGAAAGCTGCATTTAAAAAAAAAAAAAAATACATCATTCTGATGCACACAAAGGGTTCAGAACATAAGATCTCTCAAGGAGCCCTTCACCACGTTGTTCCAAAGGAGCGATCGTCTCCATGTAAGCAGTCGCCTTGACGCTGGGAAGACTCAAGGCAGCTGGGCAACACTCAGCTCAACCCTCAGCCAACGCTAAGCCTGTCACCTTCCCAGAGTGTCAGCCCTCTCAGCTGGTTTTCTCAGTCAGTCTATGTCCCCGCTATCATCCAATTATCCCGATCGGGACCAAGAGACTCCCGCTCCCTACTTGAATGCCTGCTAATTAAAGGTTTAAAAAGAAAAGTGTGGCCAGAAAGCAGCAAGGATTCCAGAGGCACAACAGTAAGGCACAAAGACCAACAGACACTCCGCTCAGAAACACATGTAGCTACAGTTAAGGTGACCTGACAAGCTCAACCGCCCTCATTTGAAAGACAAAGGGGACTGGAGAAGAGAAAGAACTAAAAAACATGAGACCAAGATTACCTGCAAAGAATCTGGAGTGAAAGTTTCATATAAATACCAATTTTGTCCATTCCTCTACTGAAGGGCACCACCTAGGTTGGCTCCACAGTTTAGCTGTTGTGAATTGTGCTGCTGTGAACATTGATGTGGCTGTGTCCCTGAAGTATGCCGTTTCTAAGTCCTTTGGGTATAGACCAAGGAGAGGGATAGCTGGGTCAAATGGTGGTTCCATTCCCAGTTTTCCAAAGAATCTCCCTACTGCTTTCCATCTTGGCTGCACCAATTTGCAGTCCCACCAGCAACATATGAGTGTACCTTTTTCCCCACATCCTCGCCAATACTTATTGTTGTTTGTCTTCATAATGGCTGCCATTCTGACTAGAGTGACATGATAGAGAAATGCAAATCAAAACTACTCTGCTAGAAATGAGCATTTTTTTCATATATTTGTTGATTAATTGTATATCCTCTTCTCAGAAGTGTCTGTTCAGGTCCTTGGCCCATTTATTGACTGGGTTATTTTTTTGAGGCTTAGCTTTTTTGAGTTCTTATATACCCTAGAGATTAATGCTCTGATGTGAGGGGTAAAGATTTGCTCCCAATATGTAGGCGCTCTAATTACCTCAGATTGTTTCTTTTGCTCAAAAGAAATTTAGCTTGAGTCCATCCCATTTATTGATTCTTGGTTTTAATTCTTGTGCTATAGGAGTCTTAAGGAAGTTGGGGCCTAATCCCACATGATTTAGATTAGGGCCTACTTTTTCTTCTATTAGACGTAGAGTCTCTGATTTAATTCCTAGGTCCTTGATCCACTTTGAGTTTTGTGCCTGGTGAGAGAGAGGGGTTTAATTTCATTTTGTTGCATATGGATTTCCAGTTTTCCCAGTATCATTTGTTGAAGTGGCCGATGTGGCATATATATACACAATGGAATTTTACTCAGCAATAAAAGAATAAAACCATGGCATTTGCAGGTAAATGGATGGAGTTGGAGAAGATAATGCTAAGTTAGCCAATCCCCAAAAGACAGATGCCAAATGTTTTCTGATATAAGGTGACTGACTCTTTGGTGGGGGTGGGGAGCATAGGAGTAGATGAACTCTCGATAGGGCAGAGGGGTGAGAGGGGAGGAGAGGGGGCAGGGGGTTAGCAATGATGGTGGAAAGTGATGGACATCATTATCCAAAGTACATGCATGAAGACACGAATTGGTGTGAACATACTTTATATACAGAGATGAAAAATTGTTCTCTATGTGTGTAATAAGAATTGTAATGTATTCTGTCATATGTTTAAAAAAATAAAATTAAAAAATACCAATTTTGATTTCCTGTTTTAATCTTGAAGGGGTATACAAGTAAATCTCTGATTCTGGGTAAATTATTTGAAGCAACTATTTTAGAGATTGGTAAATAGATCAGGTAGGGCTGCGATCCTTCCAAGAAAGGAAGCATACCAAGGGTGCCCTTCAGGCAATGACTGGGTCACGAGGACTTTGATCTCCAGAGGATTAATCCATCAATGGGCTAATGCATTGCTAGCTGAATTGACCACCAGGAAGTGGGGTCCACTCGGAGGAAGTAGGTCTCCCTACTCTGCTTCCTGATCCTACGAAGAGCTGGACAGCTCTCCTCCACTGGGCCCTTCCCCCCGATGTGCTGCCTTCCCTACCTTGGGCCCAGAGTTGGCCCTCTGAGGACTAAGACCTGAAACCATGTGAGCCTCAAATCAACTTCCCCTCGTCGTCCAAGTTGTTCTTGTCTGGCGGTTTGTAGGTCAGGGTCTCCATTGCCACAAACAACAACCAGGACCTTTTTTTCTTTTTTTTTTTTAAGACAAAGAAATGGACCCCAAGTTGACAGAGATAGAAGAACTAGCAGACAGGGAGTTTACAACAGGTACACATTTGTTTAACAAATACACTTAAAAAGATTTGAAGTAAAACATGAGCTGTTGTAGTAAGTGAGCAGTTCTGCAGAAAAAAATGGAAACCAGTTTTTTTTTAATGAAATACTGGTTGAAGTGGTGCATGCCTGTAATCCCAGTGACTCAGGAGACTGAGGCAGGAGGATTCCAAGTTTGAGGTCAGCTTGGACAACTTAATGAGACCCCGTCACAAAATAAATTGAGTTTAGGAGAACACCTTGGTTTAAATCCCAGTATTGCTAAAAATTGGGGGTGGGGAGAATCTAAAGGGCAATTCCATAACTGAGAAAAGGATTTTTTAATTTGAGATAATACTTAAATGAGCTTCACAACAGAATAGACACTGCAAACAGATCAATGCACCTAAAGACCAATCAATATATATTCAAAGAAAAGCAGAGAGAAAGTGGAAAAATAAAAGCAGACTTCCAATGACCTAAAGGACATTATTCACCAATCTAAATGCAGGTGTAATTAGAATTCCAAGAAGGGGGAGAATAAGGCAGAAAAATATCTTTTCCAAATTTGGAGTTAACTTTTAGAATTTTTTAATTTAAAATACTACTCTAGAGATCCATGGGGCATAATCACAAGTATAAAACTACTGTAACCCTCAGATGAAAGCTATGTGTCCCAACAAAGCTAAGACCAAGCCTTGACAAGCCCAAGCTGTACCACCAGCAGTATTAACTATCTGCCACACTCAGACTCTAAGGAAAGTCACAAAATTCAGATTCTCACTCAACAGAGGAAACCAGGCCCAGCCTACGATAGAAAATTACTAGACATGAAAAGAAATAGGAAATGTGACTCGGAGAAAGAAAAAAGCCAAACAGTCCAGGAAGAAAAACAAAACCACACAAAAGCTCATCATAGTCAAAATGGTAAAAATCGAATCTTACGAGCAGCAAAAGAAAAAGCTAAATTGCAGACAGGAGAGCAACGCTAACCTCTCATCAGAAACACCACAAGCCAGAAGTCCTTGAAATGTCATCTTTAAAGTCCTAAAGGGCAGAAACTGCTAACTAGAATTCTACATCAGGTGAAAATATTCTTCAAATCATGAAGGCAAAAGAAATATGTACCTAGAAAAATAAAAGCTAAGAGAACTTGTCACCAACATGCCTTAACTTATAATAAATCCTGGAAAAAAGAAATGGTTCTCTCTGCGGGAGAAAAATTAGAGCACATGAAAATCTGGGTCTCCCGAGGACTGCTATTGAAAAGCTTGGAAAATGCAAACACAGTGGTAAATATAAAGACCTTAACACGTTTGAAAACTTCTCTTAAAGATGACCGACCATGGAAATCCAAAGTAATAGCAATGTGTTAAAGACTTCATGGTACGTGAAGAAATAAGTTATATGACAAAATAATACAATGGACCTACAAAGGGCAGTGGACACACTGTTTAACAGCTCTTGAATTACACAGGGTGTGAGCGTGATAATTAAAGATGCTGTGGTCTTTATAGCAACCACAACCACTCAAAAAGAAAATTGTATCTTATAAATCTTGCAGAGAACATAAAATGGAATACTAAAAACAATTTGATGAACACCCCCCGTTAAAAAAAAAAAACAAAACAGAAAGGAGGTGAAGAACAAAAAACCCAGACGGGATAAACAGAAGAGTAAGATGACAGGCAGGAGCTTAATCATATCAAAAAATCACAATAAATGTAAATTGACTAAACATTCCAATTAAGAGACTGAGATCATCAAACTAGATTAAAAAAAGCTCGATTATGTGTTATTATTAAACAATTAAAAGTATGAATATGGAAAAAAGATACCCCATGTGAACACTAGTAAAAGGAAGCTGAAATACCAGAACAAACTGGACTCAAGACGGAGTGCCGTCAATGCAAGTTCATTGAGAACAGAAGTGAACTCTAGTTCTTCTCCTGCCACTGAGAGGTGTCTTTCAGAGTTCTGCTTGGCAAGTTTTCACCACATCCGGAGACCTGTTTGTCCTGAAGAGAGTGGAAGGGGATTCCTTAAATTCTTTACAGCAGATGCTAAAAGCTGGATCTTCATGTCACCGCCACCTCCCTGCCCCCAAGTTTCACGTGTTGAAGCACGAAGCCCCGGTGTGATGGAAACCTTTCAGAGGTAATGAAAGTCAGGTGAAGTCACGAGGGTAGGAGACTCATGGCAGGATCAGTGTCCTTACAAAGGACACTAGAGCGCGCCCCTCCCTCATCTGAGGATGCAACGCGTTGATGGCCATCTGCCCGCCAGGAAGAGGATCCTCACCCAGTCTAAGTCAATCAGCACCTTGGTTCTTTCTGTGGTTTAAGCCACCCAGATGATGGCATTTTGTCACAGCAGTCCAAGATGACTAAGACAGCAGGAACACACTTGGGTAGCCACGGTAGTATTTCTAACGGTGGATAAGGAAAATTCTGAAAAGAACCCGGGAGAGCTTCTACTTTGTTTGGCTCCTTGACACTCTTTGGCTATTGTTGACACTGAAACCCTAAACTGTTCTCCAGGAACTCTGGCTGCCCAGCTGCCCTGGAATCTGCTGCAATCCCTGGAGCACACAGCACTTCTGTAGGCGCCATGGCCAAATCCAGGCTGCCCTTGGGATTTATGGATCTCCAGCTTCTGACCCAGCTCTCTGCACTGTGTGGATACGGCCACTCTATGCCACAAGGAGCTAAGTCCCTGGGGCCTGAAGTGATGGACATCAGCCTGAAAAGTCATGTGTGTGGGTGCATTTATGTTTGTGTGTGCATAAACGTGTACATGTGTGGACTGCATGTATACAGGTACAGGGTCTGTGCACGTGTGTGCATGTGTAGACCCACATGCATGAACTACTGTTATGGTTTGGGCCTGGAATGTCTCCCAAAGCCTTGGGTATTGAGGGTTTGGTCCCCAGTGCAGCAAGGTTCAGAGGAGGGCCTCTTGGGAACATGATCCGATCATGAGGGCTCTGACCTCCTCAGTGGTTCATCACTGAGGGATTCAGAGCTGAATGGACCACTGGGAGATGGTGGAGGTGGAACCTAGTTAGAGGAGTGGGTCCTTGGGCGCATGCCCTCGGAGACTATCTTACGCCTGGCTCCTTCCTTGCTTTGTCCTCTCCCCTCTCCTCACCCCACACCTGTTTCCCGGCTGTCTAGGAGGAGGGCAGCTTTCCCCCACCACCCCCTTCCACCATGATGATCTGCCTCACCTCAAGCATAAAGCAATGGGGTCAGCTGGCTATGGGCTGAAACTTCCAAAATAGTCGAAACAAACCTGGGCTCCTCTGCATTGCTCTCGGGTACTTTGTCCCAGTGACGAAAGCTAACAGTCATCTTGCACGACCACTCGTGGAATGTGCACCTCCCGCCCACTTTTCTATAGATCCAGAGGGGACAGAAAAGGAAGGGCATGCCATGCTGAGGAGGCCAGGGCCACAGGATCCAGCCTGAGCGATCGCCCTGGCTCCCAAGTCCACCGCTGTACAGCCTAAGGTCACAGACTGCTCTGAGGGTGTACCAGGGACTCCTGTCCCTGTTCAGCAGACTCCAGTAATGACGGGGGAGTTCAGCCTGCCAGTCAAGAGCAGTCAGGAGAATGACAGAACCACCACAGAACAATCTGGAACCATCTTGCTAAAGGCTCATAATCAGTATCAACAAGGTCAAAGAGAAAAAGTCCTCTGTTACAGGAAAAATAATCAAGTAGCTCATTCCAGTGACCACCATGAGCAGGCTCACGGCTCACAGTGTGTGGCTGGCTGTGACAGATCCGCAGCTCCGAGGCAGAGAAGGAATGCTCGCCCCAGCCACGAGAGAGATGCAGGGTTTGGCCACTTTCAACCTCCCCGAGAGGCATCTTGTTCACTCCTTTCAGGTTCATATTAAAGAAATCTTCAGCCTCCTCAGCCCACCACAGCCCAGGGGAGACCTGGGGTCTGCTCCCACTATGGGTGCAGATCTGGGTTTGCAGGGTGGTCCTTCCCGACTTTCAGAATAAGCAGCACGTCCAGCGTTTCAGTGGAGGCTGGTCTGTGCCAGGAGGTGCGATGGGCACCGTCCCTTCAGAAACAGAAAGTGTGTTGATGACTATGAGTGCGGAAGGAGCTGCCACAGAGGGACGGTGGCTGGGCCATAGGCAACTGTCCCTACGTCCCAGGGATGTCTGTCCAAGGCAGATGGCATCTCAGGACACCTACCATGCAGGGTGTGGTCAGGCATTTGACAAGAAAGACACTCAGCCCCAACCATTCCACTGGAAGGGATAAGAACCCAGTGGCCATTACACCTGGCATCCTGTTTAGAGATGTCACCGATTTGTACATTGAATTCAGAACACCTCAGTCTCCCACAGGTCAAGGTAAGTGGAATCCTCCCATTTCTCTCCCATACAATTCAATAAAGGAGATTTCAGGGACACTGACTGTGATGGGAGACAAAGGGGTAAGGCCCTGACCCCTCCAACCAGCCCTGAGGTTTCAACCAGCAAAAGGAACCTCAGACACAGTTCCACTGAACATCTGTGGAGTGAGGTCCCGATGTCACTCTCGGTGACATCCGTGTAGGAGAGAACGATGCTTTCATTTTCCCGGTGGCTTTAACTAGACCCTTTCTCCCCACAAACTGACATAGCCTTATCTCTGTCCCCAAACTTATTTCCCATTTCTTCCCTGACACCAGAACTTATCAGCTCCCCTAGAACTCTTGCTCCTGGCCACGGGAGCTCTATCAACACTACTCTCACTGGAATAAACGAGAGGGGAGATGCACAACTCAGACATGGCCTGGACTTGCTCTACTAAGTGCTCCTGCACCTGCCGCTCAGGGAGGATCTGGAGGGAGACAGACAGGGTCCCAGCCACCCTGGGAGGAGGGAGCTCAGCTCGGATGCACACCCTGTGGCTTTGCCCTCCCAGCTCAGTGAGCATCGTCACCATGCTACCCTCCCCTGGCTCAAAACAATTCCATGGTAGCTTCTGGACATTTTTTATAAGCAAGTTGCCAAGCTCAAGTGATGGCAAGACGGGACCAGGCATCCAGTCAAACGGGCCTGAAATGAAAAGGTGTCATGACTATGGAGGAGGAATCCAAGTTCTAGGAGGTTCCAACCACACCTGCTCCCATTCAAGAATCCTCACTATGCACAGGGAGCAACAGCAGCCACGAAGCGTTGACGCAGCCTTTGACGGGCCAGCCTTTGACGGGCCAGCCTTTGACGGGCCAGCCTCTACGAAGCCACAACTCCAGCACATGCAGGCACACACGCGTCTGCGTGTTCTTGCCAGTCCCAAGGAGAACCCTGAGGAATGAACACCACTGGCAGAGGTGGGTTTCTGAGCCCTGGTCTAAAGCCAGAGAGCAGGTACTTTCCAGTCCACTGATGGCCAAGCTGCAGATATTAATCCTGCAGCCTCATCAGGCCAGGACTGTGTGCGTGGCTAGCACACAGGGGCACAAACGTGCAGAACAGTGCTCACCACCTGCCCTGGAGAACAGAGCACGTGAGAGAAGAGCAAGAGCTCATGGCACACATCCCTGCTGCCTCCATGGGTGCTCACGATGCTCTCACAGGATAGTCAAGGACCCGATTTTCTCCAAGAATCAAACACTCTTTATCTCAACCCCTTCTCAGGCACTCTGCATACCATCCCATCAGGACCCCAAACAAGCCCTGAGCACCTTCGTAAAAACCACAGGAGGCTACAGAAGGCCTCCAAAGAAACGACCTCAACCATGGCTTCCTCTTGCACCTGGAATAGACACTGGTACCCAGCAGGGCGTGCATACCAGTTTCCCCCAGACACCACTTTGTGAAAGACCTGCTGCTTCATCACATCAAGAGCTCCTGGTTGACAAAGCCCCTGCGGGAGAAGCCTTCCTCAACACCCCCGTCTCCACTGTTGCAAGCTGAAGGCTTACAGTTGGGTGTCCGTTAGCAGGCCTCACCCACTGGGCCAGACCCAGGCAGCCTGCCACTTAGGTGCCAGGGGAGTTGCTGAGGCATCTGACTTTTTGTCAAAATACCCTGTGCCTAAACTGCCAGCCTCCAGTGACATCCCAAAAATGAGGTCCCTTCTTTCCAGTCATCTCTCGATTGTGGTACCGTAAGTGTTAAAAGAAACTGCGAAGCCCTTCTCTTAGGTGGAGTTGTGTCTCCATTTCATGTCAGGGCTCTGGCCACCAGTACCTCAGCACGTCACTCTATTTGGAGACCACGACTTGGAGGAGGTGATTAAGGCAAAATGGTGCTGCTAGCAAAGGCCCTGGTCCAGTCGACCCGGGTCCCCCTAACAAGAAATGACACAAAAAGATAGAGGAAGGTCACGTGAGGACAGAGAAGGTGGCCATCTGCCAACAAGGAGAAAGTCCTCAGAACAACAGCCCTGCCTGCCAGTGCTGGATCTTGGACTTCCCACCTCCAGAAGTGTGAGGAAAGACAGCTGCTGTTGAAGCCACTCTACTTTGCCACACACAGGCTGGCAGCCTGAGCCCATCAACACAGATGTGCAGATAGCTAAGCAAGAGGTCCAACCGCAAAACCACAGCCTTCTTTGCCCTGCAACTGCCCAATCTGCCCCCACCCACCACCCTCTTCTGATGACACAACCATGTCACCACCTAGAAGAACCTGCTATTGCTGAGGCTCCAACCGGCCCAGCAGAATGCCACAGCAAGCCCCGAGTGCAGCTCACAGTGTGAGGCAGAGAGCGCAGCACAGACCTCAACAAAACCCAACTGAGAGGAAGACACTGAAACTGGTGAGCAAGGCCAAATGTCACTCCCCAACAATGCCAAGGGCACCTATCGCCCCACGACCCCCTCCTTCCCTGTAGCTTGTATTTGCCGTTCTCTCTTCCTCAATCCCTCCCCCTTCCCCTCTCACATATTCTTTCATTAAAGATAGAGAAAACCTATGGAGAAGAGGAATACATGCAAACACCCCACCCATGAGGGAAAAAAAAAAAAAATCGCCTCTTGCCACATCTGTCTCTCCAGGTAGCTGTTGTACGTGGCTCCTCAAAGGAGCTCCAGCAGGTCAAATATTGACACAAGCTGGGGCGTATCACAAATGTGGGCACACGCTGTTCCTTCAGGTTTGCAGCGGAGGCACCTTCCTGGCTGTCACACGAGACACACACACAGAACATGCCTGGGGACCCAGGTAACTGGAGGAGGCAGGGGACGAGGCAGAGCCTTGCTAATCCCCTTGCCCCAGGAGCCTGTCCAGGCAGGACTAAGGGCCAGGTCCTCTGGGTCAGCCACAGCCCCGCTGCTACCTCTCAGGCAGCCTTCGGAGATGTCCAATGCCAAGAGAAGGGAGGCAAGGGGAGCACCGGCTTCCCAGGAAGAGGCTGCCAAGGTAGGAAGACGGAAGAAGCCGAGAAAGCAAATAGCACCAACAGACGCAGGCTGCCATTTGTTTTTTCAGAAAACAACAAAATTCCACTTTCAGATGTACATGTGTATATCTGAGCACAGGACAATCGAGCCACTCAAAACAGACACTGGACCAAATGACAGCAAGATGACAGCAGGCTGCACAGACACTAAAACGAATGCACATAAAGACAGCTTAATGTTTTAAAGTAACACAAGAGAGACGAAGGAGGAGCAACTGGGCATAAATGTGCGCATGCACAGGAATGCAGCAGAGGAGGGGGTCCAGAAGGGCCAGGTTCCTGTGGTCGTAAAGTTGATTCACAGTTTGAACAATACAAGTAAATCGGGTCGACTGGTTGGTCGGGGGAGGGGGGGATGGAACAAGATGGATTTTTCACGTAAAATTGTCTCAAACATTTTTATAACGAGATACCTTTTTTTTTTTTGAGTGATACCAATATAGCTAAAAAGAAAGACCCAAGGCCTTGAAGACACATCTCTCCTCCAGTTTGTGGGAAAAATCACTGCTTTAAGCTGAAGGTGCGACTTCCCCCCTACTGTTGCCCTTGAACTTAACACAGAAGCAAAACTGCAAAGATGGTAAAAATGTCCACATCCCCAAATGGCGGCTGGATGTCCAGTCTCTCCCTGAGGCCGTCCTAAGGGGAACACTGGGCTCCGGCTGGCCCCAGCCACACTTGCCACCCAGGCCTGGCAGGGGCAGCTGCTTGCTCCTGCCTCCTCCCCCTCCCACAGCGCCACCACTTGGCAACCCCTCCAGAGATCCCTGCCTGCTCATGCCCCAGTAGCAGCGACTGCAGAAGCACCCTCTCCTCCCTTCCCAGATAAATAATGGACTTTTGTAAGAGCCCAGTTTGGAGAGCAGCTTGATGCATCTGAAGGTAACAAACCACAGTGGCTTCAACCCGACAGGCTGGGGTGCGTGAAACCCTTTTCACGAGTGGTGTTTTGCTTGGGCTCCACAGGGAAACGCCACAGAACAGAGCTGCAGGCAAGGATCTCAGTTGCACGTTAACCATTTCCTTCCCACCAGCCTTGCGTCACTGCCCTTCAACCTGGAATCCATACGCAGGGCCCAGAGGCTCCGATTTCCCAGGTACTGGGCCCTGCGCTCGAGTGGCAAGAGCTCAAAGGTGGGCCCTGCCTCAGAATCCCTCCAGCCAACCTTTCTGCATTTGCCCATCTGTCCAGGTGACGTGAACAGAGTCACTTCCTGTCAAACTGCAAAGCACTGACCCAGGGACCAGAAAGGCCATGCTCCCTGTGGCTGAAATTCTCTGCAAACTGGCCTCCCTTCCTCCCCGGGGCCTCTTCCGAAGGACCGGAGCTACCCAGTCAGAGCTGCAGCCGAAGGCTCCCTGGCTACCTCCTTCACGGTTAGGAGGCCACCGAGAGAGGACAGGCATCCACTCTGCCACAGTGGGGAACGACTGGGAACAGAAAAGATCCTGAACCGAGTTCACCCATGGAACTTCCCACTTCCTCAATTCCAAGATCAGACAACACATTCCAGCCCCCACCCCCCACCCCCCCAGTGGGAGCAACTCGGTGGAGGCCAGACAACCGAGGACCCGGAGCAAACCCATCACCTCCGCCAAGCACCTTCTGCATAACCAAGCTGCCGCCCTTTTCAGACAAATTAATGGTGACGCCAGGGGAAATCTTCAGCCAGCCTCCGAGTGAAGGTCAACAGGCCGTGCTGAGCACGACTCTTTGGACATTTGTATTCAGTGACTGTAGCAATTAGAAATAATGCCTTATCTATTTATGAGACGTCTAAGACAATTCCCCTCCTCACATTAACAATGAGAATTTCTTTTCAAACGTCCTAGAACAGATGTTTACTGGGAAGCTGATCTTTCTGCCAGTTAATGAGGTTCTGGGCCCTAATGGTTATTATGCCCCTTTCCGATTCCTTCCAACATTCAGCCCCGGCTCCCAAGCCATTCCTGATTGTCTATATAATCTATCCAGAACTCTCCCCCAGGAGCCATATTCCAAGAACATATTTAAACAAACATGAACTAAAAGGTTAAAAAAAAAAAGTACCCTGTGTGGTATAAATTGGCCAATGACTATTTACACTGCCCAGAGAAAGCCCCTCTGTTCGCACAGCTGATCAAATATGCCTAACACCAACTGCCACTTCTGCCCTCCACCCCCCAGCCCCAGTAGTAATGACCCATCGTGACTGCAGATGGCCTCCAACAAGACTCCCTCAGGGGCCCAGGTGACAGACACCCAGCGGGGGCTGAGCCGGGCCACTGGGCCAGACTTCTGCCCACTGTTCAGGAGTCGAGGCCACTGGCTACAGGATCTTCCCGCCAGGGTGAGCAGAATGCACCCCATCAGCAAGTTCACATGTAACTAGGGCGGACTTAGCAGAATGTGGCAGCTCCCAGTGAGGGCCCCGGGAAGCCACCGTCACCCCGACACGCTCAAAGGCAAGGAAGCCAAGTGTTCAGGGGGCAGCAACACTGCCATTCAAGCTTCTGATGAAACAAAGGAAAAAGTGACAGATGGTATTTCCTTGGGACACATCGCAGCTGTCCATCCCGTCACCACATCCAACTGACTGGTCCAGAGGACAGCCCTTCTGCCATGTGAGTGATCAGCTTTCATCAGCCCCAGGCCCGGAAGTCAACTTCCTAGGAATTCTGCCTCCTCTTTCTCTGGCTGGGAATTCAAGGCCAGAAAGAAAGCAGTGGCCCAGAAACAGAACTTCCTCCTGGCTGCTGGGGTACACCTCCTCTCACCCTCCACCGTCTGACAGCAGAGGCAGCCTTCGACCTCACCGTCCCCCCTCCAGGGTTCTTGCTGCACCTCTTTCTGGGAGAGCAGGCCCACCCAGCTCAGGGGCCTTCTGCCCACCTCTAGGACTTCTGGGGTACAGTATCTAGAAGGCTGCATGTGCTTAGCTGACATGACTATTGAATCCACGTCTAGACTGGCAGCGCCCGTGTGGCTGTGGGGTTCTAGCCAGTGGCCTGCCATCCCGGTGCAGGGCCTGGCCTTGGCTCCCCTGCTGAGCAGTGCAGGCTCTCCTACAAGCCAGGGCAAGCCCTTTCCAAGCCCAACTCACCAATCCTATTTCAGCAAGTATTTTTTTAAAAAAAATAGTCAGCGTCTTTTTAATTTTTTGGAAAATATTTGAGCTCACAATCCCTCCATGGAGATACCCTCAAATCACAGGGAGGAACAACGGAGCAGTGGGTGGCACAGGTAAGCCCAGACCCAGAGCCCTACGGGACATGTTACCAAAGTCTTAACGCTATAGCTGGGGGTACTGTCGTCTCCTTCATGACATCACAAGCTCACCAGGGGCCAGGACCGCAAAGAGGCAATTCCCTCCTCCCAGGTTCAAGTCCACTGGTGAACGCATCTCACACACACGCCACAGCACGGCAGCAGCCACGGTTTTTAACAGAGTGACATTCAAAATCTGAACCTACCAAAACGCACACAAGGGGGGGATTCGTCATGTTACCAAGAGTATTTTCTCTAAGAAGGACATCACCAATCAGTCCCTCCAAGGCCTGGCTTTCTGTTCCGACCCCACGGGCTACATGGCAGACGCGTCACGGGGTATATCGAGGCGGAACAGAAATAACTCTAGTGCGCCAAGCTCGACGCACCCGACCCGAGCGCCTAAGAAGGCCGGTACTCACCAGGTGACGCATCAGGAGGTCGGCCAGGAAGACGAAAGCCGCTCCGAGCGTGAAACCCACGGCCACCGGGAAGAAGGCGAAGGCCCCAAAGCCCCCAGAGGACGTGGCCATCTCCACCGCTGGGGCCAGGAGAGACCAGTAGGAGGCTGCTAGCATGACCTGCAGAACACAATGAGCCGTTAAACCAGCCCCGAAACTCACCTGCCCGTCTGGCCCCAGCCGAACCCGCCAATCTCACGTGTGTTAGGCCTTCAATCCCAGGTAGTGGGGACTACCCTGACCCAGGAGCCTCCTGGCCTTGATGTGGCAAGAAGGGGTGATGCGGGAGGGTGCACCTATTCAGTGGTTCTCAACCAGGGGTGCTGTTGGGCTCTAAGGGACATCTCACAGTGTCTAGAGACATTTCCAGTCGCCGCACTGGGAGGGCAGGGGAGGGGAGGTTACTGATATCTAGGGCACAGAAGCCACAGGTGCTGGTAAACACGCCACAGCACAAAGCTCAGCCCCCAACAAAGCATTATTTATCCCCAAATGTCAGTAACAACGTCAAGAAATCCTGTTCTAATTGAATACTTCTAAGACGAATTGCTCATTACTTCAGGAGCGTCAACGCGTTATGATCCAGCTGTAAATTATTCCGAGTTCTTCCTTCTGTGGAACTGAAATCTGTCTCCCTTTCATTGCTCCCTATTAGCTCTGTTTTTCTGCTCCCTGGCGCACACCAAAGAAGGTGCCTTTCCTCTGCGATATGTGAAGCTTTGAAACATTTGAAGACCGGCAGTAAATTAATGTCATATTGGCCTCATCAATTTTCTTATCTGTTAAAAAAAAAAGCGAGGAACTAATATTTATTGATCACCACCTATTTCCAGAAACCAAGGCTCATGTTGATATCTTATCATGGCAACAAACCCCAGGAGGTAGATGCTGTCCCCTACTGCTATTTGTCGATAGGGGAAACTGAATCTCAAATAATTTAAGGCAGTTTGCTCCTTTTTTTCATGTGGGCAACGAGGAACAGATCTGGGGAGCCAGCCAAGAAGGACTAGCAAGGTAATTTCAAAGGGTCTCCAGTGCTGATCAAGTTAAAGCCACTACCGTGGCTGTTTATAGATGCTGTGACATCTTCATGGCTGGAGTACCCCCGCCTCCCATAGCAGCTGTACGACTGGCACCACCAACCCGTGGAATGCTCTGCTGAATGGGTTTCTAAAAATTACTTAATTACACCTTGCCTTAAAAAAACACCTGCATCACCATCTCCAAGATAACAGAGTGACGGAACCAGGTACCACAGCAGCAGCAGCCAAGGGCAAATCCACACAGCAATCTGAATTTCCTCCTGCCAGCACCATTCACGTGAAGCCTCTTCAGTGGTTCTCAACCAGGGGTGCTGAGCCAGATTCTCCCCGCAAGTCTTAGTGCCACCCAGAGAAAATTACATCGGCCTCCAAAACACCCAGAAAGAATGCAGACAACGGAGGGCACCCCCTCCCTGGGGCACCCAATCCAGCCCTCTTCCGGAATTGTCTTGCTGGCTTTAGAATCCAACCTTGGTCATTCCCCATCAAAGAGAGCCTGCCCAGGGGACAGGGAGAGAGAACTCTCGTTTCTCTTTAAACTGGACCCACCCACCCGACTCCTCTCCTTGCATGTCTGAGGACCTCCCATACTGTCCCCTCCCAACAACCCTGAAGCCAAGGGATCTAGGCGAAATCACTCTTCCTCAGCTCCCTCCCCCTTCCCACAATGCCACAGCACCCTTATGTCACTTAGGTCCCCAGACTCTGCTTGCTCACCCCCCCCCCCTTGTCAATACCAAGTCCAGCATCTTCTGGATCTCCTTTCTATTCCCCCACATCACCGAGACCAATGCCTCCTCCTGCCCCTACACGCGAGGAACACACGAGGTTCTCACGGACAGTTCTATTCCATGGTACCCCTTAGGGATGTGCCTCTAAGGGGAGGGGGCGGCATGTTGGAATCTAGGATGCTTCCGGCCCCAGATGACGCAGGTGACCCCGTCCCTGGGAGTCACGGTTCTTTACCTTTCTGGTCAAACCCAGGACCCAGTTGGATTTCCTTCATTTCTTTCCCTCACCAGCCTCCTGCCTCCCACCTAAACTGACCAAAGAACCTGGAAATGCTGCTGGGCTGTCCGTCAAAAATGACAGGAGGGCCCCCCAAAAGGCATTTAAGAGGGTATGTGTGGTGGACAAGACGACCACGTTCTGACGCCCAAAACCTACGGGTACTTCATCTCCCACACCAAAAGGGGACTTGCTGGCTCGATTAAATTAGGAACACCACCGAGATGGGGAGATGGATCTGGGTCACCTGCAGGGGGCCAACGTCATCCCAGGGGGTGACAGGCAGAGGGAAGACGTGCTGACTAACCGCAGGGTTGATCCCATTTATATAAAATACCCGGAGTAGACGAACCAGAGAGGGCAACCTGCTGCCTGTGGGGACGGCGGCTGTGGGAAGGGGCACGGCTGCTTGACGGCACGAGGTGTCCTTGGGTGTGACAGAGACATTTGGAAGTCGACGGGAGTGGAGCTTGGGCAACATGGTGCATGTTCTAAACGCCACCCAGTCGGGAACCTTGGAACAGTTCACTTTAGGTCATGGGAATCTTAAGGAAGGAAGAAAGGAGGGAGGGGAAAAGAGCAAGCAAGAAGGGCCGACTCAACCCCGAGCAGACCGTCCACTATGGGGGGGGGGGCAGGGGCGGGCGCAGGTGCTGAGCCCCCAGCCCCGCCACCCCTGCCTGGTCAACAGCTCCACTGTGACAATGCCCAAGTGCCAAGACCCGTCTCGGGCGTCCTTTCTTCCCAGCATCTTCCACCTTTGCCCCAGTCCACGTCTACACCCAGAAAGGGCAGGGTTCAGAATCGGGTCCACACTCGAGTCTCGGCTCTGCCCTTGCTAGCGAGGCAGCCCTGGAAAATCTGAAAAACACCTCTCTCCACAGCCGAGCCTGGCCAACTGAAGATGACGCTAGGGACAGTGCCGTAGGATCAGTCACAGGAGTCGACATGGTGACCACGCCAGCCCAGCAGCTGGCAGGAACAGGGTGGTGACTCACTGCCAGCTTGGACCCTGTCCCTAAGTCTGCTACACCAGCACACCCCTCCTGGCCCACCCGGGGCTTCCCTCTTCCGGGACCCCTGCCCCTCTTGGTGTCCAGACCTGGTAACCACCCAGGACGGGGTCTCTGTGTGCCACACCACCTGCAGAGCCATCTCAGAGCGGATGCACAAGACTGGCTCCTGAGTAAGTTCCCTGTCACCCTCGCTCATGAAGGAGGTGACGGGGGTGGGGAAATCTGAACGCGTGATCAGGAAGTGATTCAACACTCATTTCTGAGTCTCCCGCCTGGATTTTACAGTGACTTTTACTTTCCAAAATAAGTACAATAGACTCACACTCAAATGCCTTCACCCCCGTGACGAACGCTGGCTAATTGTTGAAAATGATGCAGTTTTTCTCGGGTGTGGAGAGAAGTTAACACAGGATTTCCACGACTTCGAGGACAAGCCCCTGAAAGGTCCACTGATAGAATCGCAGACCCTTCTAGTGTTGAGAGGGACTTTCAGAGACGACTGAAGTCCAAGCACTTCACTTAACAGATGGAAAAGCCCAGACCCAGCAAGCTACAGGGGATTTCCCAGAGACCCAGGGCAAGCTGATGCTGTCCCATGCTGACGGCACTGGCCCCAGACCAAATTACCCTTTCTCCCATCCACAGCCTTCAAGAATCTCAAAAATTCTTAAGATTCAGAAGTGAAGACCAGGTTTCATTCCTGTCTCCCTGGACAGCAAGGCCTCCTTGGCCCCAGAGTCTAGGGTGAAGTCAGAACCGTTACTGTCCAAAAGACAGAGGGGAACAAGTGTCGGCAAGGATGCAGTGAAAGGGACCCCACGTGTTGTTGGTAGGATGTAAGTTAGTAAAGGCACCGTGGACAACAATATGGAGGGTCCTCGAAATAATTACAAATGCACATGACCCAGTAATCCCACTGGACATGAAACCAGTCTGTCAAAGAGACATCTGCACCTTCGTGTCTATCGCAGCACTGCTCACAAGAGCCAAGAGATGCAGCCAACCCAAGTGTCCGTCAGCAGGCGGAAGGATCCAGAAAATGCACTACACATGCAGTGGAATACTCTTCAGCCATTGAAAAGGATGAGATCGGGGGCTGGAGCTATAGCTCAGAGGTAGAGCGCCTGCCTCGCATATTTGAGGCCCTGGGTTTGATCCTCAGCACCACATAAGAAAGATATTGTGTCCATCTACGACTATAAAAATATATTAAAAAAGTATGGAATCGTTTCGTTTGCAGCATAGATGGAAATGGAGGACATCATGTTAAATAAAGCCAGAAACAAAGACAAATGTGATATGGTCGTGCATGCAGCCTAAAAGCTATCGTTGTCCAGGCAAAAAATGGATCTGTGGTTACCAGAGACTGGGGAAAGAGGGGACAGCAGGATGGACAGAGGTCAGTCAATAAAGTTACAATTAGCTACGTGGACTAAGCTCAGAGTCACCTAGAATGTGTGTTTCAAAATAGCTAAAAGAGGGGATTTTCAAGGTCTCAAGGAAATGGAGGTATTAAAGTCATAGATATGTTACTCTGATTGATCATGGCATAGTGTATGTATGTATAGAAGTACCACAATCATGTCTAGATTTTAAAAATTAAAGGACCCTGGTCATGCTGACACATGCCTGTAAACACAGCGACTAGGGAGGCTGAGGCAGGAGGCACAAGAGTTAGAGGCCAGTCTTGTCTATTGAGACCCTCTCTCAAAATAAACTAAAAAATGAAAATGAAAACTGAAGTCTGAGATGAATCAACCTCAGCAATAACCAAACATAATTGGTCCCAAGGGCATTCCCCAATATGGTTATAAGAGAACCAGAACTAGAACATTTTGGCAATACATGGTGGTAATGAGCCTATTAAACACTTGCCTCTGGAAGCTACATCAGACCTCACAAATTTCAATCTATTAATAGCTCCTGGCTCCTCAGAAGTAGAGAGGGAAACAAGCAATTAGGAAACTCACAGCACAACCCTCCCAGCAGCACAGCTAGAACTGGAGATTGCAATACAAAACACGCATACGTTATCCTGTCAGCCTCTGAATTCAAGGTGCACCTCCCCCTCCCCAAGCAAACTACGCTTTTGAGCCCAAAATGCTACATGTACCCGGGTAGGAACGTGAGGGGTGACATCCAAATGAAGCCTGGAATTTAGGTTACCGTGATATTCCAATTTAACATCTTCACTTTGACGGATGCGATGATTATTTATGACAGGCGTTCACAGGGAGGAACAAAGGGTACACTGAGACGTCCTGAACTATTTTGAAACTTTCCTGAAAATCTAAAATGCCTCCTAAATGGCTTACTAAAAAATTGAACAATGAAAAGAAGTGGAGAAGAGATTGAGGGAGATCTCAGGAGCTGAGGGGCACAAACCAGCCAGACAGGACCCGAAGCCAGCAGCACCCACCGTCTGCACTGTGGGGTCGGCACACTGACGGGCCTGGGGCTTCACTGCTGTGGTTAGGGAACAGATTGCTTTACATCCTTGAAACCTAGTCTCCTCTCTGGATCTAGAGCTGCTCCCAAGGGCAACCAGCTGGAAGTAACCAAGCTGGGATTTGAAACCTGATTGCAAAACCAGGCTCCTAACCCAAAGCCATACACCACCCCCTGGATATCTGAAATTCTTTTGGTTTATTTTCCTCTTTAACAGATAATTTGGGGAGCAGGGGGTACCAGGGATTGAACTCAGGGGCACTCGGCCACGGAGCCACATCTCAGCCCCATTTTGTATTTAGAGACACGGTCCGAGTTGCTCAGCACCTCGCTTTTGCTGAGGCTAGTTTGAACTTGTGATCCTCCTGCAACAGCCTCCTGAGCTACTTGGATTACAGGCATGCAGCACCGTGCCCAGCTTCTTCAGCAGATAAATTTTATTGATAATTATTATGGCATTTAGGATTGATGTGTGGGGGATTATTCATTAAATAATATCAGAATAACTGGCTAGCCCAAACTAGCTCCTTATTAATTTCACTAAAACAAATCAAGGACAGTGTTTGGAGGGCTGTTTTGTTTCGTTCTTTGAAATGCGATAAAAATCACATCTACAATGCCACCTACTCAGTGCACCTCGTCAGAGAACACTTGCCTTGACTAGTTTTCAAACGTCTCCTGTGCTAATTTGCGATGGTAATGAGAGGCTCCTGGTCCATTGGGAAGCCTCATCCGGTAGAAGTTGAGCTTCTAGTTAAACACGGCCACCGGGTGCAACCTGCTCACTCCCACATTCCTGCTGTAGTGAAGTCATCACGGGTGCAATGACGAGGGAAAGGAGAGGACACAGAGCCACGACGTCTGGGGAGCCAGGAGAGACGGGCAGGCAGTCACCGAGAGCCTGAGAAGGCGGACACGCGGACACCCAGACCCCAGGAAGGAGACTCAGAGGCAGAGCGGCTCCCTATGGAGCCTGTTGTGGTTTGGAGGTGCAGCGTCCCCCAAAAGTTCACGTGAGATAGTGCAAGAGAGTTTAGAGGTGAAATAATGGGGTTATGAGAGCCTTAACCTAATCAGCGCATTAGTCTCCCGACAGGGATTACCTGGTGGTGACCAAAAGCAGAGAGGGTGTGGCTGGAGGAGGCGGGTCACTGGGGACATGCCTTTGGGGCACACATTTTGTCCTTGTTGAGCAGAGCTCTTGCCACTTCCCTCCACCACACTCTTCCACCATGATGTTCTGCCCCCTCTCAGGCCCAGAGCAATAGAGTTGGCCGTCTAATGCACCGAGACCTCGGAAACCCTGAGCCTCCAAATGAACTTCTCTTCCTCTAACTGTTCTTATCAGGTCTCCTGGTCAAAGCAGCAAAAAAGCTGTCTGTAGCAGAGGCCCTTAGCAGCTCGAGCCCTACGTCAGAGTGCAGAGCGGTCCACGAGGAGGACTACTCAGGGAGCCTGGGGAAGTAGCAATTAGACTCCAGACTCCTGAACCCCATGCAGCCAAGCGACTGTCCCACCAGACATGCAGGAACCCCCATTCCAGCAAGAGGGGTGTCATGATGAAAATGCAGTAGGGGGAAGAGGGGGAGCATCTGTGTTCTAGATGGGGGCACCCGATATTCTCCCACATCCTAGTCCCAACTTCAGAATGGAAATCCAATGGGGTAAAGGATCTTGTGTATAAAAATTCAGTTTCCAGAAACGTCTCTGCATGAACACCTAATGCCCACCCGGATTGTGTGTTTCTGTTGAGGACTCCTAAATCAGTCTAAATGCCAGAAGCCTGAAGGAGACCAGAGCAAACTTTATCAGATATTTGCAAGATCTTTCTCATGTTGCCTGAAGAGTAAAATTCCCCATTTCTCTTCAGTAGTTCTCAGGAACTAGCTGTGTTCACAATGTGATCCTTATTCTCAAAATATCATGCCACAGGGATCCACACTTTACAATGCTATTAGTTTTCCTCTGGTGGCAGCAGTACCAGCAAAGAATCGAAAATAACCAGCTGAACAGCTAGCTCACAGCAGGCATTTCTGTTTAAGTGCTCTTCTTGGAACAATTTCAGTTCTGGAAATAGAAGTGGATTTAGGAAGAGTTCCTCCAGGAGCACATCAGCATACTCCAGCATGCTGGGTGCAGTTATGCATTCCTGTTGTTATTGTAATGACAGTTTAAATACTGAAAGGAAATCCAAGGCAAAAATCAAAATTTCTTCCATTGAAAAGAAAAGGGATACGATTTGCACCTAATAGAAGAAAAAGTAGGCCCAAATCTTCACCATGTCAGGCAAGGATCTTTCTTAACCAGACTCCTAAAGTGTAAGAAGTAGAATCAATGGATGGATTCAAATTAAAAAGCTTTTTCTCAGCAAAGGAAACAATAAAGTGAGGAGAGAGCCTACAGATTGAGAGAAAATCTTTACCACATGAACCTCCAATATAGCATTAACCTCTAGGATATATAAAGAGCTCAAATACCAAAAAGACAAATAACCCAATCAATAAGTGGGCTAAGGAACTGAAGAGAAGCTTAAGAAATATAATCAAACATGAAAAGGTGTTCAACATCTCTAATAATTAGAGAAATAACAGTCAAAACTAAACAGATTTCATCTCACTCCTGTCAGAATGGCAAGAATCAAGAATACAGGCAACAATAAATGTTGGTGAGGATGTGGGGGAAAAGGTCCACTCATACATTGCTGGTGGGACTGCAAATTGGTGCAACCACTATGGAAAGCAGTATGGAGATTCCTCAGAAAACTGGGAATGGAACCACCATTTGACCCAGCTATCCCTCTCCTTGGTCTATACCCAAAGGACTTAACATCAGCATACTACAGTGACACAGCCACATCAATGTTTATACCAGCTGAGTTCACAATAGCTAGACAATGGAACCAATCTATGTGTCCCTTGATAGATGAATGGATAAAGAAAATGTGATATATTTTCAATGGAATATTACTCATCTTTAAAGAAAAAAAAATTATGGCATTTTCCAGTAAATGGATGGAGTTGGAGAATATCATGTGAAGTGAAATAAGTCAATTCCATAAAACCAAAGGGGAATGTTTTCTCTAAAATGTGGATGCTGATTCACAATAAGGCAGGGGGGGGCCACTAGAGAAGAATAGCGTTACCTTATATTAGGTAGAGGAAAGGGAAAGGAAGGGAGGGGAGGGGATGTGGGAACAGTAAAGATGGTAGAATGAAACAGATATTAATCACTGTATGTATATGTGACTACACGACCAATGATTCCGCAACATGTACACTCAGAAAAATGAGAAATTGTATACCAACTATATATATAAGTGCATAAATTGCATTCTACTGTGATGCATAATTAAATTTAAAAATCTTTAAAACGTAGGCACAAACGTGCAACCCCTAAATCAAGGTGGTAATTATTACCAAATCACAGAAGCCAAGCAACATCTCTTCTGTCTCCAAATCAGATATGAAATTTTTACAAGTCATCAACAGAGTATGTAACAAGTAATCCCACCAATATGCACAACTATAATGCACCTATTTAAAAAAAGAAAACCGGAAGAAGAAGAACCTGAAAAAAACGAAAGACCAAAGAAATGTTCATCAAGTAGGTAGCCAGCGATTGCCCTGCAGCCAACTTATGCCAGACCCTGGGGGCTGAAGGGGAGGAAGAAAGCCCACCACAGACCTGAGCCCTGCCTTCCAGCAGCCAGCTGCATACCATAATGAGAGCCGACAGAAGTCACCCGAGATGACCCACCAGGAGGGCATCAGGAGTGACCAGTGAGAAAGCTGCACTCATTCCAAGAAGGGAGACATCAAGGTCGTATTTAAAAAAAAAGAAAAGAACATGGAGGAAAGCACAGGAAGGGCCTCGAAGGTTGGATGTGTTTGGAAAGGAGTCGAGGGGGGATCCTCCCAGCTGGAAGAGCAGGGAGGACAGTCTGCTGGGCCAGCACCCCAGAGCCCCTGCTGAGCTGACGGCAGGGAGATGCACCAGCTGAAGGAGACAGTGGGTGCAGACGGGTGTCATTCAGAAGCAGGCTGAGCAGCTCGGGCTTCAAACAGAGGTGGTTTCCAACTCTGGCTGCCCACCAGGATCACCGGGCATCCTCAAAAACACAGCCACAGGTGCCCCGCCCAGCCTAGGAAGCAGATATTCTAGAGCAGGGGACAGGACACAGCACTGAGAATGCTTAGGCAGGACTGGGCAGGTCGGCATCAGGCAACCACAAGGGTCCAATAGGGTCAAGGGGGCCCTTTGGAAGATAAGCAGAAATCAGGATGGATTTAAGGGGGCAGTTTGGTAACCCACAGACCATCTCTGGGCCATGGACATAATTTAGGTGTGCAATGGGGAAGAACAGAGGCAGAAGGGATGAGAGGGATTTGCAAGTGACCCTCCAGAACGAGGTCACCCGCATCCATTCAGTATTGAGTCATTTGACTGGAGACCCATGCTGGTGGGCACATGATTTCTGCATGGAGTCCACCTTCAGATTTGGCACGTCAGTGACGAGTCACGACTCAAGCGTGAATCAAGCTCACATGGGGGCTGTCTCTGTACATAATCTGATTCTAACGACAAGCCCTCATAATATATCAGGAATTAAACCTAACAGCTCAAAAATTACAGTCAATTACATACAGCTTCAGTTACAGTTATTGATTGTCATAGACTTGCTTGAATGACGAGACTTTCCTTAGGGATAACTACCCACGGCCAGTCACGGGCAGGGGCTTGGATTACACTCTCCAAAACAGAAAAGAGCTCTTTGCTTTAGAAAAGAAAAAGAAAATACTCCCTCTCCAAAATCTCTACCAACTGACCTAAAAATTCTTCTAGATATATTTGCCCAAAAGAAAGAAAACCCATCTACACAAAGACACACGACAATGCTCACAACAGCTTTATCCACAGCAGCCCCAAACTGGAAACGGCCCAAATGTCCATCAACACAGGAACGGATAAACACATTGTGGTATTTTTGTAAAATTAAATACTCCTTACCAGTAAAAAGGAGCAAACAACTGCTATTATAGCAACACTGGATGATTTCCAGAATCATTTCATTAAGTAAAGACAATGTAAAAAAAACAATTCTACCTAAGTGCAAGAATACATCACACTAACCTATAGTGACAGTCATCAGGGTTGCCTGGAGGGGCAGGAACAAGAGCTCTCCCTGGATGACACAAATGTTCCCTACCTCATGTTGTGTGGTGTATACAGTTGTCCCAACTCACGGGGCTGACACTAAAGATCTGGCCATGTTATTGCATGTAGATTCCGTCCACTGATGAGTCTTAGGAAGGTGCAGGCAACCCAGGCTCTGCTGAGCCTCCTTTGTTCACCGCTGTATTGGGCTTCTTCCAGGTTCTAGAGTCCATCCATCCTCAAATAGTTCCCCTGGGATAGGCGGGGACCATCTAATGTAACCTCTAAGGCCCAGGCCCAGAACCGAGGGCCAAGCTGTCCTTAAATGCTAAGTGCCGGCGGTATTGGATATGCACAGCAACCACCCCAGAGGGCCTCCCAGCCCCCGTTCTCAGTGGCCACAGGTCCCCACTGCGACCAGTAAGCTTCTTAAAGAAGGCCACCCGAGACAGGTCTGGGCTTCAGATTTACTGACCAACAACCTAATACTAACTCAGTGTCACAAAACAAGAACTAAAGAGTAAGTCCTCAAGCCCATCCTGCTCCCAGTCTAAGCTCCGGTTTCCAAGTGCAGCTCAACAAACATTCCCAACAACGACCATGCCTGGGATGCCCACCTGGACAGGAGGGCCCTGCATGACCTTAGCTACACCCAGACCCAGTGCACTAGGCCCCGAAGGGAAAGGATATCTGCCCTTTTTGTGTGAGTTCAATGTTCCCCTTCCACAAACCCATTACCTGGATTAACAGAGGGAAGTGTACTGATGAGGTCCTTTCAAGGCAGACTCAGCCTAGCTGAATGAAGGGGGCCTCCCAGAATCTCCCATTTTGACAGAATTAACTCTGTGCACACTAAAAACCAGGGTGATGGTGGGGGGGCGTCTTCGCAAACCTTCCACCAGCTGGTCACCAAAGAGTGTGAACATGCCCCAACAGCCCACCGTGGCACCCAGCCACCAATCCATCAGCACCCTCTCAACCTGGGCCTGTTGATGGACAATGGCTCCAGCTGGCCAGGCCTCCCCACCCCCACTCATTCACGCTGATCCAATCTGTCCCAGATCTGACGGCTGAGGAAGCAGCCCCTGCCCCAACATTCAGAGGAGAGAAGAGGAAGCCGTCTGGCTCCACGGAGAAAACTCTAGAGATCTGGGAATGAGCCTCCCACACTTCCTCAAGAAGGGTGAGCAGCCACCAACTTCCTGGAGTTCTGTCCCCCTCCAGCCTTGAACTAGCAGTGAGTGCGGGACAGGTAGATGCTACCCCTCACCCCAAACATGTTTCCTCCCACCATGCAACGTGTTCTAACCCACCTCGGGGATGCAAGGGACCCCCACCCGGGTGGCAGCAGAGATTCCTGGGAGACAGGAGAGAGGTCAGGAATGATGGGCCTGGATCCCCAAGAGGGACTGGATAATAGTATGACAGCGCCCCTCCAGGATTGCCAGAGTTAGCCAATAAAATGTGACATGTGGTTAAATTGTACTTTCAGATGAACTATGAATAAGCTTTTGTGTAAGTCCATCTCATGCAGTACTTGGGCACACTTGCATAGAAACTATTGTTTATCTGAAATTCTATTTCATTCATTGCTTGTGCTTTACCTGGCAACCCCACCCCCTCCAGTAATCCTGGGGCACGTCCAACATCTTCCTTCTCCCACCGTTTTGATAAAGATGATAGAGCATGGTGGAGGGGAAGCTAGTGTGGAGTATGGATGCCTGGGGTCAACCCCCAGCACCATCATTTACAGTTGGAGGGTGCTGGGTTAGACATTAACTTCTCTCTCTTCATAGGTAAAATGCAATTAACAATAGAAGTAACAGTAACAATTACAAACAAAATGGAATCGAAAACAATAACATTTATATAAAAAGAAACTCCTTAATCTGACATTAAAATTTAGCTATCGGGCTGGGGATACAGCACAGTTGGTAGAGTGCTGGCCTTGCATGCATAAGGCTCTGGGTTCAATCCCCAGCACCCACCACAAGAGAAAAAAAAAGTTAGCTATTGTCAGATGGAACTTGGGAACACTAAGTGAAATAAGTCAAAGTCAAACGTTCTGGTTCCTGCCCCTCCCCGACAAGTGGGAGCTGGAGAGGAAGAAAGAAAACAAAGACAGCAGACAGCAGAACTTCTCACAAAAATCAAAGGGAGATCAGTAGAGGAAAGAGGTGGGAGGGAGGAGGGGAGACAAAGGGGGAATAATTGGGGAGTGCCGTTGGCCAAATTATCTTGTCTTATTGTGTGCATGTACAGATATGTAAGCACAAACCCCACCATTAGGTAACTATAATGCACCAATAAAAATATGGGGGAAACGTCAGCTACTATTGTTATTCCAGTTTCTCATGGAAAACTGAGGCACAGTGGGGTTCAGCAATGGAGCCAGGTCATACAGCTAGTCATCGGCAGAGCACAAATTCAAACCCAGCTGGTGGCTACTGTCATCTGTTTTGAGCATCAGGCTGACCCCCACCCTCTGAAGTGGCACTCATCTTCCTGGGTTGGGGTAAGGACTAGATGAGCTTTTGCACATAAACCTCAGCTGGATGCAACAAGCTTCTGTTTTCACCCTTCCTGCAGCCAGTGCCCTGTGAGAGGAGTTAGGAGCCACACGCTGCAGCTCCTAGTGGGCAAAGCCTGGTTTACCATCCTGGGCACACGCGGTGCCCTTGACCACAAAGAAACCCTGGGGAGACCAAGGGTGGGGTGGGGGAGGGGGACGGGGACGCAGGCAGCGCTGTGTTGAATCCATCAGACAGCGGGCAGCTACCTGGGGTGGAGGGGATGGTCGACCCTGCAGCTGGGCAGTCAGGGAGGCGGCTACCCAGGAACCTGGGCTCCAGCTGGGGTGGCGCTGCGCTGCTGTACCCTGTGCCACGGAGCCGCTGGAGGCACAGTCACAAGCCAGTGCTAGGCTCAGAGCAGGCTGGATATAGGAGAGGAGGAATTTGAGACTTTAGAAGGCCGACTCCCCTGGGCACAGTGGCGCACGCCTGTAATCTCAGGGACTCGGGAGGCTGAGGCAGGAGGACGGCAAGTTCAAAGACAACCTCGGCAACTTCGCAAGGTCCTGAGCAACTTAGTGAGACCCTGAATCTAAATATTTTCTTAAGAAATACTGGGGATGTGACTCGGTGATTAAGCACCCCTGGGTTCAATCATCAGTACCAAAAAAAAAAAAAGGCCGACTTGAAGCTGGGCACGGTGCCACACACCTGTAATCCCACCTACTTGAGAGGCTGAGGCAGGAGGACCACACATTTGAGACTAGTCTCAGCAACTTAGTGAGGCCCTGCCTCAAAATTTAAAATAAAAAGGGCTGGGGACCTAGCTCAGTGGTAACACATCCCTAGGTTCAATCCCTACGACCAAAAAGAAAAAAAGGCTGATGTCAAAAACCTCATAAATGCAAATTTAAAACTACAACTGGGGAAAAGAATCTAGATAGGCAACTCGTAACCAAAGAAGCGCCCAGGTGGACGAGGAATAAGACAGTTACCCGCCCCTGGAGTCAAAGGAAACCACCACCCGGCTCAGGGACAGCCTCAAGGATAAGTCAGACCCCAAGACAAACCCTGGCACTGCTGGGACAAATAGGGTCAACTTGGCAAGCCTCAGGTTTGTCGTGTGTAAAACTGGAACCCCAGCCCCTCGCTGCGTGAGGCCCTGGTAAGGACCAAGTGAGGCGAGATGTGCGCTGGCTCTCGCCAACCCACCTCTTACCCAACTGTGGGGCCCAGGTGTTGCTGACTGAAACCACAGCAGCCACGCAGGAAAAGAGGGGACCAGAGAATTCACCCAAGAGAAAACCCCGTCATTAACATCAGAGAGCAAGATGGCATGGAATGAGCCCATGCAAGGGACAGGATGCGACGGGGAAACGAATTCTAAATAAATAAATCAAAGTTCAGGGAGAGCAAGAGTTTCCAAAAACTAAAGCTATGAAAAGCAAAAAAGATTGGCTCATCTTTGCAGTTGAAGCTGATGAAATTTCCCACCAAGTAGAACAAAAGAGCAAAGAGTTGAACACAAAGAGAATGAGACACTCAGCCCAGGAAGCCCACCAGCCCACCAATAAAACTAGCAGAGGACAGAGTGCCAGCAGGGGACTGTCACAGGAATATCAAGTCATGTTTACCAGAACTGAAGGGCACTGGTTTCCAAATGGAGAAATTGCAGAATAAATTTCTTTAGAAACATGGGACAAAATTTCTCAACGGACAGAAATGGGCACTTCCGGAAAGGAGGGCAGCCAGTGGGGAGACAGGAGGGAGAACTAACTGCTGGGTTTTCTTTGTAAGTCTTTTACTAACATTTGCTCTTTCTAGATGTGTACACCTATTCCCTTGATCTTAAAAAAAAAAGCAAGCAAAGAAAAAAATCAACCAACATCAAGTTCCAACGTATCATTGGTTAAAATGTCACGGATACATAGTGGTTTCATGAACTGGATTGTATCTCAATAAAGGTGAAAGCAAATATCACAGTGGATCCACATGGTGGGTGGCGTGCAGCCTCCAGAACACCAGACAAGCCCAGTCTGAGCAGGGAAAGAACGTGCTCCTCCACAAGACAAATGATAGGTCCCGCTTTTGCATTGTCTTTTTTATTAATATATAAAACAAAGAAGATTTATTTTACTGAGAAGAAAGGTTTGCAGGATCCTGGGTGATGGTTAATCAGCTCAGGACGTGAGTTATGTCAGGAGCCCAGGACTGGAGGAAAAACCATACAACAGCCGTGACTTACCCCATCCCAAGTTCACCAGGTGCCCTCCACCCATTCACCACACCAACCAGCAACAGGTGCAGGGCACTGACTGTATGCCCATCACTGGGCTCCAGACAGGGTTACTCATTTCACCTCTACAACAGTGCTGTAAAGGAGACAACGCCACCACCTCCTTACAGGTGAGGAACCGAGGTGGATAGCAACGTCCAGGCCCACATACCTAGTGGCCAGTGGAGCCAGGAGGGAACGCAAGGCAGGTGACTCCAGAGTCCATTCTAATGCCAAAGTGAACATTGGCTACAAAGACGTCTCCCCAAGCCCCGGCACCCCCTGCTCTGAGCTCGCCTCACGCAACAGACAGTTCCAGACGTTTCCTGGCATGCCTATATCCTGAGGAGTTCATCATAATTAAATCATGAGAAAATTTTCAAAGTGCTCAGAGATGTAATGAGTTTGCATTCAATTAGTTTCTTCCTTCACTGGGAGAATCAGAAAGACCGATTTCCTTGTCCACAGTGGGGAGGGTTTCTTGCTGCCTGGTCTGAGGTCTCATTCTGACGTTCTGGTGATGGAAATCAGGGCACACCTAGGGCTGAAGAAACCTCACCAGCCAGAAGTCGCCAAGCCCACAGGAAATCACTTAGCCAACACCCACTTTAAACATTTTTGAGTGTCAGCCATGTTCCAGCCCTGTTCTGGGGACCAGGGCTCAACTGTGTAAAGGACAGCTCTGTGTTCTAGGTCCTTCCAGTTTGGGGAGACAGAACACACAGTAAACAAGCCACTAGAATCTAGGGACAGGTGCTTACCAAGGGCCCATCAACTCATCTTGGAGGGGTGATGCATTAAGAAGGGGGAAATCCCAATAAGGATCAAACATTTAGTGACAAAGACCAGGAAGGGACCAGCTTTCAGAAGATGGACATGCACAGCCCCCGGCTTCGGGAACCAGGTCCACAGTGAGAAGGTGAAGCTGGAATGGGGAGCAGGCAGGCTCTCCCTTCACCCGGGCAGCCCTGACCTCCACACCTCACCTGCACGTGGCCAGGTGTGTCCCATCCCAAGCCAGTAGGGTGCCAGCTCTATTCCAGAGGGAGGGGCTCCCCTGTCCAAAGGCCTTGATCATGACATTTGGGTTGGGGAGAGGGAAAGTTCCTGCAAACATTTAGACACACTAGGTTCTTACAGGTTCCTGCCCAATCCTCTTCCATCTGACCACTACAGTATCTGCTAATTTGCTTACCACACCCCAAAATGAAGATGACCATTCATGAAGCACCTCCCTTAGGCCAGGGACCCTTCCTTCACATCTTTACTAATCTGCTCTCTTTGAGACGGTAATAAACTATGAGCCACCCACACCAGGTATTCTTCATCCTCCTTGCCTTCATCCTCCACCAAACTGACCTCTTGGACACACCCCATGTCCCACCATATAGTACGCTGGCGCCACCACAGCAGTGCTGTATTGTCCGTTTCATTCCCAGTGCATAAAACAGCACCTCCTGCCCATAGTGGGGCTACAGAGGGCTGTCAATAAAGAGCTGTCCAGGGAATGAATGATTTAGACATTTACAGAGTAGGGCCACAGAGTCCTGTCACTTAGGATGCTCTCGTGCTTCAGGGGCCAGGAGGACCGGCAGAGCCACCTCCTTTCCTCTCTGCCTTGAGCCTCTCGGTGAGAGGTCAGACCAGAGTCCAGCGTGGGATGCAGCCGCCATCCACCTGTTACACTAGCAGAACCCTCGGCAACAGCATGGCGAGATGAGGTCACAGATGAACAGGCTTTGAAAAATACAAATAAACCAAATCATACGGGGGGACCTGGGAGCCCCCGAGATGCAAGTGTTCCTTGCCATCAGCTCAGACAGCCTCTCCCCATGGAGCTCTGCACGCACAATCACAGATGTCGAGCAAGTTCCAATCCGTAATCTACTTAATAAAAGTTTCTGTCCAGGCAATGACTGGATCCCGTCCTCCAACCTAAGCACAATGTTAATCCGTTTTCCCTTGTTTATGCACTTAAGAGATGGACTTTTTTTCCACCCTCCTGGCACTAACTCACTTAGCCCCAGGGCTCTCGTGGTTCATTTCTTCACAGGAAGAAGAGCGCTTCGGAAATGGAGCCTTCCAAAGAGATGCTACAGCAACAGGGAAGCAGGAAGAGAACATCTGCAGGGGCGGGGGGCCTGCCCTCAGCCTGCAGCAAGGTGCGGCTCCTCCCAGCTGCCCCTTTCCCGATTGACAACTCTGGGAAATGCAGCAGAGGCTCATGGCCCCCAAAGTCAGGTGTGGGATTCAGAGGCAGGCGCAGACCAGCTTCCACCAGCAAGCTATTCAGACGCCTGCCGCCCTGGGATTTTGTTCCCTTTTCTCCAGAGGGGTTCTCACAGCCACCAGGCTTTACCTGCCAGGCCTCTGCAGCAAGTGGGAGGAGGAGACCAGCACTCCGCAGCCCTGAGCCGCCTGGAGGTTAAAGGAGCGCTGTGCGTGGGGGTGGCCAGCAGCCTGCCACAGGCACAGCCAGGGCGCATCTGGGCTGCAACTCGTTTTATGACTTTTATGACTGCGTGGGAGCAGAGCTGTGTTTCCAGGCCGTTCTCCTGCCCCGAGAGGCTTCCTCTCCTCCAAGGAGAGCAGCAACATTACCCAAGTGCCCAAGGGGACTTCCAGGTCCCAGGCCTCGGGTGGGAGCCACCAGGAGGGAAGGGAGGAAGGAGATCAAGAGAAAACTGGCTCCATTGGGCGCCCAGCCCTGGGCCAGCAGACCCCCCGGCCCTGGGAGAGGGAGCAGGCATGAGCATCCGCAGCCGGCATCCTCCAATCCTGGGCCCTCCACGTCTCCCACCATCCTGGAGGGGACCACAGGAGGGACAGGACATGGCCACTGGTTGACACTGTCCTGCTGCTCGGGCCTAACACCTCTGGAGTGACGGGGGCAAGCCACCCTCTGCAAAGCCGCTTCACAGCCATACATTAAGATTTTAAATAAGACAGAGCCTCCCCATGTGAGAAACCCACTGGTCCGTTTCCAGAATGCAACATTTCACTGTAAAATTGGGATGTGAGAAAGGCAGCCAGAGGGGGACGGCAGGATGGAAAGTGACCAGCGGTGAACTCCAACAGAACCACAGCCCAGGCTCCTGGAGGCCCTCCATGACAGCAGGTGGGCGGGGTGGGGGGGAGAGATGGCCCAACCAACAGAAATCTGTTAAATAGTAACTTCGGTAGCTAGAGCTGTGCTCATACCAGGGGCAGCACCCCAAGAAGGCTCTCCCGCCACAAGAGCACAGGGAGGTGGGGACACCTAAAGGGACATTTATTTAAATAACCCAATAGAAGACGGTGAATCCTAGGTAATGCTCTGGAAGACTGTGCACCCCGTTGTACTCAGCCAGTGAGGAACCGGGAGGGACCGCTGATGGTCACTGCGCTGGGTTTTCCCTGCCACCCGATCTTGCAAGGTGGTCAGTAAAAGCTTTGCTGTCCCTGCACCTTTGGCCCCTCAGTCCCATCTTTGGGTTTGGACAGATGAGCATGTTTCTCCCTGCAGAGGGATGCGGAAGATCCGGAACACTTGGGACCAGTCTGGGCCCTGAAAGGGCTCATTCCCTGCTGCTTACAAACAGAAGCAGGATACAGACAGGACGACTGCCTGCAAATGGCCTTCCAACAGCTGTCCCTTCTGGAAGGGGAGGAGCTGAAAGGTCGAGCAGGGCCCCCGTGTTCTGCAGGCTCCTTCCTCCAAGGAGGAGGGTCCATTCCCACTGCCTTGAATCTGAGCTGGCCTTGAAACTTGCTTTGGCCAATAAGAAGTGGCCAAAGTGGTTTCCTTCCAGTTTGAGTCTGGGTCTCCAGGCATGAACCATGAGCCACCGTGCAGATGCCCAGTCATCGGGCGGCACCAAGGCCCCAGAACTGTGGGTGCGGCCCCCTCCCACCTGCAGCTTAGGTGACAGCAAACTCCTGAATCATCCCAGGCAAGGCAGGCAGAAGAGCTGCCCCGCTGAGCCCAGCCCACCCAGAGCCATAAGAAATTAAGTCCTTGGTGTCTGAAGCCGCTATGGTCCAGAGGTCTCTAACCTCACAGGAGGGAGCACACGGTGTTGCTGTAGGCTGAAAGCTGGGGAAGCTCCACGGGACACAGATTCCAAAGGCTGATTGCTGGGCAGGGCAGGGGGCGGGGCATCAGTGAGGGGTGGGCACCTGCAGGGGCAGGACGTCCACCTGTCTCCATGCTTTACTATCCCTTGGCTGTCCAGCATCCGTTACCCCTTAGCAACAGTATTTGATTTCTTTGGAGGAACCACCTCCTCCCATTCTTAGCCTTTGACTTAATGTGGGCAGGGAGGCCGAGCCACGTGGCTGGGCCAGGCCACTGTACACATCACGTCCCCCCGGGCAACAGGGATCAGCCTTCAGGGATGAACACGTGACCCTAGTCAGGCCAGTCACTCCCAGACCAGGAAACTCAAGGCCAGCTACGCCCGAGCTGAAGAAGAAACCAACCTCTCCTCTGGACTCGAGCCTGAGGAGAGGACGCTGCTGGACTACCTGAAGTGGAGCCCCACAGGTCAGAGTGTGCCCAAGGGTCCTCTGATCCCAAGCCTCCCAGGGCTGGAGGCTTTTCTCAGCCTGGTGCCAACACAGTTCCGTCTTCCTCCCACAGGATCCAATCAGGCTGTCTCTTGTGACCCCACATCTTGGCTGATAGAGACAGGGATTCTGATCACACCCCCTCGTAGTACTCAAGTTTCTTACCAAGTTCATGTGATTTACTCCTCCATTTAGAAAGAGACCAGTTAAAAGTAAGGACACAACTCATTTTGAAAACATGAAAACTGAGAAGGCAAATCGATAACAGCACGAGGGCTCAAAGTTCTCTGCGGCAGGTTGTGTCACCAAGTGTGCTAACTGCCACTCCAGTTTCTGTTGTCCCCTCGCTTTCAGTAAGGGAGTCCCAGTGGCTAGGCACATTGCTGCGGAGCTGAGGGACCATGTATCCTAGCCTTCCTTGCAGCTGTGTTCACATGAATAAATTCTGTCCAATACAATGCAAGGAGGGCTGTCATGCTAAGCTTGCAGGGAATCTCCTTGCACCCTACCATTTCACTGTCTGGAAGGCAGATGTGATGACCAGAGCTCTAGCAGCTATTTTAGACCAGAAAGACAAAGGCTACTCTATATGGCAAAGCAGGGAGACAAACTGGAGCGTGAACCCCTAGTGACTCCATGATCCTACTTTCCTAGCCATGGTCTCCAGAATTCTACAAGACAGGAGCTTTCTTGTTTGAGCCACTATTTTGCAGGTCTCAGTTCCTCTCAGTCAAGTCTAATCCTGATGGATACTGATCACCAAAAGCAGAGCCATAGGAAACCACCATCAGTTCAGTAGCTGTAGGTGCCAGGTTGCCATGGATACCACCCCATCACATGCAGATTCCAAAGTACAGCCCACTCAGATGAGGCGGCCTGCAGCAAGCCCAAGAGACCCCCTCCTTGTGTCTAGCAGGATCTCCACCAGTCCATAAGCCAAACAGCAATGTCACATCCTTCGGTGGCCCAGGGACCCAGTTCCCACAGGAGCATTGAAGCCCTCTGGCCATAGGCACCATCAAGGACTGTGCTTGGGTTCTCCAGCAGGACGCTCCCTTGCTCTCCCCACCTCTGCCCAAAGCCAGGCCTCACTGCCCCTTGCCCCTGTAGCAGCTGCCAGCCTTCCTGCCTGCTCCCTGGGCCCAGGCAGGCAGATGCATTCCCAGAAGCACAGCTCTGCTTGGGTCCCCTCTCAAGAGCCTCCAGGACTGCCCATCAGCCTGGAGCACAAAGCACCAACCCCTTTCCACAGCACTCCAAGTCGCCCTGCTCGGCCCGGCCCGCTCTCCAGCACCACTTCCCACCAGCCCACGGGCCTTCACGGGCTCCCAATGTGCTGTTCCCTCTGCCCAAGATGCCTTTCCTTGCCCTCATCCCCATCTCCACCTATAGAAGCCCAACCTACCCGCCCATACGAGCTTCAGCCGTGACGTCTCAACTCCACAACAGGAAGCACCTTCCTGGCCCTGGGTTCCTGGCACCTTGTGTTCGTTACCTTTATTACCTTCCTATCGGCCACATGCTGACCTCTTTCAGACTACAGGTGCCCACAACCCCTCTCCCCAGCAGCACCGAGCCCCTTGCAGGGAGGGATCACAAACTCCCCAATGTCTGCACATAGTGGGTGCTCACTAAATGGTGGATGGATCAGCCTGAAGACAATGCACTTGCGGCTTCCAAATTGGGGGGTTCTTCCTGCCCAGGAGCGTCCAGATGGAGAACACCAGTGGCCCTTCTGCAAACAGGACACATGTTTGGCCTTCTCTAAAAATCACACTGGCCCTTGACAAAGCTTTGATTACTGGCTCTTCTCCTGGGTGCAAGTCAACACTAAAAAGCAATAATGTGCTATTCGACAGCAGCCCTTTTCACAAAGCACTTGTACTAATAACACGGGTCGAGATTTGCCTTGACACACAAAGGTTAAAGGTCAGAACGACACCCGTTCTACCTCCTATCCTGCACACCCTGAAAGCCTCTTTTTCAAAAGAACTGACACTCAGGGCTTTTTAGTGGGATCGGGGCTAAGATGCAAAAGAAAAATGATGTCAGCTCCTCTGTTATTTAAATTGCAGAAGATGGCGAGATCCAGGACTTTCTAACAAGCCAGCTAAACACTCAATTAGCTTACAAAGAAAGTGTGAAGGCTTGGTTCGCACGAGTCCTCTCCACACTCCATCTGTCTGCATTCTGTGAAGCACTGCCCTGCCTGGTGCCTGGTGGCAGAGCTGGCTTCCTCCAGCCCCTGCCAGACCCGAGTTTTCACACAGAATGTGTAATCCAGCGAGGACTGCGCGGCAAATGAGAGCTGAAAGTCAAGATCACGCCTTCCCAAGCAGCAAAGGCCCTGCCTCCCATCCTTCTGCAGCACCAAGGAGCACAGAGCAAGAGCCTTGTGCCCAGCTGACCAACTGGAGAGGGACCGGGGTGTTCGACAGCTGCCCGCTCCTCCAGGCTAGTGGGAGCCAGGTCCCCGGTCAAGTTCATGTTAGATGGCCACGGGCGCCTCAGCAGATGGGCTGCAGCTGAGGGGCAGAGGCAGTGCCCCCAACCCGGCTTTCCCCTGCCACGCTCCAAGGCTCCATCCTCCATGTCCACTGCCTCCGAGCACGACCCCCGTCCTGAGTGTCGACAGCTATTTGGAGTCTGCACCTTCCAAACCCCAGCTCACCCTTCAAAAGCCACAGCCCCTTTAGGAGAGGGGTTCCTGGCTTTGGCTGAACCGTGCCTTCACGGGAAGCTCTAAAAATGACCTGTGCCAATTCCCACCCCTCTAACCATACCCTCTAACCATACCCTCTAACCATACCCTCTAACCATACCCTCTAACCATACCCTCTAACCATACCCTCTAACCATACCCTCTAACCATACCCTCTAACCATACCCCCAGGTGTCACGAGCCCTCCGTGGGCTGTGTGAGGACTGTGTTGCTCATCGTAGCCTCATGAGGGGATAAGTCTGGCATTGGGAACTTCCCGTGGCACCCCCACACTGACCGACCACCTGATGCAGGTGGACCTCCCCCTCGAGCTCTGCCAGATCCCACATAGCACCAAGATGGGCGTGCCCTGCCAAGATGTCAATCCACCTGCTGAGCAGATATCGCGAAGCAACACTCCACCCTTGAAACCTCACCACTATCTTTGATGTCCCCCCTTAAATACGGCACTGGAGCCCATCTTTTGTCTAGTTCCAGCCCCCGTGGACTAGGTCTCTCAGGGGCTTCACTTTTGTAAATATATTTCTGGCTCTTTGTGTTTTGTTATTCACTAATTATTTGAGACTAAGTTTTAGGGTGGCTTACATCCTCCTGGGCAGGAAGAACCCCCCAGTGAGACTCCGGCCATCACCTCCGTTACCCAGGGTTCTGATGTGGTTGGTCTGGGGTGCTCAGGACATGGAGGAGGGAGGGGAAGCTCCCCCAGGTGATTCCAATGTGCAACCAGGTGCAGAAACAGCATCTGTATGAAGGAACTGCCCCAAAGCCAGAGAGAACTGGACTGACAGGGACGACGGGTCACGTTGGCTCTGCTCACCAAGGACACTAATGCCAGCTGCAGATTCGAGTTGGCTTTGAGCTGGGAGGCCTAGTTTCCTTCAGTCTCCTACGGCACACTTGTGCCCCCAGCCAGCTCTCCTGAGCACCAGGCCTTGGCGTGGCATAGAGAAACAGGGCCCACAGAATCCATGCTTCACCAGAGCTATCCCAGTAGTCTTCAAAGGGGATCCAAGGGCAGGCCCTTTTAGAAGGTCCACCAGGAAGCCAGGTGTCCTCCAGGAAACCACCTTAGGGACTATTCCGAGAGCTCCAGCTGAGCCATAATGGCACAGAGCTGTGGTCCTAGGCACTCTGGCTCAGGCTACCAGGCCTCAAAAAAAAACCCGCCAAGAGGGGAGACACAGGGGAGTGACAGTGACCAAAGTATATTGTCCTGTGTGTATACTGTCCTACTGGGTGAGTGTATGAACACACAACAATGAATCCCACCATGGTGATAATTATAATGCACCAATTTAAAAAACAAAAAAAACTTAAGAAAAGCCCTGCCACCAACATGGCACCGAGGACAGACGACTTTCTATAAAGGGCCAAAGAGTAAATACTGGCCCCGTGGGCAGCGGAGTCCTGCTGCATCTGCTCAATGCCGTCACAGGACTGCAAAGGCCGCCACGCACAGGTGTCTGCACATGGGTGTGACTGCACACCAATAAATCTATTTACGAAACAGGCAGCAGGCAGGATCTAGACCAGCAGTGTAGCTTTGCACTCTCCCCCAGGTCACAACTTCCTTAGAAACAGAAAACATCTCCCTGCATTGCTTCCTCAAATCCCCAACGTGGCGCAGTGGCTGGAAGAGGGCAGGTTCTTAATTAAATGCTGGGTGGGCAGATGGATGGATGGACGGATGGGTGGATGGCTGCTTGGGTGGATAGATTGGTGGGTGGATGACTGAGTCAGTCACCTTCAACTAAACATCCACCTGTTCCCACAGAAAAACGGAGTTCTTGTGACCTTGGAGCACTCGGCTCTTTAACCTGAATCTTTAGGCCCTTTTCACTCTGACCATCACCTGCCTCACTCCCACCTCCTCCTTCATGGGAGCAGGGAAGCACGCCCCAGGCGAGGGGGAGCAGATATCCCAAAGAGAACGCTCCAGCCCTGTGGACACAGTGGGTCCAGGCTTGTAGGCAGGACAGAGGAGCAGCAGAAGGCAGGCCTTCCCGGCCAAGAGAACGGAGGCCATCAGTGGCCACTCACTCAAGCAGTATGAACGTGGTGGAGAGGAGGGGAGGAAAGATGGGGTGGGGGGGAGGGGGCAACCATCCAGGGGGCTGTGGTGGGCCTCGGGGCCACACACCTCCAGCACTCAGCAGGGCGAGAGCACCTGTCAGGGCTCCTCCACCAAGACAAATACTGTCACTTTCTGTCACCAAGGAGAGAAGGTGATGCATATCCTTTCCTCCCCCTCAATGTTTATAATGACACTGGAAATCTGAAGCACGAAATTGAAAAGAAAAAAAACACCATAATCATCATCATCATCTGTCCCCTTCCCGAGCGTTTCTGCCTTTCCTGCACCCTCACCTTGCCATCTCTTCTCACAGCGAGACTTGCTGTCCTGGCCACGTGGAGCAGAAGGCAGGAAGGACAGCACTGTCATCAGAGCCATCGAGCCCAGAGAGCACTAGTGTTTGGGGTCCAGGTCAAGAGTCAGAAAACAGAAAAGTCAGGAGGTTTTCCGTTGGAAACTGGCGCCTCGGGATCCTAAAGCAAAATGCCAAATGCCTCGTCACGCAAGCCTAAGGTCCTGCCCCCGATTATGGGGGTTCAGAGTAAGTGCCAGCGTCTTGGGGCACCACCATGCAGGAAGCAACATGGAGGAAGTGGCAGGAGCCCATAACAGTGCCAAGGCCTGGAACGAGGTGGGTTAGAGAAGGCCCACCCACCACGTCTTCATGCAGCAGACAGCACACTGGGCTTGTCAAATGGGACCCCAGGGCAGGCAGGACCAAGTCACCCCAAGCTGCTATGGCTTGGAGGAATGTCCTCCCACCAGGTCCATGTGTAATGGAATCGATCCCCAGGGGGTTGCTCCTGGAAGGTGTGTAGAAGCTTGGGAGGTGGGGCCTCATGGGAGGCTCGGTATGCCCTTGAAGGGGATAATGGGACCCTGGTCTCCTTCTCTTTTGCTTCCTGGCTCAGGAACTGGGCTGTTTGCTCCGCCATGTCTTCCTGCCATGATGTGCCGTTTCATCACAGGCTCAAAGAATAAGGCCGTTTGGTCAGGGACTGGAATCTCCAAGACCAGGAGCCAAAATAAGCCTAACTGCCTCGGGGATCTCCCTAGTATTGGCAAGCTGCCCAGTGCAGAGCCCATACTGATGGCACTCTGCTGAGCGCCCACCTAAGGGGGGAAGGGGCCTTAGCTTCAGGATGGACAAGCACCATCTCCCTGGCCACTGCATCCCAGTTCAGAACAAGAGGGTAGAATCTAGGAGGCCCTGGGGCTCCCAAAATCCTTAAAGAGCAAATATAAAAGATCCACACTGAACAAGCACCCAGAACCTTCTGAGACAACCCATCTAATCTAAGAGATGCTGGGGGTGGGATCAGACCAAGCATTCTCCTTCTCCCTCCTCCCTAGAGGGCCACCATCTGGGATGTCACCAACGAGTCCTCAGTTTCTCCAATAAGAAAAATCATGGCTCAGAAACAGGTAGCAGTGACCTTCCCCCTCAGAATCCCCACAGGCCACTCCTTCCCGCAGTGTCTTGTGGCATCTGAGCTACGTCCCAGCCCATCTCAATGCAATCCAAAGACCTCACGTTCCAAGAGCCATGAAGCATCTCCATTAGAACATACCAGACTTCCCCACCTCAGTTGATAAAGAGGAAGAAGCAAGTATTCCTCAATCTGGGATCTGCAGAGACGGAAGTCTAGAAGCTAGGACTTCTAAACACTCAATTCAATGGCTGCTCCATCCCTTAGACCTCCCCCCTCTCATATTTACTGTAGAATACACCTTGCCAGTAGCCCTGGCTAAAATCTCCTTCCCGAATCCCACATCCCACGACTGAAGTCCATTTCTTCCACCCAGTTCTGTGTAAATGAGGAACAGCTGGCCACCCGCACTCCTCCAGACTCAGAGGCCACCGTTGACCTCCAACAGTGAGCCAGTTATTTGGAGAAAACGTGATTCATCACTTGCTGCACAAAAAGCAGACTTGGCCAAAATCTCAAGAAAACCCTGTCATAAGAAACAGCTTCCTATGAGATAAAAGAGTAAGTAGTAAACTGCCTTTTCATGCCTAGAAGCCAGTTTCCCAATCGGTAGGCCTTCTCTTGTGCTGAGAATGTGTACTGATATAGCAATTCCTCGACTTGAGCCTCACAAAAAACACACACACCATCCAGGGCAACGAGTACTAATCTGGTGATCCTCCATGTTTCAGCCCCTCCAAACTCATCTCTGTATCTTTAGGGACCATGATAACTTTCTCAGTCCATGAAAGAATATTCAACTCCATGGTGAAGTTTACCACTAAAACATCCACAAGTAGGTGACCCAAAATCAAACTGAAACACTGCACAGTTGTCTTCCAATGAAAAGATATGTGCCCACCAGTGCTGCAGCTCACCCCTTTAAGAGCTTCCTGGCTCTGCATGTTTAATGAACCAGCCAGTCCCGTGTCCTCCCTGCTCAGGAGGGTCGACAGAGACTCAGGCAGACCAAGGAGCTTGACCAAGCTCACTCATCTAAATGCTGGCAGTCCCTGGCCTCTCGGCTGTGTCTGGTCCTCATTCTGCTGCTGTCTAGCAATTTTCAGCTCTGGGTAAGTCATTGTTCTCCCTAAACTCGTTTCTTGTCTGTAAATAGAGGCAGCTGTACCAGATATGATCTAAGGAGGCATTGTGGTTTAAAGGTAGGAGGCCCACAGTCAGACTGAGTGAAAATCCTGTCTCTGCTCACAATTTATTGCTGAACAATTATATTTAAACCTACTGTGCCTGCAAAATGGGAGTGAATCATAGTACCTGGTACATACCTCACAGGATTGCTATAAAAATTAAATTAGATGATCTATTTAAAGTGCTTGGCTGAGCATCATAAACACAATAAGGGCTCAATAAGTATTAGGTATTATTATCATCTGAAACCTTCTCCAGCTTTAAAGTTTCAGTACTCTAGGATGCTAACAGGCAATAAGGACTCCCCCTAAGAGTTCTCCCTGTTAAGTTTGCAGTTAAAGCAAAATTCAAGACCAAGCTTGGTACCAAAGACAGACAATGATTACTGGAGACTTGGAGAGAGATTTAAGAAATCTGGAGAAAAACAGGCAGAGATTCCAAGAGGAATCATTTAAGGAGAACGGTTCATGCTTCCAAGGTCCTGCTAATGAGAACAACAACCTGTGAAATATGCTCCCCAGCATGTCTAAAATACATATGTCCTTTATCCCAGGAATCTCTTATAGAAACAGTTTGGAGAACAATTACACGGTGGGTAGATGTGTCACTGTGCCATTACATTAGACAAGCTATAGTGTACATACTCGGGTAGAGATGGTGTCCAACCCACTGGAGAACTGTTAAGAGGCTGTACAGACATTTGTGAGATGGAATGGACCCTCCAGCCAACTCACGGCCAGTTTTGCTTTTGTCAAGACTAACTCAGAGCCTCCAGGATTGGGCCAGGGAGCAAAGCCTTTAGGGTACCAGGCACCACGGCCCTCGACCACCCTCCTACTGCCTACTAGGTATCAGGTATTATTAAAGTAATTTAATAATCATCTAATCTTTACAGTGCTCCTATGAGGGACGTACCAGATACTACGATTCACTCCCAATTTGCAGGCACAGGTGGTTTAAATAAATTGTTCAGCATTACATGGGGAGCAGAGACAGGGTTTGTACTCAGTTCAACTGTGGAGTTCCCAGTGTCATGCATTTGTGCATGACAAAATGTCCAAGGACACACACAGGGTTGACTGTAGAAGTAAGAGGGCAAGGGGTCTTAAGAACTTTCCACCGAGTTTGTAAACATTCTACAGGGCAGGTAACAGCAAAATGTGCTAGGTCAGGGCATCTCAACGTCCACAGCACTGACACTTGGTGAGTCCTTTGCAGTTGGGACACAGCCTGTGCTGTACATTGTAGGATGCTTGGGAACAGCCCTGGCCTCTACCCACTAGCTGCCAGCTGAGACAACCCAAGGTGCCAGGCATCCCTGGGAGCAAATCTGCCAATCTGACAACCACTGCCCCACCCAATAGCTCATCCATATCAAATATAAATTATTCCTAAGTCCAGGTGGTCATCACTGCTCAGGGCTCCTGGGCTCTACGGTCCTTCCCTGTTTCGGAGACACACATGTGAGAATGCCTTCTAGTCATCAATGCCACTGAGACTCCCTGGGTTTGAGTCCAAGCGTCTCCTACTCCAGGATTTTTAGCCTTTTCTGTAGTATCTGGGGACCTGCTAGGGACCTGCCAGGAGTTTCTGAGCAACTCACATTCAAGGTCACTTCTGGAAAAGCAAATGACTTGATTTTGGATAAAAATATAACTTCTAGAATCTCTATTTTCCTACCACTTTAAAAATCAGAAGCGAAACTATGTTAGATCATGTTTAACTTCAGTGTGTAGATGCCGAGACTCCCGGGCCTAGAGCACTTTGGTCCACCATCAGTACTGCAGAATGTGTAAGCTCAGGTGCATGGGCCCCTCATGAACTTACAACTACAGTGGTCTTACGATAGTTTCCTTAAAAAAAAAAAAAAAAAAAATCATAAGTTATTCCTACGTGTCCTGAAGGCCAGGACACACTCAATTTGTTGGTTTCCTTTTTTATTTTGATTTGTCTTTTGGTATGTGACAGCTTCTGACCTACAAGAGAAGGCTACAGCGAGACACCCAAAAGCCTGATCAATGGAGTAGGGGTCTTCACACTTCATACCTGTGTATCCCCTTTAGGTACATGAAATCCAGGTTCCCTCCCCTTTGCTCATTTGGGTTTGTTCAAGTTGTAGATGGACACAACATCTTTTATGTGCAGCTGAGGATCAAACCCAGGGCCTCACGCCTGCAAGGCAAGCACTCTCCCACCGAGCCACGAGCCCAGCCCCACTTTGCTCATTTGTAAGCTTGACATTTCAGTTCCTGGACGAACCTATTACAACTATGACTAGTAATGAAGAAATTCATAACAAAAACAGCATACCACTTTGTAGTTATGAAATATTGAAAAGCTAAATATTCTTGGAAGAGCATTAATAGAAGGGCCTTTTTTCTCATTCCTTTTTTAATTCACTCATAGGTCTATAATTATTAAGTGGCATTGCTAGAATAAGACAGGGTTGAGCATCAATTTAATTTCTATTTCTTTGCTTATGTTAATAAAGAGAAGGAAAGAAGAGAAAATGCATTCCAGCAAGTGAGAAGATGGGGTGGTTGAGCTGTTATGCTATTGTTCTTTGAGCTTTTGTTATGTTACAGTCCCCAAATCCCAGAGTGGCCCACCATGGAAAACCAATTTTAAGGATCTCTCCACTGACCGTTTGATTAAATCCATCTTCAAGGGTAAGAGTGAAGGGTTGGGGCTGTCTCCACAGCAGCCAACATTCCAAGGGGCCCTCTGCTCATCCCTGGAGGCGCTGCCCCCTAGGCCAGGTCATCAGGGGAGGGCGAGGTGGGAGGGGGCACCTGACCCAGGGAAGGCAGAGGAGAGCAGCTTCCAGGGTGTACTCAGGTACAACAGTTTTCAGGAAGAGAACACTTGGGAGCTCAGGACCTAGACGCTGATTTTGCTAACACTCTGCCCACCTGGGTACAGCTGGAAAGTCCCCATGTTCTCTAAGGACAGGCCCCAGTGTGACAGCGGCTGACTTAAATGACCTCAGAGAAATCCCTCCACCCCCAGACCACAGGACTATAAAAACTGCATTTTTAGAACCAAACCCTGATCCACTAAAAGTGAAAAAGGGTACTCTGTGCCTCCTGCTGTGGCTGATACAACTGGAATACACTGGGACACTTGAAGTATCCAGGCCCCAAAAAATGAAGTCTGAATTAACCTAGCCCCAATTCCAACTCCCAGCTAGTGGGACACAGAGGGGACTGAGGGACAAATTATGAGAAAGTGACCAAATTCAGAATGTGGAACATTCTAGAAACAAATAACCCAGTTTCTCTAAGAAATGACTAGTGTAGGGGGAAAAAAAAAAACGAGAATGTTGAATAAAAGACTTAAAAGATAGAATTCTATTTTGGCAGGGGTGGATTGTGGGGATTAAACTCAGGGGCACTCAACCACTGAGCCACATCCCCAACCCTATTTTGTACTTTATTTAGGGAAAAGGCCTCACTGAGTTGCTCAGCACCTCACTTTTGCTGAGGCTGGCTTTGAACTCACAATCCTCCCATCTCAGCCTCCTGAGCCACTTGGATTACAAGCGTGCACCAATACACCTGGCAACACTTAAAAGATGATTCTAGAACATTCTTAGAAGACCCCTTGGAAAAGAGGGAGGAGTATGAACTCAGCAGAACATGCCTGTAATCCCAGTGACTCAGGAGGCTGAGGTAGGAATGTGGCAAGTTCAAGGACAGCCTCAGCAACTTAGGGAGACCCTGCCTCAAAACAGTAAAAAAAGGCTTGAGGGGTGTGGCTCAGTGGTACAGCATCCCAGGGTTCAAACTCCAGAACCATCAAAAACAAGAGCAAACTTGAATATTGCCTGGGTGTTAGATTATAATAAGGAATCACTGTTAATTTGGGCAGGTGTGGTAATGGCATGGCAATTACTTTTTTTCCCTAAGTCATTGAGAAATGTGTATTGAATCTGCAGGTGAACTACATGACGCCTGAGATTGCTTTTACAAAATACCCTAACCTCCCCAAAGGCTGGAGGACAGACAGAATGCAATTAGCAAAGCCTGTTATCAAGGTTCAACTGATGGGCACCTGGGATGGATCCAGGATTCTCTCCACATTTTTTGCATAGCTAAAATAAGCCTTTTAAGGGAGGAGAGGAGAGGAAGACAATGTTTGATTAGTGCTAACTGTGTACCGGGCCAGGACTGTGCTAGGCCCTACTAAATGTCGTCTTTGACAAATCCTGAGACAGCTTTCAAGCAAGGCTCCTTCACAGTCTAGAGAGGGACAGGGCCATCTGATGAGGGGGAAATGCACATAGCTGTCGAGGACAGGGAGCCATTAGCACTTAGCGAACCCAGAGGTGCCTCTAGATCACATGGGGAGAGACTGAGATGGTGCTGGATGGAGAAATATCAGCGTGCACAAACACACACACACACACACACACACACACCCACACCCCTCGGTTGCCGTTTCCCCCAGAAGTGCCACTTACCCCTGCAGCGAAACCGAGGCTTCCGTCCAAGATGCGTCTCTGAAAATGAAAGATAAGTGTCTCAGTTTCCAAGGGACAATGAGATAACGTGTCCTAAGCCGAGAGGAGGCCATAAGGCCCAGGAGAGCCAGGACCCACTCTTGAGCTGGTGAGCTCTGAGTTTATAAAATGGGCCAAGCACCAGGGGAGAAAAGACTTACAACCTTCCATCAGTCCAGAGCCAATCAGAAGTGTCTTTTCTGGGGATGCTCAAGGACGCACAACCCCACCCATGCCCCTGACTGGGGCTCCCTGTGCAAGGACACAGTTGGCCCTTTCAGACCAAGAATTGGGGAAGGGCATAGGAAACATCCAAACCCTCACACAGTGGGGGGTGCAAACCGGAAGACCATTCTGGAGAACTACTTGGTGGCACCATGGGAAGTGCCTCTCCTGCGTAATAACTAAGAAATGCTTGCTCAGATTCACCAATCACACAAACATTCAGAGCGGCATGACGTGCGAGAGCCCCCAACCAGAAAACTGCTCAAATCCCCACCAACAGTGGAAATTACGCACCCGCCAGTGAGGATGTATCCATGTTACAGAACGCCACATGGCAAGCACACACACACTGTATACGTACACGTCACAAACAGGCAGGGGCGTTAAGTAAACTGGAAAGTAAATAGGGTGCACTCAGCCAGACACACGCTCCACCACCACTCTGTCTAAATAAAGCACCAGAACACGGAAGACCAGCCCCACTGCTGGAGAGCAGAAGAGGGAGCACCCCTGGAGTGGAGGGCGGGGTGAGGGATGTGGCTGGATGGGGTGGGGACCGGGTGGGGACTTGATCTAGACTCTGGTTTCAAGGACATTTCTGAGGAACATACATTTTAAAAATGTGCACTTTTCTATGAGCATCTTCTATACCAATAAAAAGATCTGCTACTGGCCATCCTAGATGGGTGGACTCAAAATATGGCCTACGCATACAGGGGCATATCCTTTGGTCTTTATTAAAAATAAATTCTGGCACATGGGACAACATGGATGAGACCTCAGGACACTATGGCCATAGAAATAAGGCTCCCTCCTCACAACTCTGAGGGAGCCCTGGCAACCACATTCTACGTTCTGTGAATTGGACATCTCTGGGTGTCGTGCATACTGAGATTCTGGGAGCCCTGTGACTCCGGGTCGTGAGGTTTAAGTTCTGAGTCTCCGGTGGAGTGGTTCCAGGACCCCCAGGAGGGGAGGGGCTGGTGCAGCGGTGGAGTCAGGGTCTCGGGGCTGACATCCACCCGAAGAACTGGTCTCTAACACGAGGTGCTGACTTGCCAGCTTCTAGGTGTGTCTTCCTCTCTGCTCACGTGCACCCTACTATTTCTCTAGCTGCGCGCTGAGCTACCTAGAAACCGCACTCAAGGCAGACCCTGGGGCTCCCGGCCCAGGTGGAGGGAGCTCGAGTTGGAGAAAGAGGGACACTTCAAGCATTGGGGGTGGGTGTGGAGGGGCAGGGGCACGAGGAGGGGTGAGCGAGAGGTGCGGAGATGTAGGGGCCCGGGGGAAGGAGGAGAGATGTGGGGACAGAGGGGTCCATGGGGGTGTGGGATTAGGTTGTGGGGACCTGCGAGTGACCGAGGGTGCTGGGGTTTAATCAGGATACGTGGGGGCAGTGGGGGCAGGCGTGTGGTCTGCAGGAGGACGGGAGGTGTGCCTGCCTGCATCATCCCAAGGAGCAGGAATAAAAAGCCCCTTCCCGCCCCCGGGCTGTTTTCGTCATCCCAGCTAGCACAAGGCCACGGGCAGGGCGGGCACATCTGAAGCCTAATCTTCTCTGGTCATGCATTGAGCCACCTGTTCCAAATCAGACAGAAGGTAGAAACCAGGCAGCGGGCTAACAGAGGTTGCATGACTGGGTTTGCCATCCCACGCCCTTGGAGTCAGGTTGTTGGGCAGCAGAGGACGACACAGCGCGTGGCATATTTGCCGCGAGCGGACACCTGTTCCCCTGGCCTGGTAGGGAGTCAGGAGAAGAGACAGGGAAGAGACCTTACCACCCGCTGCCTGCAGACATGGCAGGGGCCTCCTGGGGCCAGCAGGCCTGCTTGGAACGAGCCGCCAAGAGGGTCCCACAAACCTCTAGAACCTTAGAACTGAAGCAAGGGACTCACCTGTCCACTAGAGAATATGAACACCAGAGCCGCCCCAGCTGCCGTCATCCCCCAGGTGAAGAAGGTCCCCAGCAAGGCCTGGAACACGGGGTTGTAGCCCTGGAGCATGCTGGATACAGCTGTGTGCAGAGGAGCGAGAGGGTCAGCCGTTGGAGGTCCCTTTCGGAGATACATGCATTTTCTCAAGCGTCCTGGGCCCCCTGGCTGAGCTGGCCTCCATCTGGGTTGGTGGGAGCCACCCTTCTGCTGTGCCAACCCAGCACATGGGTCAAACTTCTCCACCCCGGCCCCCCAGGCGTTGAAAATCCACTAACTCCAAAAAGAGACACGGAGGCACCTAGAGAGAGAGCAGGAGCCCCAGCAACAGGCCGCAACACTGAGATGCCCCAAAAAGAAACACAAAGAACGCGGATCGTGCAGCCTGGAAGGGCCCCCGGATGGTCTGACGCAGCCCCGTGACCAGCTCAGATCCCCCTTTTAAACTCTTCCATTTAATTCCCAATCACACCGTTAATAGCTCCCAGCCGTAGCCCCCGGGCCTGGCCAACGGTGAATTGCACAGACCCACGGATTCCTATGAGTCTCCACGCCCCCACGGGCTCCTCAAGCCCCGTGCCCATGACATCAGGTGCGGTGCGGGGCTCGTGCTCAGCTGAATTCTTTAGGGCACCTCAATGAGTCCCAGGTGGTGCTGCCTCCAGGTCTCTGTTCATGCAGCGCCCTCCCGGAGTGCCTGCCCTCCACCTCTCCAATCACAGAGCCCAGGGCCTCCTCCGTGGGTCACCTGAAGCCAAGCTCATGGAAGTCTCGCCCGGGCCCCCCACCGCCCTCCCACGCATCTTGGCTGCTCTCTCTGTGCGGGCCGGCCCACCTGGTTTGTATCTTTCTCTGCTTGAAAAACAGGGGCGATGCTTTCCCACAGTTGGCACCCCTGTGAAACAGGACTTTGTGGCCCCTGAAAAATATTTGGAAAGGGTCCACTTACCTGGACGGTTTGCTCTGGGCCCAGGCAAACCCAGGCAAGGACAAGGAAACAGAGCCAGGAATGGCCTTTCCCCTGGTCAGCTCAGCACACCACTGCCCACCAAGAAAAGAGAGGCAAGTGCCCTTCCCTCTTTTGGGGCCCAGAGCACCTCCTCCAGATTTAACACTCCTAGGACCCCCAGCTCTGGAAAGACCGTGAGGCTGACCTCTCCCGTGGAAAGTTACAAGGCACTTCTGGACAGGCCGGAGACCTGGAACACAAACACGGGGCCCGCAGCCTCGTCTCAAAGGCCTCATTCAGCTCCCCGTTGGCCCACCAGCACCCACAGGCCTGGACAGGACCCTACTGGTCTGCCCTGCCAGGCCCTGGTGCCGAGGAGCCCGCTGGCCTGGGCTGCAGATCAAGAGTGAAGACACTGCCTCTCTTGACCCTGGGTGGAAACCGTGGCAGAGGGTGGACAGGGGCCCCCATGCCAGGGGCTCAGCAGCACTGCCAGGTTCAAACCCAGGAAGGGCTCTGGGCCCAGGCAAACCCAGGTGGACCCAGTCAAGCCCCAGCTGGGCCTCGTCCTAGGAGAGCTCTGTGATTACACAGGATCCTTGGATTCAGACTGAGGTCCCTAGGTGTAAACAGAACCCAGGGTGGTGATCATAGCCATTAATGGGAGGGGGTCATTTTTAAAAGAAGCCACCTCTTTACCTCCATGGTCTTTCTGAGTTACCCCGAAAGAGAGGATCACAAAGACATCTGGGTCCTCACACCAACCACCTACTTCTGGCTGCCAGAGGATAAAACTTCAAACACAGGCACCGAGCTATCGCCCTCTCCGTACTTGGCATCCAAGAAGGGTCGGAACAAAAACCCCTCTTTATTTTTCCCAGTGGTTGAACGTGCCTTTTGACGGCTTCGGGACTGAGCAAACAACCCTCATTTGCCAAAAGGCCAAAGTCAAAGTGGGTTTTGTGGGCTGGTGAACAGACGGGAGTTCATGGGTGTCCTGGTGGTTGGTGGGATAGGAAAAAGCCTCTTCAAAACCTGTCCCTATTTATATCTGAGCACCCTGAGAAGTGAGGAGAAGGAGGGACCCAGAGGGGACCAGAGCCACAAGCTTTCTAGCCCAACAGGAACAGTGTTTGTCAGGGGAACCCTAGCCCAGCACCCCTGGGGGAGTTTCTTCCATTTGTTGTCTGAAAACCTCCCCCCTGGGCAGGGTGCAGTGGTGCACACCTGTGATCCCAGTGATTTGGGAGGCTGAGGCAAGAGGATCAGGATCGCAGGTTCAAAGGCAGCTTCAGCCCTGTCTCAAAATAAAATATAAAAAAGGCTGGGGATGTGGCTCAGTGGTTGAAAGTCCCTGGGTTCAATCCCTGGTAAAGAAAAACAGAAAACCTCACTCCTCAAAAGGGTGGCCCAAGGACCAGCAGCACTGGGCCCCTTGGGAGCTACTTAAGAATGCAGACTCTCAGGTCACCTCGGGCCTGCTGATCAGAATTGCATCTGAACCAAGTCCACGAGGGATTCTGATGCACACTGACATGTGTACAACCTCTCCAAGACCAGGAGCACAGACAGCAGGGGGATGGCTCAGCTGGTACAGTCCCCAGAGAACAATGTTTCTCAAACAGTAGACCAGTCACCTTAGGAGCATGGCACACCAAGCCCCGTCACCTCCAAAGCAGCTCTTTCACTGGGGTTCAGTCTCCCTCAGAAGCTGGATATGAAGACCTTAAACTCCGAGGGGCTGGCAGGAGAGAAGCTCATTCTCTGCCCACTGCAGCTTCAGAGAAGCCCCCACACTGGCCCCACTGCACCCCTGTGCACAGTCTGCGCGGGCCGCCCAGAAGGCCATCCAGGCTGGTGGAGCTCTCCTTATTATTTTATTTTGCTGCCCCTTTAAACCTGTTGCTCCCTTCTGAGAGTCAGCTTCAAGATGCTGGTGAGGCTGCAGAAGTGGGCACAGCACCTGTGTGCCCAGGTCCTAGTGAGATGGCACACAGGGAAGCAAGAAGTCTCAGGTTGGGGCAAAAGTGGTTCTGGGAGAGTCGTCTAGTGTCTTGCTGCTCAAAGTGTGGTCCGTGGACCAGCGGACCAGGGACGTGGTTAGAAATGCACAATCTCAGGCCGCACCCCAACCTGCTGCAGGTTAAGTTCAGAAGCCAGGGGGAGGGGCCTCTGCTCCCGGGGATCCCGCATCCCCCACCCGCCCACAGGCAGCCAGGACTGCAGAGGCTGGAGGAGGTGCAGTCACTGCCCTCCCGGCTCACCCTGGAGGGGCAGAGCGGGGCCAGGCACTCCTCCCTGCCCGGCCACCTGCAAGCCTCCTGCTTCTCCTCGATCCCTCCTTTCCCCGGGGACACCCTCAAGTCTCATACTCGGGTCGTGAGGGCCCCGGGCTCTGGCCCCGCCAAAGGCGCTGAAGGAGAGAAAAGCCAACTCACTAGGGTGCCCTCTCCAGCCCCCACTCCACTTCCATCAGCCCGCTGCTGCTCACGGGGCCGGCTCCACTCCCGAGTCACTTCCTGCTTTCCTCCCAGCACACGTGTCCCTCCAGCCACCAGGCCCCGCCCTGCCACCACTGGCAAATCCCGCCTGAAGAATAAATTCTCTGGTTCACAGCCTTCTGCAGGCTCAGGAACAGATCCGGGGCGGGCAGAACTGCGCTCCAAGGCCAAGTGCAGAGCAGTCGGTGTGCACAAGCCTTCGCAGTCCTGGGGGAGGACACCCAGGGAAAGAGTTGTGTGCCAGGACCCTGATGCTGCTTGTGTTTCTCCATGAGCCAATGGGAAGCGAGCAGCAGCACAGCTGGTGCTGGGGCCCAAGGGACGTCAGCACCAGCATAGCTCCCTGGGCCAATGGCCCTTAAATCTCAGCACATCTCACAAACACACACACACACACACACACACACACACACCTCCCCGAAACATGCATACTGCCTGTGACTTGCACACTTCCCTAAGTAAGATGTGCAGAGTTGGCCAGAAGGAAATGTTTCCTTAGAGCTCCAAACCCTGACCGTGACCTCCACTGCCACCTACCTGTGTCCTCTCCAGTAGGGGCCCTGAAGCCCCCATTAATTGGAGGAGAGAAGGAGTGCACCAGAACAGCCCAGAGCAGTGGCTGAAGAAAGTGGCGGGTGTTTTGCAGACATCCAGGGCTGCTGCAAGTGTCAAAGGGCCATAAGACAGGTCCTGGGGGATCTGATCAGCAAGGGAACCACGGGAATCTAGGGTGGCAGAACAGACGGTGGCCCTGGTCACGTGGTCTGGCTCATGGCCTGCCAGCACCTCTCCTGGAAGACTGGGGCAGGGAGGAGTGGGATAAGGGGTGGGTTGGCACAAAGTGGTCCAGCCCAGTGTGTCAGTATGTCCTGGGTGGATCCCATCTTCTCTCTCTCTCTCTCTCTCTCTCTCTCTCTCTCTCTCTCTCTCTCTCCTCTAAAGAGGTAGTACAGCCACTGAGAGTCAACTTTGGAATGACCATGGGGAAGAACTGGCACATGGGTCCCTTGGACAGATTCCCCAGCCTTCTCAGCCTCTGTTTCCCCCAATGGGTCAGGAGATGATACTGTGCTCCCTGTGGATCACGGTGCCCCGGGGTGAGGCACTGCAGCCCTGGCCAGCAGTTCTTCCCCACTCCCTAGCTCAGGGCTCCACAGACATCCACTCGGCATCTGCTCTTGCCCAGGCCTCTGCTGGACCCTGGAGCCCGGAGGTCAGCAAGGGAGATGTGGCTTCACCTCCCCGTCCTTTCTTCTCTGCCCTTTTGCAAGTCTGGCCACTGACCCGACCTGAGGACCGAGTTGAGCCTCTGGCCTGGGGCCACCAGGGCCTTCCCTGCATGGTGCGGGCAATAAGCCCAGCTGGAGCAGGCTTTCAGATTTACTGACAGGTCGGGAGGTGAACGTAACAGGCATCGTATAGACACGCTGTAGAGTGGTTAGGGAAGTGGCTGCTTGTTTAAGGAATTTGGAAAATTATTCCTCTCGTATGTCTAGATTATATCCACTTATCTCCATCTCAACTGGGGCCACCTTGTGAAATGACCCCACTTCTCCATCCTGCCCTGACCACCTGTTGATCTTCCTGATTCGCTGTTGTGCCATCTCTGCACAGAGTTAGGACACAAACCCTGCAGTGCCAGTCTCCTGTCGCAAACCTTCTGAGGGCTCCTCGCTGCTCCTGGGGGGAAACCCAAGCTCCCGCCCTCAGCCTCTGGACCACCTGGAACCCCTCCACCCCCACCCCAACTCACCGGTCCACCTCCTCCGGGACCACCAGGCACACTCCCAACTCAGGGTCTTTGCATTTGTCCTCCCTCTGCCTGGAGCAGATTTCTCCCAGATTCGCACCTGGCTGGGTCCCCAAATGCCAGCACCGCAAGGTCTGTGCCACACCTGCCTTGGCCCTGCCATGCCCCCCGATGCTCGGTGCAGAGCAGATGTTGGATATTTATGGAAGGAAGGAGTCCATTAGATACAGAAGTATTATCTGCTGGCTCCACTTTGTCTTGAGAGCTGCGAGAAGCGGTCATATTCACAAACTGCATGGAGCTGCCCAGCCAGCCTACCATGTTCCTACCAGGCTTTCCTGGTGGCACCGGGTGCTTCCCAGCCAAGGGCGATGCTGTCCCCACCCCCACCTGTGAGACATTGAGTGGGCACCACCAGGTCGGTCAATACCCAGCCCCGGCAACAAAATGGCCCAAAAAACATCAAGGGGATAAAAAACAATGTGTGAGACCTGGAGTGATACCACAGAATAAATTGTCTCAGGAGGACACGACATGATGATAGAAATCCCTCCTTACAATGTAACGTGCTTTCAAGAAGCATCCATCAAGGCCCTGGTTAGCATCTGATCCACCGTGAGCCGCAAGAAGGAAGAGAGTCAGCTGTCCGGCCATCTCTGTGCTTGCTCCTGCGCGGCTGCTGCGAGGCTCTGCCCTGGCCGCCAGTTAAAACATCCGTGTTCAACTCCCTCTAGCCCTGTGGGTCTTGATGTCAGGCTCCGAGGCTGGCATCAGGACACTGTGACATTACAGAGCCCCCATATGAAATTCCTGGGAGGGCTTGGGCAGGGACTCCCTGACAGCTGGGGCAGACAGGGCTCGCCCTTGACATTTGCTCTGAAAAATGACTGATGAACAGATGAAGAGGAAGTTCTACCTGACATCTTACCTAAGCATCACCCAGAAGGGCCCACGACCCCTTGACGCCAGCCACTCCTCTGAGCCTGGGAAGAGCTGCCCTTTAGGGCTTGAAGGAGAAACTGAGTCAGCAATCCATTTCCCCCCGCCCCTCACATCTAACATTTGATTCTGAATCTGCCCCACAAATGTCCCAGGGCCACAGAGTGGGTACAGATTCTGCTGACTCTACACAAAACTATTGTCCCTGGAGGAGTTTTTGGTCCTTGTGGTAGGCTTTTAAAATCCAAACCCAGTCTTGCTCCACTGTCTGCTTAATAAGACACTAAATATCAAAAACCACCCCTAACTGAACATGGAACACTCTGTCTCTAAGAAGATGATCGGCATCAGTCCGTTTCCCTCAATTTCTACTTTTGTTGCTTCAAGCTCTTCCGGTGTCTTTGGCAGGTTGACCAGGGGGACTACTGAGCAACTGGACTCTGCTTCAGCTGCTCCTCGACAGCTGTGTACAGCACTTGAACACCCTGCTGTCCATTCAGTCGCTCAGAAAATGTTTACTGTTTACTGCACACCTACTACGTGACAGGCGAATGTGTGGCACTGGGTACAGGCCACCAAAGACAGATTCAACCCACGGCTCCAGGATGCTTCTGGTCTAGAAGACTTGGGCAGAGGGTCGTGTGCTGTGAGACAGAGGCTGACTACTGAAGGCCTCTTGTTGCCTCTTTCCTTTTCCTATTCCTCATAAAAAAAACATCTATGCCTTCTATTTCTAGGTGTAGCCATCCAGTGAGGAAAGGAGATGATCTCCTGGTGGGGAGAGCACAGTGGGCCTGGGGCTGCTGTCAGCTCAGGGAGGAGACTTTCTAGGCTGTAGACCAGTGCGTGCACCGCTGAGCCAGGTGCAGAGAGACCTTAGGAGATGAGGACCGATTTAGAGGCCTGGGGACCTGTGGTTTCTTTCTCATTCTAATGCCATCTTCATTTTCTTACCAACATTTTTTTTTTTTCCTTAAACTAGACCTCAAAATTGTATAAGCTTCAGAATCACAAAGCTTGGATGATCTCTGAGCGATGTTCAGGGATTTAAGCAGGAAAACAAATAGCTTCCTCTGGCCGACAGAATCATGTTCCCGTACCCCAAAGGCATCTGTATCCTAACCCTTGAAACTTGGGACTGTGTCACCTCACGTGGCAGAAGGATCTTTGCTGGCGTGATTAAATTAGGATCTTGTGGGGGAAGATTACCCTGGATTATCTGGGTGGGCCTCATAATCCCAAGGGTCGTTTTAAGGGAAAAGAGGGAGTGAACGGTCGGAGGGAGAGCAGGAGATGTACCGATGGAAGCAGGGGTCAGAGACAGGCAGCCACAAGCCAAGGCAGGCAGGCAGCCTCCAGAGATGGAAAAGGGGAGGAAACAGCGTCTCCCGAGAGGCTCCAGAAGGAACTGGCCCTGAAGATACCAGGACTGTAGGACTTCTGACCTCCAGAACTCTAGGCTGGTTCATTTGTCTTGTTTTAACTCACTAAGTTTGTGGTCATCTGTTACAGCAGCAAGAGGAAACCCATCCACTTCCTTTTCCCTGAAAAAACCTAACTGCACAGACACTCTTCTCCACTGCTGCTGTGACTCACCAGGATCCACACGGGGTCCTGGTCCATGGTCACAGCCATGTAGGACCAACTACATAACAGTCAGGGCCTGGTACAAAATGAAAACAGGAGGCCCCTTGTTCAAAGACACCATTAAAGATACTGACATACAAAGCCTGTTCCTTTCTTCTGCATCACTCCTGGGACCACATGCAGGCTCCACCGTCCCATCAGACTGAGCTTAAAAAACACAGCTCAGGGGTGAAACTACTAGGAATCTCAAGGCAGGGACAGCAGAACATTAAACCACGGGCAGGCCCCTCTGAGAACAGGGCCCTGTGTGACGGTACAGGCCACACGTCATGAAGCAGGTAGTGCCCCTGTGGCCCGAGTGGCAGGACCAGATTAAGGAAGGCCACCGTGTCACAGTGGGGGAAGCCGGGGTTGATCGTTCAGGTGAGCGAGCAGAAGGTTCCGGATGGATAAAACACACAGGTGAGACCCACAGCTAGAGCCAAAGTGCCACGGAAGCCATCCCAGGCAGGGAAGCAGAAGGCAAATCCCAATGCCTATTCCTAGTGGGAACTAAAGGCAGGCAACAGGGGTGGGGGAATATCTCTGCACTCAGAAACTACCAGACCACGGTCGGGGCTGGGCGCGGTGGCAGAGCGCTTGCCCTGCATGCATGAGGCACTGGGTTTGATCCCCGGCACCACATACAAATAAACAAATAAAATAAAAGATTTAAAAAAAAAAAAAAAACTACTGAACCAGAATTTGGGGTCCCCAAGCTCTTCAAAGGCCTAAGGAATGGTCACAAATTTAAAATTATAGACACTGGCTCAAAAGGAAAGACAAAAGAATCTATGGAAATCAAAATTAATAAATGTTTAACTAATGTCCCTAAAACCTTCTTAATTGTTGACTTTGGTGTTCATAAAAATTTAATTACATTTGAAAAACAAACGGAGGCAAACAGAGGCTCAGCTTTTCTCACTTCCAGATAATTCCTCAGTACGCACAGAGATGGCCAGGAAATCACTGCCCATCATAAATCAATTAAGCTTAGGGCCAAACAATTTCCAAAGCAAAACCACTTTGATTACTTTGGCGGGGGGCGAGGGTGTACTTAATGTGGAATGCAGGAGCATTTTATTACGTTTGGTGCCACATGAGATGAGACCTTGAAAGACCAGGGACTCTAGAGGGGCCTCCAAAGATCCTGGAGGCAGGAAACGGGGAGAGAGGCAGGATTCTAGGAAACTCTATTCTTCTCCAAGAGTGAGAACAGAAGCACAGCTCGTCCCGTGAGGATGAGCTGAGGCTCCTGAAGGGCTGATGCCAGAGACAGTCCTGGGGTCACCTCCTGCCCAGGGCATGAGGCCAGCCAGCCAGGACCTGAGGAAGATGAGAGGTTGGGGAGGGAGCCCTTGGGACAGGAGTGCCCAGCCTCCAGTGCAGAGGGCAAGAAGGAGGAGCTGGTCCCCCAACTGTCCATGGCCAGGAGGGAGGGACCCCCCAAGGTGCTCCAGACCCCTGAGGCTGCTGGGTGGAATGAGGCCAGGGCTGGAGACGTGTGGCCACTGGGGGAGGTCAGCTGAGAAGCCCTGTAGACAGGTTGACTAGTGGCCTCCAAAAAGAGACGCTCAAATCCCAACTTCAGTGCCTGTAATGTGGCCTTCTTTGAAAATAGGACTTTCTTTGCAGATGAAAGATCTCAACATGAGGTCATCCTGGATTAAGTGGGTATGTCCTAAGTCCAATGACACATGTGTACTCATAATTGACAGCAGGGAAGACCACAGGGACACTGGAGAAGAGAAGGCAAAATGGAGACAAGCAGAGATTGGGGTGACGTGGCCACAAACCAAGGAGCACATAGAGCCACTGGAAACTGAAAGAGGCCAGAAGGGACCCTCCTCTGGGGCCTCCAGAGACAGCCTGGCCCTGACAACACCTTGATTTGGACATCTGGCCTCCAGACCCGTGAGAGAATAAATTTCTGTGGCTTTAAGTCACCTGGTTGATGGTATTTTGTAGTGTTTTGTTATTGAAGCCTTAAGACACTCATACACACTGACTCCTGTCATTTCTACCACAGGAAGGTGAAGAAGCGCCAACCACCAGGAAGCCAAGTCTTTACCCAGATGTACTTAAGAAGTTCTCTCGCTGCCTTCATTTTAAAAAACAAAAGCAAACCCAAAAGCCACCTCTCTGTGCTAATGGGGGCTAGCTCAACCTAAGAGGGAGGCAGTCAGGGCTCCTGATTCAGCTTCCTCTCCAGTGACAGTGGCCCAGTTTCATTGGGCTTGTTGTGGTCCTAAAATTGTTGAAGTCCCAACCCCCAGCACTCGGCACGTGTCCTTATTTGAAAACAGGGATCCCACAAATTAAAGTGTCGTCATTAGGATGGACACAAGATGACTAGTGTCCTTATAAAGAAAGGAAGTTTTGGCAGAAAGATATGGATAGAGAGAAGATGATAAGGAGTGGCAGGGAGAAACTGGCCATCTGCAAGGCAGGGAGAGGGGACTGGACAGATCTTTCACTCAGGAGGGACCAACCTGAGCTGTGGACTTCGCTGTCCAATACCTGTCTGTTGTTGGAGTCACTCCGTTCTTTGTTGAGGCAGCCCTAGCAAACCAATCAATGCCAGAGGGCACTGGGGCTCACACTGCAGGACTTAGTGCTGGGAGAACCTCCAGGGGCAGAGCATCAGCCCAGGCCTCTCACCTTACAAGCCGAAGAAACATGGCCACAGGGCTGGATGGCACCAGAGCAGGGCAGAGGCCCACCCCTCCCCCGGACCCCATTCCTCTCCCCATTCCTCTGTGCACCCCTGGCCTCCAGTCTGTCAGCTTAGAGTCATCACCTTGCAGCTCAATTGCGACAATGATCACTGTAAGCAAGAGAAACGGGTCAGAGGACCAAGGTTTTCAAACTGGGCATGGAACCACCACCGTATGACCCAGTATGCCACCCCTCAGTATTTACCCTGAGGAATCAGAGCCATCCTACTGCAGTGACACATGCACACCCGTGTTTATAGGTCTATGTACACAATGGAGTTTCATCCAGCCACAAAGAAAAATAAGGTGATGACGTGTGCAGGAAAAATGGCTGGAACCAGAGACCATTATGTTAAGCAAAGTAAGCCAAACTCAGAAGGTGAAGAGTTCTGTGTTTTCGCACACGTGGAGCTGGAGAGGAAGAAAGGAGAAGAAAGATGGGGGCATCTCGTGAAAATCAAAGGGAGATCAATAGAGGAAAGGGACCAAGAGGTGCAAGGCGGGGAGGGAGGGGTGCTGGGGAGTGATGTTGGCCAAATCATGTTGCCCCACTGTGTGCACGTACAAATAGGTAGCCACAAATCCCATCCTCGTGTACACCACATTGTACCAGTACAAATATGGGGGGGAAATTCATTAATTAAATTAAAAAAAAATAAAAGAAGACCAAAGCTTTTGAAACAAAGACTTCCCAGACGCACACTCTGATAACTGACCCTCCCAGGCCAGATCTCCACACACCCTGATGCGAGAAGTATGAATATGACTGCTGCCTTCATGGCCAGAGAATATTATTAAAAATAACATGGGCCAGGCACAGTGGCACATGCCTATAATCCCAGCAGTTCGGGAGGCTGAAACAGGAGGGTCCAGAATTCAAAGCCAGCCTCAGCAATGACGAGGCACTGAGCAACTCAGTGAGACCCTGTCTCTAAATAAAATACAAAATAGGGCTGGGGATGTGGCTCAGTGGTCGAGTGCCTCTGAGTTCAATCCCTGATACCTAAATGATAATAATAATTAATAATAATAATAGATTTGGAGATTCTCTCTGGGTAGAGCATGGGCCTAGCATGTGTGAGGAACTAGGGTCCATCCTTAGCACTGCAAGTAATAATAATAGTAATAATAATAATAATAATAAAAAAAAAAAAACATGGAATGACAGGGCACACAGACCCATTGGCCTTTTACCTAAGTCATGGTAACCAGCTTTATGGTCTCGCCATATTTTCAGGAAACCTCAACAGGGACCTTCAGTAGATAACCACAGACAGAAAGTCTCGCCCCTGGGAGGGACTCACAAAAAATCACTTGTCTAATTAAACTGAATGATGAGCTCTGCAAATTGCCCTGTGCCTGCTGCTCCTGTGGCTAGAGTTGACCCAGCGGGTGGGCCCCAGAAACTTGCTTAATGAAATGATTCCAAATATGGGTGGGGGCGGATCCTGAGCACCCAAGTGCCCTCCAGAAAAGGATAGTTACATAAATCACAGAGCACAAATGCAGCGGACTTCTATGCAGCTGGTCACAGTGATAAACACCCTGGCAGCACGGGGAATATCTATGATACCAAGGTTTGCGAACAAAGCAATATACAAAACATATGCCACTTGTCACCATAAGGTTAAACATACATATGCAAACAACAGAGACCAGAGAGCGATTCATAGCCATTACAGTTGCTGGGGCACTGGGGGATGAGACAGGGGGAGTCCCCTCTTTTCTAGGAGGCTATGATCCTTTGTAATTTAGAAATACTTGACTAAGTTATTTATTTAAAAAAAAAAGAAAGAAAAAAGCTGAATGCAGAAATTCAGGCTCATTGAACCTAAATACTAAGACCAGTAATGAAACCCAGTCAGAAACGGGAGTCCTAACCCTCACACAGGACTCGGTCAATAAAACAGACTGAATTCCTAGCCAAAGCCTCCTGGCTGTTTTAAGCACCGTCAGGTTTGCTGGAGCAGCCCCAGGACCTGCCTTACCCAGTCACTTCCCAGCACCTTCTTCCCGTCACCAACTCTCCAAGAGGCCAGCTGCAGAGTGGTGACAGTCTCTGGCAGTGGGAGCCAGGGGCCTAAGGAAGTCCCCTTCCTCCGGGGCTCCCTCCTGCCCAATCTGGGAGCAGCTGGGCCTGCTGTCCCCAGGCCAGCCTGGCACTGCGTTCCTGTCCCTGCCCACCAGCTTCCCAGACAGATGGTCGGTGAGGCCCTGAGGCACCTGCAGACCCACGGATCCCACCACCCACCAGAGACCTGTACCCTGGCCATCCCAAACGCCCCCAGGGATGGGGGCAATATATCCATCCCGCAGGCTCTTGTTCTCCTCCCTCAGCCCCTGGGCTTTGCACAGGGCCCCAGACACACTCAGAGCTGCTGACAGAGACCCCCGCCTGGCAGTGGGACTTCAGAATGTCATTTCCTGAAGTGTCTGCTTCTGGGCTCAGAGGGCTCTGCTGAGTTCTTCTAGAACCTTCTACAGGCACAGTGGGCTGTGTCCATTTTAATACCAAGACCTGCTTTGTGTTCATCTCAGCAAGCACTGATTGTTTAGCAGTAAGCACCTCTACGCTAGCTACAGGCCACATATCAGTCCTCTAACTTCTCACCGCCCCGCAATAGAAAGATGGTTCGAAAGCGATTGGTCAAGAAAAACATGTTAGCTAGGAATTCATTCTTTTCCCCACTTTTTATTCATTAAAAAAAAAAAAGGAAAGAAAACCCCACCAATACAGCTACCAATCAGAGCTTCGGAGTAATGGGAAAGACACGAGGGGCCACGGCGCCAACCAAAAGCAAAGACATGGATTTCAATCCGCCTTCGCCTCCTCGTTCGGCTTTGGGAATAGGAACGATTGATAAATGTGACGCTCGGCAGCCCCTTCAAGTCCAGGAAGCCCACACTGGAAATCTCTGCTGCCGAGGGGAAGAAAAAAACGAAGCACACAGTCTTTGGCTTCGAGAAATAAGGAGAGCAATCATGTAAATGTCCGCCCAGAACAGTTAGCCACCAGCGGCCCTGGCCCGTCCGCGGCTCCCCAACATGTATACCAATTAGGCTATTCCACCCTGAAGGGAACCACAAGGAATGGCTGTCACCCCTCTGGCGAGCAGAGGAGACACTTAGTGGGTATTTGTCAAATAAATGAACAGTGACCCACATTTTATAAGGCAATTAATTTTTACAGTCACGCTGCTGGGCCGACTTGTGGCGCATGATCTCGCAACAGCCTCTAAGCCCAAATTCGTCAAGGAAATGAGGGCAGCTGCAGATCCAGGAGGCTGGGGAGGCTTCAGGCTCTCGGGGGACCAGGGGGAGCCTGCCCTGGGATGGCCCCTCCCTTCAATGCTAGTCCATTAAGAGGCCCCATCTTTCAGGCCCTGCTGGGCAGGCTGTGGTGGCCACGGAGCTGGAACCCGTACAGAGATCACTGCGGCTGCAGCAGTTTGCTGCTGGGATGGAGGGGCAGATCCGAGGAGGACGGAAGGATGTGGGCAGGCAGAAGGGAATGGACAGGGCGCTCTGCCCACTTACACCCTCGCCCGCTATGCTGAGGATGGGACCCCAGGCCTCCTGCCTGCTAGGCAAGCGCTCTACCACCTGGCCGCACCCCAGCCCAAGATGACATGTTTGGTGGGGACACCAGGTGAAGCAAAGGCACTGGGGTGGAAATGGACTTCATTAGGCCAACTATTCAAAAAACTGGTCAAGACACGGTAGAGGGGACTGTTAAAAGGCACGCCTGCTGAGTACACTCTAACTCATCTGCAAATACACGTCCAGATGGACTGCACGGTCCACCCAGCATTGTACCCCTAGTTTTATGCAATCTTGGACCTTTTAAAAACTGAAACTGGGCTCAGTGGTGCACTACTGTAATCCCAGCAACTCAGGAGGCTGAGGCAGGAGAATCATAAGTTTGAGGCCAGCCTCAGCAACTTAGTGAGGGCCCAAGCACCTTAAAAAGACTCTGTCTCAAAAAATAAAAAATAAAAAAGGCTGAGGATATGGCTCAGTGGGTTCAACCCCCAGTACCAAAAAAATAAAATAAAATGATTTATGTATTTCTCAGCCACTGAGAACATAAGTTACTTGAGAGTCGGAAACATTCCTACTTTTTTCCTACCACCAAAAATCTTATTGACTTAGGGGCACACCCCTCAAGACCATTACTGGTCAGGAAAGACTGGAGTTGCGGGGTGTAGACAGCCTGCACAAAGAGCGAGCTGGAGAAGACCCCGGGAGCAGGGATGGGAGGAAGAAGGCTGGCAACGAGGGGCCTTCGGGTGGAGAGCACAGAGAGAGCACCTGTGCTCACAGGTGGAGGACGAGAATCGACCCTGGTGACAGCGGAGGCGCCCTGACGTTAGCCAGCGGGGTCCACGACACCAGGCGTTTTTATCCCCAGAAACGGCAGGACACTTAAGCCAGAAAAGCCAATCCCACTGCACTGGGACTCCGAGGCCTCCTCGGTGAAGGATGCTCCGAAGGCCCAACCCAGCCTTCCCCTGGGACTTGGAAGGGTGACCAACCGCGCTGCTTGGTGCCGGCCAGGAGGGTTTCCTGAGATGTGGGACTTTCAGTTTCAACTGGAACAGTCCTGGGAGAAGTAGGGAAGTTGGTCACTTCATAGCTCGTCACACATGCAGGGGAAGCTGCCCACGCATGCACACCCTTCCCACTATCCGCATCCACAGAAAGGGCGCAAGTCCTAACCTCAGCTCCTCCCTGAGCCCAGTTAAGAACACAGAGTTCAGGTTCTGGCCAAGCTACTCAATGTGTCACCTGTGCACCTGAGCACAGACACCTCCCGGGAATCTGCCAGAGATGCAGCATGCCACAGAGGCCCACAGCTGCGACCTCAGCAACTCGGGAGGCTGAGGCAGGAGGATGGCAAGTTGGAGGCCAGCCTCAGCAACTCAGCGAGACCCTGGCTCAAAATAAAAAACTTAAAAGGGCTTAGGATATAGCTCGGTGGTAGAGCAACCCCAGGTTCACCTCCAGCGCCAAAAGGAAAAGAAAAAAGACGCAGAATGTCAGGCCTCACCCGGTGGGGTCATTCAGAACTCAAATCCCACCCAGACCTCCTGGAAATTCGTGTCCAGTCACAAGAACAGCACAGCGTAGCTGATGGGATCTGTTCCCTGGGCCTTCTGTGCGTCTGGGCACGTCCTACTTCTTTGATGTCTCAGTTGGGACAAACCGTGCAAACGTGATGCCCAGGGACGGGTGGGTTTTTAGGAGCCATGACTGCGCGCTCTGCCAGGGGCTCCGGTGGACACTGCCCGACGCGTCCCTTCCCTTCCTCTCCACGCTCCTCCGCGTTGCCAGAGAGTGTACAACAAGCAGCGCCTCACACTCAGCTGAGTTTCCGCTGGCGAGGCCACCACGTCTCAGCCACCACGTCTCAGCCACCACGTCTCAGCCACCTCACGTGGGGCTTTCCCACGGAATCACTCCTGGGCAGTGGGGGTGGCAGGCCTAGGGTCTGGTCTCCCACTAGATGCCAGTGCCACCTTCCAATTGTGACACACGAGACTGTCTCCTGACACTGCCATGGGGTCCCGAGGGCCAAAAGAGCCCCCCCCCCCCCCGTTAAGAACTACCGGCTACACAGAGAGGAGACACACGTGGAAATGACAGCCAGAGAGCGGTCTCCGGCCTGCCTGGGAGTTTGTGAGAGTCTTGGAAACGAGGCCAAGCTGGTCCCTGTGGGCTCTAGGAGAGCGAGGCTGGGTGACCGAGAGCCACCCCCTGTCCAAGGGGAAGCCTCTGTCAGTGAGGCTGATGAAGACATGAGCCCCCAGCTGCCGGGAGCTCATGCCATCTGCACCTCCACCACAGTGGCCCCTTACGCTGTCACCCACCGTGTGCCAGAAGGCCTCTCCCTTTGTATCAGGGTGCCACACTGGATCACGTTGGAGGCTTTTAACAGCCTTGTTTAGAAAGGAAAAAAGAAGACTGGGTAGTTTCTGTTCGAGTCAGCAGAGTAAGCCATATGGCTCCGTCCTCAGCCGTCATAACACACGGCTGAGGCGAAGGCTGTCCCCGGCAGGCCACTTGCAGCTGCGTTCCCTGTTTACTATGCAAGTCGCCCCAGAAGGCTTGGGGACTGTGGAGAGGCTCCCCACTCCGCCTCCAGGCTGGCCTGGGCCTCACCCTCACTCAGTGCATAAAAAGAAGGGCAACTACTGCATTTTGCCAATTCTAGGATGCACTCTCTCTTCCCTCCTCCTACCCCTATTCTGTATGGTGGAAATCGGGCTGGTTTTGCAAGATTATAATTGCCGCCAGCCCGGGGGGTGGGGGGGGGGGTGAAGCAGCCATCATGGCCCGAGCATGCGCCAACATCAGAAGCACTGGTGTAACCCTCTCAGTATGGCCCGAGGGTGTGGGAGAAAACCCAGGAGCAACAGAGGAGACCCTCTTGGCCCACCAGAGATCGGTGGTCCTGGAGAACAGGCAAGGAGGGGAAGGAGGAGGGTGGGTTCTCCCTACATCAGTGCTAATGTGCATGTGGTCCCTTGTCCAGCAGCGTCTGCATCACCTGGGAGCTCGGAGGAAAGGCAGATTCTTGGGCCCCACCCCAGACCTATTGATCAGTCTCTGGGGGGCCCAGCAGCCAGCGCCAGGGCTTTCTGATGTGTGCTTATGCTGAGAAGTGCTGCTCCGTGTATGTGGCTTCAATCTACCCACTTGCCTTAACTCAAGAGATAAGCACCACTGGCTCTCAGCTGTTCCAGGGAGTCTTTGAAGAAACGGTACATCACCAATACTCTACACGAGACTATTTTGTGTGAAAAGAAAAAAAAATACTCCCTTAAGTTCTAATGATTTGAAAATTGAGAAGCATCAGACTCAAGTATGAAAACATTACCGTGCACAGTGGCACGTGCCTGCAATCCCAGTGGCTCAGGAGGCTGAAGCAGGAGGATAGTGAGTTCAAAGCCAGCCTCAGCCACTTAGCAAGGCCCTGAGCAATTTAAATTTAGCAAGACCCTGTCTGTAAATAAAAAAATAAAGGGCTGGGGATGTGGCTCTGTGGTTAAGCAACTCTGGGTTCAATCCTTAGCACCAAAGAAAGAAAAAATTTTAGAAACCCATTCCTCTTCCAATTTATTTAATCATATTTCCAGGCTGGGGATGTAGCTCAGTGGTAGAGCGCTTGTCTACCATGCATGAGACTCTGGGTCCAATCCCTAGTACTGCAAAAAAAAATCCCATATTTAATAATATTTCCTTAATATGTCTGCATAATACATCTGTATACGTATGCATCTCTCTATATTTTCCTTTATGTATGCGTAAGATAAAACTGAAATGTTCAAAAAGAAATAATGTAATAAGCAACACTCAGATTTTCTATGTATAAGCAAGTTTTAGAGTTTGGGGTTTTCTTTCTTGGTGATTCCCAGGTGCACCCTCAGGTCTTAGGCTCACTAAAATGTGGAATCCCTCCACCTAGCTCTGGGTCTGACCTTGATCTCCATGACACAGTTTACACCTTTTCTTCAGCAGACTCCACGGCAGCTGGTCACCGTCTTCTGTGACGACATACTCTGGGCTCAGGTGGGGGGACCTGCCTTCCGGGGCTCCCTCCTGCACGGTCTCCTCTGAACCCCGCCTTCCTGGCCCTCTCAGCATCGCTGTGGCTTCCCGCTGAGCCAACACAGGTGGATGCTGCTGACCTATCACAGAGCATCTAAAGGATGGGCTGGCAGCAGGCTAAGCTCCACATCTGGAAGCCATACTTCTGCTCCCCAAAACGAACTGCGTTAGGGGAGCTGTGGGGTCTGTGAGGCCAAAGAGGCCCTGCCCGAGTCCTGAGAGCAGAGGGCAGTAAGACGTCAGCACATGGGGCAGCCCGGTGACACATGCGGATGGCCATCAGCCTTGCCTGTTTCACCCACTGTGCTCTCTTTCCTGGGTGCCACTGACCCCCAGGGCCTGTGTGAGCTCCTATGCTCCCCGGGTGACCACTCTGGGTTAAATAGGCTTTGAGTGTGTCCCCAAAAGTTTGTGTGTTGAAAGCTTGCTCCCTAATGTGGTGGGACTAAAAGATATAGTGTAGCCCGGCGCAGTGACACATGCCTATGATCCCAGCAGCTCGGGAGGCTGAGGCAAGAGGATCGAGAGTTCAAAGCCAGCCTCAGCAACTGTGAGGCACTAAGCAACTCAGTGAGACCCTGTCTCTAAATAAAACACAAAATAGGGCTGGGATGTGGCTCAGTGGTCAAGTGCCCCTGAGTTCAATCCCTGGTACCCAAAAAAATAAGGTGTTGTGTCCTTTAAGAGGTGAGACCCAGGGGAAGGCAATTAGGCCATTGGGTGCTGTCCCCAAAAGGGGACTCAGAATGGGCTTGTACATTTCACAGAGAACAGCAGTACCTGATCCCTGGCTCAGCCTCCTTTAAAAAAAATTATATATATATATATATATATATATATATATATATATATATATATATATTCAGTTGTAGTTGGACACAATGCCTTTATTTTATTTATTTATCTTTATGTGGTGCTGAGGATCAAACCCAGGGCCTCACACGTGCTAGGCAAGTGCTCTGCCGCTGAGCCCCTGCCCCAGCCCCTGCCCCAGCCTGTTGACGCCAGCCCAGCTGGACAGTCCCCTCCTTCCTCTTTGGGCATCAGATAATCAGAAGGTCCAACTCCAAGGACAGACGTCAAGGCCGTGAGGCATCACTACGTTGGTGGCCCAGCACAGAGAGCTCCACAGCTGCATACCCATTGAAGGAAGGGGACAAGGACAGGGATGCCATCGGGGTCAGCAGACGGCAGCCTAAATGACATCAAATGACGCACTTTCAACTGGAGCAGGCCAGGGAGAGGGCCTTGGTCATGTCGTGTGTGGTGCGTCTGTCTGTCTGTCTGTCTTCCCTGTGAGAATGTCAGCTCCAGAGTACAAACACAAGGCTGATGTCTTTAGCCCTGGAGTCACCAGGGCCTAAAGGAATGAATGTATACAGCAGGTGCCAATGAAAACGCTTGCCAAATTCTCTAAGGAATTCACTGATTCAAAGACCCCCTTCTGTCTTAGACCAGAGAGTTTCAACTGCTGAGGGTGAGGACAGGCGGGAAAGGGGGAGATGGATCAGGATCCTGCGGGACTTTTTAAGATCACCAAAGTGCCCTGCTCAACCCACTGCCTGCTGCGGCTCAGTCACCCCCAGCCTTAGGAGGCGGCTCATGACACCACCTCCACCTGCAGACAGGGGGACGGAGGGCACCCCCACACCACGGGCTGGAGCTCCTAAGATGCGTTGCTGTCCCCTCACCAAGGACCTGTCCTTGAGAAGAACTGTCTGGGGACGTGGTGGGGGTCGGGAAGGCCACAGATCCTTTAGTGGGTCCTGGGAGAGACAGAGTGGAGCAGTGGCTTACGTTGAAGGCTGAACCAAAGCAGCGGCTGTCCCCGGATGGGCGTGTGGCCCGCTGAAATCCCCAGGCACCCTCTGCCGCACCACCAAGTTGATGTGCCACTCTTCTCGGGCCCTGTCTGCGACAGGGGCCCACCTGCCAGCTGACTGCAAGTGTGGGGTCTCTCCACAGGGCTTCGAGTTCTACCTCTGAGCCTGCGACATCCTGTCCCACTACCTAAAGGCAGCGTTGGGATCTGCACAGCCCTTCTCTTCTCTTTTAGTCTTTTCTTTCTTTTTTTTAATCACTGTGACCAAAAGACCTGACAAGAACAATTTTCAAGAGGAAAAGTTCACCTGGGGGCTCACAGAGGCCGGCTCCACTCCTCGGGGCCAAGGTGAGGCCGATCATCATGGCGGAAGGTGGGGAGGAGGAAAGCAGCTCGGGCATGGCACCAGGACGCAGAGAGCCGTTCCTCGCCAAAGGCACAGGGACCCCCTCCTCCAGCCACACGGTCCCCGCCGACAGTTACCCCCCCAGCTAATCCATCTAAGTGGACTAAAGCGCTGATTAGGGTGAGGCTCTCATAACCCAGTCGTTTCACCTCTGAATGTCCTAGACTGTCCCCCACGCGAGCTGAGCTTCTGGGGACACGTCCCACCTAAGCCACGGCACCTTCCCCTTCTCCCTCTGATGCAGCCCAGGTGCCTCCCCACCCCGCACCCTCCTCCCACCTAGGCCCAGGTCACTCAGACAAGCGTGAAGCACCGGCTGTCCCAGCTCCTCCTGCACAGGACACTCCACCTGAGTGGCCTTGCCAGCTCTTCTCATTCGGGACCTCGTCCTCCTCCTCCATCTTGGAAAACACCAAAAAGAACAAGAGAGAAAGAAAAGGGTCCCCTGTGTCTTCCCGGCTTTCCGTCCTCTCTTCCTTTATTCATTAGGGGCCTAAACAGTCCCCTCCCGCTCTCCACCAGCGGGGTGATCACCTTCTAAAGTGTTTATGCAAATATAAACATCTACAGCAAGCTGTACACCCACACACCCATGTACACGGGTATCTTCACACACCTGTCACACACACATATGTACACGTGGATTCATGCAGTTCTGAATCATATAATGGAATATGTATTTACATGTATTTACTTAGGAGTTTGAATTTACAGATATAAATAGACTTATATAGCACGCGACTGCATCAGTCACTGGACTTTTAGATGATGTCACTGCATTGCATACTGTAGGGCTTACTGTAGACCTTGCCCTCCCACACTCACACATACCACTCAGCCTCTCCCTGCCTCCTTGTGCTGTGTGGAGTCCACCCTGGAGCTGTGCTCTGTCGGGCTGACCGGTTCCCTTTGGAAGGCCCTAAGGACGTCTCTACGCTGCTGGTGTAGGTGGCGCTCTAGTGGCTCTTCCCGCAAGTCTCTCTAAGCATTCGGGAGGAATTCCAGGGCACCCCTTCCTAGAGGGCCAGCTGGTCACAGGGGGTGCCCGTGCTTCATCTTGATAGATCTCCCCAAATTACACTTCTGAAAGCTTCTCCAAATTTCTGTGCCATTATCACTGAGCAGAAAGTCTTTTTGTCCCCCCAAATCTAAGAGTGGTCCTTCATCAATGTCCCTCCCCCGGGTCTGAGGCCCTGCTGTACACCAGGGTGACTGTCCCTGTACCTCAGAGAGCAGGTGAGCCCCGGCCCCCCGATGGCCAGGATTCCATCCCAGCCTCTATTTCATCATCTCTACAGTGGGCGCTGGCACAGCGGACACGGTGTAGGACCCCTGACCCTCCTGACCTCAACTCCACATCTTCCTGTGCAGATACCCTTCCCTCTGTCGGGTCCACACCTAACTGGGTTGTCCTGGTAGCTCTCCAGCCCACCCGCCTTGCCCAAGCATCATGGGGGAGCCTGACCTCTTCCAAAATCTGCTCATCAAATCCACAATCTCACCCTCGAGTCTCCAGATACCCGACTCATCCTGGAGGGGAGCGTCCTTGTTCAGCCGGTCAGGACTTGAATTGCTCCCTGGCCTTTCTGGAAATGACTCAGTCCCCAGCTCCTGGCCCCCACAGCTCAGCCTGAGCGCTAATAAAGATTCCTAGCAAGCTTTCCACCTGTCGCCATCCAGCTACGACCCACCTCCCCAAATCCAGAGCTGTTGGGGGGGGGTGGGGGGGGAAGGCACACAATTAGCCACAGGAAACCTGAAGAGTGGCTCTTCCAGCCAGCCGAGGGGGTCAGAGCGGGTCAGTGCTGGCAGTGAACAGGACCAAAGCTGCTTTAAGATGATTTTACAGCTGGGTACAGTGACCTTTCATTCCATGTTTATTTGGAAATGACCTTTAAGCAGCAATCAGCAAAAATGAAATGCTTCAAGGGAATAAATTAGATAATGCAGATGTTCCCCAGTGGTAAGATATGCCCAAGGAACACAGCGGAAAATAAAAGCAGCCCTGCCTTGCCATGCCCAGGGCTAGTCTGTCCATTAGACTAATAAGTGAGGGCAGAGTCCTGCCACCTCCGTCCATCAATCCTGCATCTGAAGCCAGGGTGACCGGGTGGGGAACATGATTATTTCTAGAATCGAACCAAAACCACCAGTTGATATTTAATTTTATTCTGTTTGGGACAGAGGTAACCGCATTACTTGAATGGCCAACAAGCAATCTGTCATCTGGGGGAGGGGTCCCCAAGGCCTGGGCACAGGTGGCAGCTTGGTGAGTGCAGCCTGCCCCACCCTCAGGTCATGTCCGTGGAAGATATTCCTTTACATTAACCCCCTCCTTGCCAAGCACCTTCCACTCCTGGCGGGATGCTAGGGAAACGCTGTCCCTCAAGGGGGGAGACGGGCGGGCCCTGGGCTGCTGGGCCCCGGGGACACCATGGCCCACCGTGCTGTGCTTCCTGTGTGTGCTTCTATTCCCCAGGCCCTCTCCTGCCCCCCACCCCATCGCCCACGCTCCTCTTTCTCTCCTGTATTCAATTCTACCCACAATGGCGGGCCCTAGTAGCACCAACCGGTGATGCCTGAAGTTAAACCCATCACTCACCCTGAAACAGGAGGAATCCAGACAGAAAACTCAGCGCCCAGGGCTCTGGCCTCCAAAACCACTTCACCCATCGAACCTCTCGGACCCCAATCTCAGGGCAAGTTCCTCCTTCCCAGTCCTGAGGGACCTGCTGGGGGCGGCCACTGGGGGAGCCAACAAGGAAGCGAGTTGGCATTCCTCCTGGAAGAGGGGTCTCCATGACCCCCTGCCAACAAGCCCTGTCTTCACTGCAAAGCAGAGGCCACCTCACAAAAGGTGTGAGGTCAGAGCCCCCCTCCCCAGGTCACTCCTGACCTGGATCCTGCTCCCTTTGGGAGGGCAGAAAGAGGCAGGGCCTCGCCGCCAGGAGCCAGGCAGGGTCCCTGGGACACCTAAGGGCGGACCGGATGGGTCACGCTCTTCTGGGGAAGGTGATTTATGGGAACCAGGGCTGGGAGAGGGAGACAGAAACTTTCCGACACATTCAGAACATGAGGGAGCAAGTGCCCAGCTCAGCACTCGCCCAATCCAAGCCCAGCCAGGTTGGGAGGGGACGGAAGTGAAAGGACGTGGTCACCCTCTAATTCTTTTAATGGGTTGGAACCTGAGTGATCTCTAAGCCGCAAAAAATCCCTGATGACAGTACCTCCCCCAAATTGAAGACACTCAGCCTTTGTACATAAGTGTTCCTAGAAACCCTATTCACCATAGGCAAAAGGTAGACACAACCCAAATGTCCATCAACTGATGGAGGGATAAACACTATGGGTATGGCCATGCAGTGGAATATTATTCACCCATGAAAAGGAATGAAATTCTGTCACAGGTTACCGTGTGATGAGCCTCAGAAACATACTCAGTGAAAGAAGTCAGACACAAAGGGCCACATACTGTATGATGTAACTTACACGCAATAGCCAGAATTCAACAGAGAGAGAAGGCAGATGGGTGGTTGTCGGGGGTTGCAGGACGGGACAGTGGGTAGAAAGTGCTTAATGGAAAGGGGTTTTATTTTTAAGTGATGACAATGTCTTGGAACTAGATAGAGAGGGTAGCTGTCCAATGATGTATGTTACGTGCTACTGAATTGTTCATTAAAACAGTTGATGATATGTTATGTGAAATTCACCTCAATTTTAAAAAAAAAGTCTGATGAGTCGGTGGAAAGTAATTAAACTCCAATTGTGGGCTCGGCAGAAGCATTTGACTGACCTGGCTGGGCTGTACGGGGTGGGGGCTGCATCCTTCATTTCTATTCTCGAATTCCTAATGCCTTTTTTTTTTTTTTTTGTACTAGGGATTGAATCTGGGGCAGGAGCTTAACCACTGAGCTACATCCCCACCCCTTTTTACTTTTTGAGTCAGGGCCTCACTAAGCTGCTGAGGCCACTCTTAAATTTGTGACCCTCCTGCCTCAGCCTCCCAAGTCGCTGGAATCACAGGAGTGCACCATTAGTTAAGTTAAACTCCTTTCTCATCTCTCGGGTGGAATCACGTGACTGTTTGTTTGCTGACTGTCTCTCCGAGAGCGCAAGGATCTGTCTGGACTGATGTATCGCCCTACTGCCTATGGGCTGGCGGGCACTTTCCAAATGAATGAGTAAATGGAACTCTATGGATTATCCTCATTGCATTTTTCCTTTAAAAAGGAAAAGCTATATATTTTGGTAGAGCTATAAAATATCCTATGGAAAACAGAATGGATGTTTCTCAAAAAAAAAAAATTTAAATAGAACTACCATATGATCCAGCTGTCCCACTTCTGAGCATATTCCCAAGAGCAATGGAGACGGGATCTTGAGAGGTCACCCCCTGTTCACTGCAGTGTCATTCACGACATTCACGAGCCGGGAAGCCACCTCGGTGTCCACGGACAGGTGGGTAGGGGGAGAAAGGTGTGTCTACATACAGGAGAACATTATTCAGCCTTCAGATGGGAGGGACCCTGTGACATGCAGCTCCGCAGGTGAACCTTGAGGACATCGGAGAACCATTTGCCTCTCAAGTGAGAACCTGAAATAGCCAAGTGCACAGACAGAAAGCAGGATGGGGATGGCCAGGAGCTGGGGGGGGGCGGGGGCGGGGCCCAGGCAGTGGGTATGGGGTCTCCGTTTAGCAAGACCAGACGTTCCAGAGCACTAACGCACAGGTGTGCGCGTACGGCCAGAGGACCTACTTAAGATGGTCAGGGTGGCAGGTGAGTGTCCTCTGTTTCACTGCGATGGCACAGAGTTATTGACAAGTGTACAGACAAAGGTATGGTTATATGCCTTTAACTTGTTTCTTAAACAGACCTACGAGGGGCTGCTGAGCCCACCAGAGCCCTGCTGCCGCGTCTCAAGTGGGGTCCATCCTGGGGGATGACGCTTTGGGAAACCACACCCCTGAGAACTGCCAGCTCCCTCTCCTGTCTCCGGGAACCCATCAGCACAGATTGGAAAAGCGTTCTATGGCTGCGTGGAGTTGCAAGGGGACCATCCAAACAGGCTTATGAAACATGTCGTTAGCAGAGGAGTCAGCTACAGTGCTCCTTGCCAAGAACCGGGCTGCGCAAAACTCAGCCCCAAAAAACATGGAGATGGATCCACAAAGTGGCTTCATCCTGGAAGGCAGCGAGAGCCCGTCCCTCACCAGGGATCGGGGGAGCCACGGAGGCCTCCAAACCTGAGCAAGAAACACTCAAAGGAAGGGAGCAGGCCGGGGACCACCTGGGCGCTCGTGTGAAGACACGTGGCACAGCCCAGAGGCCAAACCAGGTCACCACCGGCTTTATAAATAAAGTTTTATTGGAACACAGCTACAGTCAATCATTTAGGACCCTACTGTCCATAGCAATTTGCTCTTGTTCAACGGGAGGGCAGTTGCCCCAGAGGCTGCATGGCCCACACGCCTAGAATATTCACTCTCTGGCCACTTACAGAAAACGCTGCCATCCCCTGCTCTGGGGAAGGACGGCAGTGTCCCCTTCCTTGCAAGGGAGGGCAGGAGCCTCCCCCCTCACTCAAGGGCCGATGAGCCCGATGAGCGCGTTCCCTTCTGCTTTATCCTGCTGCTCCACATCCCGGTGCAGCCAAGTCCCCGTTGTGCTTGAAGCAGTGCAGAAAATCCCCAGCTGCAGATAACGCAGAAGCATCTGTAATTGGTTTTGGATGTTAATAGGAGCGTCCATCTCCCTCTGCTTCCCCCAGCAGAATTATCTTCATAACCATGCGGGTCTGGGGCTGACTCCACCGCGCCCGTCCCCACCCACGCCAGGAGGGAGGCATGGCGTGGGACAGAAGCCATCTCAGGGGCAGCTCACCAGGCCTGCGCAAGGGGAAGCGCAGCCCGAGGCCCAGGCCCTGCTGGAGCTGAGATGCACCGGGGAGAAGGGTCCTTGCAGAGTGGCCGCCCTGGGACATCTTCAGTCAGAGAACCCTTGGAAAAGCTGACAAGAAATATGGATGTTCTCCCCAGAAAAATGCAGTCACTCACATACACGTGTGTGCTGCCATCAGGGTATGAATTCAGGGAGGCCGCACTGCCCTGGACACTCCGTGGAGCACAGAGCGTTCATTTCTCAGTTCCCTCAGCCAAGCAACCCCTTTTCTGAAATAAGATCTGGGAAGCCGCAAGTCAAAGGTCTTGGAGCAGGCGGTTCCCAGACCCGAGAGGATGCCGCAGGCCACCCTGGGTGGTGCCCGGCAGAGGCCTCGGAGGGGCTGAAACTCGCCCACCCCTCAGAAGATGAGGGGTCACCTCTCAGGAGACGCCCAGGCCCTGGCAGCCTCTGAACACAGAAGGACTGTGGGCCATGGCTTTGTGACACAGGAGGCAGGGAGACACAGGACGTCACATAACACCCAAGAGCTCATCGAAAGAGAGAGCAGAGAGAGGGGTGCGCAATGCCACGAGAAAGGGCCAGCGAAGGGGCCTCAAGCCACTCATTGGACAAGAAGAAAGTGCAAATACTTTTGTCAGTCTTAGTGGCTAAAAGCCAGGCAGAGAGCCACGTGGATGCTCTCGGCATTACGATAGTGATGACCCCACCGCAAGTTCAAAATTCCACCACACGCAAAATGCACTGGATCCTCGAGGCCTATGGACCACCCCAGCAGATCCCCGGCCCCCTGCAGAGGGTGGGTCGCTTCGCCTCCAATCGCAGGGCTGCCTGGGAAAGGCATCTCGCTGCCCGCCCAGCTCCCAAGGGAGGCTGGGATTGCATACTGCAAGCCTGGGCAAGGTCAAGATTCAAAAAGCCTTTCCCCTGCTGCCAAGTTGAGAACTCACCCAGTCAGAGCACCACCGGGCAGCCAAGGTCTGCACTATAAACTCAGATGATGGCCACCAGCCGAATGTCCCAGAGGCTGACTCTCTAGAGAACTGAGCACATGGGCTGGATCTTGGGGTGAGCAGGACGCCTCCTTGGGCCACTCAAGATGCTCAGAGTCCACCTACTAAGGACCTAAAGCTGCCCCATGAGCGGATGCTCTGCCCATCAGACCTTGCCAGGCCAAAAGAGTGAGAAGGGGCAGCCCCACCCCCAGCCAACTGTTTATTCATTTACTTGTTTATTCATCAAGTTTTTAAAAATAATGCTGAATAACTCCCCATTTTACCTACAGGTTAGACACGGAGTTGCCAGACTTAGCAAATAAAAATAGAGAACACCTAGTTACATCTGAATTACAAGAAAGTAAACAAATATTAGGTAACTTTTCATTGTGCATTTTAGGTAGCCACCCTCAAAAGCAGAGTTGGGGTAAGAAAGTGCTGCTCAGGGAGGTCTTGCCTAAGGCCACACAGCTAGGAAGTACCCCAAACAGACTCAAGTCGGGGCAGTGAAACTCCAGGCCGGGTTGGATGGGCTGCACACTGTGCAGAGCTACCTCAGGCTTTCCGCCCGCCACAGCCTTTCAACATGCGTAATGCGTCGCAGAGGAGTTGCAATGCATGTGCTGATTCTCCCCGTTAGAAAATAGACTCATCTGACGTTTTACAGCTGCCTGGGGTGGAGTTGGGTGGTTGTCTTTGAGAACCCAATCTCCTCTTTCCTCCCTTAGAGAGCCTCCAGGTCTTGGCTGAGCACACGGCCACCTAGGATCCAGACTACATTTCCAGTCACCCTTATGGCTGTGCAAAGCCTTGTGATGACGCCCTACCCAGAAAGTGTCTCATTCTAAAGACCCTTACACATGCTTCTCTCTGCTTCCTCTCCCCTGCTGGTGGGAAATGAAGTAATGGCCGCCACCAGAGCAGCCCTTTTGGACCACTGCAGAACTTAAGGAAGAAAGCAACCTCTAACAGCTATAAGACAGAAGGGGCTGGGTCACTGAGACTGCAGGACACAGCGCCAGCCCTGGACTCCTTGTAGAATTTTCTCCATGTAACTTAAGGCACCATAATTTAGGATTTTCTTTTCCTTGGAGTTGAACGCAATCGTAAGTAATGCAAGGTCCCAGCATCAGAGGTATATAAAAGGGTCTTGGAGAGCTGGCTGAAAGGATGCTTACTGCTCCTATGAGCAACTCTCTGCATTCTAGATTCTGCCTCAGAACTCCCTCCTGTCACCTGTCACTCACCTCATGGAAGACCCCAAGAAAATACACAGTTGGAAAACTCACAAAATCCCCGACCAAAAGACACCTGCACGTGGTTCAAAACTTCCACGAGGAAGGGAAAGACGGTTGGCAAAGAATATTTGTTTTCTCCTGGAAATCCCCAGATGCTGAGCTGCCCATGGAGGTAGCAGGCTGACCCAGGGTTATTCATAAGGCACCAGGAGCCGAGTGCAGATGAGCAACAAGGAAACCCAGAAGACTCGTCACAAAACCCCACTGGTATGTAAATGCACGGCCACTCGGGAAAATAACCAAGCATAGGATTCACTATGAGTAATATTTCACTCTAATTTCCATGGCCTTTGGAAATTTCAAGATATGACCCAGTTTATTAGCTAAAAGAAACAAGATCCCTCTAGGATGCTTTCCAATGACTTCAATAAAATTTCAAGCTAAAATCACTCCTACAAAAATGTATTGTTTATCATGCAAATATCTTTGCTATTTTTTTTTCAAGCCCAGAATTTCTGAAAAACCCTCTTAATACTGAAGGCATTGCCTAATCCTACTACCATTTTATTGTATAAAAACACTGTTGGTGGGGCTGGGGTTGTGGCTCAGCGGTAGAGCACTCGCCTCGCACGTGCAAGGCCCTGGGTTCAATCCTCAGCAACACATAAAAATAAATAAATTAAATAAAGGTGTTGTGTCCAACTACAACTAAAAAATAAATATTTAAAAAAAAAACTGTTGGGAAATAATATTGACAAAATGGCCATACTACCAAAAGCGCTATAAAGATTAAATGCAATTCCTATTAAGGTTCCGATGATGTTCTTCATAGAAATAAGAAAAGCAATCATGAAATTCATTTGGAAAAATAAGAGACTCAGAATAGTCAAAGCAATACCAGACCTTCAATTATACTAGAGAGCCATGGTAACAAAAGCGGCATGGTCTTGGCCAAAACAGACATGAAGACCAAGGAACAGACCAGAGAACACAGAGACAACCCCACATAGATACAGTTACCTCATCCTAGATAAAGGAGCCATAAGCATACATTGGAGAAAAGACAGACTTCTCAACAAATGGGGCTGGGAAACTGAAAATCCATACACAATAAAATAAAACCAGATCCCTCTCTCTCACCCTGCACAAAACTCAACTCAAGGTGGATCAAGGACCTCGGCATTAGACCATAGACCCTGCACCTACTAGAAGAAAAAGTAGGTCCAAACTGCCATCATACCAGCTCAGGACTAGACTTCCTCAACAAGACTCCTAAAGCACAAGACATAAATCAAGAATCAATAAATGGGATGGATTCAAATTATAAAGCTTCTTCACAGCAAAGGAGATAAAGAAGAACATGAAGAGAGAGCCTACAGAATGGGAGAAAATCTTTGTCACCTGCACCTCAGACGGAGCACTGATCTCCAAGATATACAAAGAACACAATAAACTTAACACCCAAAAAGCAAAAAACCCAATCAATAAATGGGCAAAGGAATTGAACAGACACTTCACAGAAGAAAAAATACAATTGGTCAACAAATATATGAAAAAATGTTCAACATCACTAGCAATTAGAGAAATGCAAATTAAAACTACACTGAGATTTCATCTCACTGAAGTCAGAATGGCAATAATAAATGCTGGTGAGGATGTAGGGAAAAGGCACACTCATGCACTGCTGATGGGACTGCAAATTGTGCAACCCCTATGGGAAGCAGTGTGGAGATTTCTCAGAAAACCTAGAATGGAACCACCACCATTTGACCCAGCTATCCCACACCTTGGCATATACCCAAAGGACTTAAAATCAGCATACTATGGTGACATGGCTACATCAATGTTCATAGCAGCTCAATTCACAATAGCTTAGCTATGGAACCAACCTTGATGCCCTTCAATAGATGAATGGATTTTTTTAAATGTGGTACATATACACAAGGAATATTACTCAGCCATAAAGAAGAATGAAATTATGGCATTTGCTGATAAATGGATAGAACGTGAAATAAGCCAATCCCAAAAAACCAAAGGCCAAATGTTCTCTCTGATATGCAGATTCTGACTCCCAATAGGTGGGGGGTGGTGGAGGTTCACTGGATTGGACAGAGCGGAATGGGGGAAAAGGAGGAGGATGGGAAGGGAAAGACAGTGGAAGGAATCAGACATCACTTTGCTTGTGTTCATATGAATACACGACCAGTGTGACTCCACATCAGGTACAACCACAAGCATGGGAAGTTATACTCCATGTATGCATCATATGTCAAAATACATTCTACTGTCATGTGTAACTAAAAAGAACAAAGAAAACAAGACACCATTGGGTTAAAGGTGTGCGTGGTGAGCATACGGAAATGCACGGAGGCAAGTGTACCTCTGTCATTGCCCTTGAGAGGAACTAACTCCAACTTATCAAATGGCAATAAAATGTAGTAAATCGCTGAGTAGTTTGCGGAATCTTCAGGAGGGACAGGGGTGACCAGAGGGAGATAGTCAGGTGCAAACCCGTAGTCACCACCCAGAACTCCCGGTGAGAACAGCAGGGCTGCAGGCCATGGCAGGACCAGCACTCGGACCCGGGGATGCTGTTCCCAGGACCAGGGCCACGTGCCACCTGGAGATGACTCAGTCGCTGCTGCTGGCATCCTCACCAGAAGACCCCATGTAGTGCCTGCTACTTTCTGTCCCCAGTGTCTCGCCCAAGACCACGCAGGTACCTGTGACTAGCACTTCCCAGCTCAGGGTCCCCAGACCCAGCTACAAAGGAGACTAGAGGATCTGGAGCCGGGTGGGTCCAGAGGTGAGCTCTGTCTGGTGAGTGGGAGATTCCCCACCCAGGACACGGTTCTCGCGGTGGGCCACCCAACATGCAGCTGGTCTAATGTCAGTTTGTCAGGATAACAATCTGATCTGAACTGCTCTCAGATTCTGGAACATTCTGAAGTGGTTGACGACACTTCACTTTCTCTACAACTCTGCTTTTTTTTTTTCTCTCTCTCTCTCTCTATTTTATAACTTTTCACTGATAATTTATTTCCAGTCAATTTTATTTATAGCTCTGCATAGAGAACAGGGGAGAGTGGGAAAGAACTATAATATCCATGGATTTGCTAAAACAAATTAAGGGAGATTACAAAGTCATATGTATACTAAATGTCAAATGTAAATACATACTTGGTTATTTTAACAACACTGCAAATTTTAAAAGTTGATGAAGTGCTGCCAAAACAGAAAAACAGCAATAATTGAATGAGAGTGGGCTGGAAATTTTTAAATTTTCCTCACTCCAAAACAATTCAGGTTTTTCTTTTTGTGCTACTGGGGATTGAACCCAGGGCCTGGTGCATGCTTCGCCAGTGCTCTGTCACTGAGCTACACCCCCAGCCCTATTGCAAAAGCAACGTGTGCATGTTAAAAGTAAGAAAATACAGACAAGATAAATATTCAGACATCCACAATCTCACCACCTATCTGCAAGTAACATTAGTTCTTGGACAGTGAGTTTGAGCATAGACTCCAGGGTTCAACTGACTGAGCTAAAATCCCCATGACCTTGAGCAGATCCTCTGGCCTCTCTGCCTCCATTTCTGCATTTATAGAAGGGGATGTTAAGCCCCCTCCTTCACAAAGTTGTCCTGCAGATTAAATAAGACGAGGCCTATCACGTCTATAGCACGCAGCGCACACAGTGAGCTCCCCTGTCTAATCCAGTCACTTCCAATCCTGTCTTTGCATTGGTCTAGTTACGTTTACAAAAATGGTACATCTCACTGAACTTCTATTATTGGACATCAAGGTGGTCTCCAAATGTCATGATTACAAGAGCACAGAAAAGGAATTATTTGCAAAAAGTAAATGAATAAGTCAGAAGCTTAAAATAAGGAAATAATTATAAAAATTCAAAAAGATAAAATCCTTTTTGAAAAAAAATCTGCTTAGTATTGGGAACTTGCCCTAGGGCGCACCAAAAATATCAATTCAAACAGGTGATACATACATGAGAGCATTTGGAGCAAACCCTTGTCCCCTGGACCGCAGTGCTGGGCCGAGTGCGCCACCTCTGACTTGGGGACAGGCAGTGTCCCTGCAGGCCTGCTGGACAGAGTGGGCTTTGCAGCCAGGCCTGGAAGGTACCAGGTGATGCTCAGCAGTGCCGTGTCCAGTGGGCAGTCCCTCTGGGTCCTGTAGTCACCAGCCCAGCATGAGCACCTGTACACAGCCACACGTGGGTGGACCTGCGGAATGACCCAACAGTGGGCGTGGGCGGAGGTGGGACAAACAAATGGCCAACTGCAGACACAAACCTTGGAGCCCAGCAACCCCAGCTCAGCTGACTTGGAAGACGCTGCCTACTGTCTGTACCCCAGGAATACCACTGTCGCCGCGGGGGGCTGGGAGGGGAAGCAAGAGGAAAGAGTCCTTTGTCTGAACGTCTCTTCCCTCTGCAAGGTGGCCCCCTGCAGCCTTGGGCACGTTCCACTGGGATCAGCAAGATGAAGGTGACAGGGCACGGGGCCCTCTTGCTTCTGCCTCTCCACAGAGCAGCCCCCTTTCCAGATGGAGCCCCAAGGGTTCTGTTCCAACTCTGTTTCCTAGAAACTCGGCCCTGCTTCCCGCTCACGCTGAGGCCTCCCTCCAGCCTGGAGATGGAAACTCTCCTCTGAATGCCTCCGATGAGCTGGGCGCGCTCTCCTTGGGCTCCCCAGCGGGCAGGGTGGGGCTCTAGCGGCTCTTAGGAGGTCTCGCCACACAAGGGTGATTGTGAGGTGGTGACACGTGTGAGTCACCTGATTGTGGCACCATTTCACAATGTGGACTGCGCACAGGGAGTCGCCAGGGCCTTCACTTTCAACGCACACGATTTTTACTCGCTAATGATATCTCCATAAAGGTGGAGAAAAAAACGAAGAACTTGGGTTTCGGCACCAAAGAGGGTTCAATTTTGCCTTGATTAGTTGTGACAACTTAGGAAGCTCCTGACCTCACCAGAGTCAACCTGGGGAGCTCCTTTGTCCCAGGCAGTGAGCCCCTGTGTCGCTGGCAGATTAAATGGGATTCTGCCCCTAGAGCATCGTCAAGCGAGGTGCAGAGAACGCACCCAGTTAGTGCCTGCGTCCCCCCATCTCCCCCAAGCTCTGTGCGCTTCAGAGTTGAGAACCCATAAGGAGCTCATCCTGCCTGCTCTGCTAGGGCGACTTAAGGTCTGACTTACAAAGGGACCTTGTGCCTACAACGTGGAGAAAGCCTTACTCCGACAATATTGGAGCCACCCTGCCCAGCTTCCTACCACCTGGTGGCTTCTTAATTAAACAGAAATGGCCCCGCATCCAGATCCTTTCCCCCACGAGCCTTTCCAGCGCCTGCTCCTGCTTTGGTGGCCCCTGGGAGAACTCTGAAGGATGCCCTCCCTGTCAGAGGGCACAGTGTGCTGGGAAGGGCCTCCTGTTCTGTGCGGGCAGGGTTTTATTACAAAGCGCATTTGCATGGAAAAGGGATTTGTTCTTGGTTCCCCGAAGCTGGTCGTGTTTATTATCCCCAAAAAAGATCATAACTCTTCACAGTCACTCAGATGGGGGTGACGCTGATAACCTGAGGGAGAGGCCGGGGAAAGTGCCAGCCACCACGGTGTCCCAACCAGAGCGTGCTAAGAGGCCTGCCTGGGGATGGCTGCACACCTCTGCGAGGGAGGAGGGGAGAGAGACCCCCTGCAGAGCTGGTTCCGGCTCAGCAAGCAGTGAGAGTCCAGGTCTGAACTTTTCGCTCGCTGTGCCAAAATATTGAAATATTAATATAGAAGATGCCACACCTTCGTCCTTCGGTTGGGAGAAGGAGGGAGGAGAGAGGAGACAGAGCAGTAGCCAGTGTCAGGAGGCACTGCCATTTTGCCATGATTCACCCAAAGACGGGATTCCCACGGGAGGGGTGGGCAATGGCAGCACAGGCCGGCCACTGGGGTTCTGTGGGGCCCGAGGGACAGTGGCAGAGGCTGAGGACGTCAGGCTGCTGGCTGGGCTGGCAGGTAGAGGATGTGTCTGCAACCGCACAGAAAAGACTGGAAGGCATAGGCATGTATAGAGGCTGGGTCTAGGGAAGAAGACCACCCAGTGGGTCTTGTGCACTGTGATTTTCTGTGTTTTGCAAGTTAACGTTGTTTGTAATTAGAAAAAAAAAATCTAACTTGTTTTTAGTTTGGTTTTTAGACGAAGAGATGTGTTCCTAAGAGCATGGTCCCCAGGGCAGGGGGCTGGGAAGGAGAGGACAGCAAGGACCCAGGATGAGTTCTCCCCCCACCCATGAATTCTCCCTCTCCAGAAAATGACCCAAAGCCTCAGTCTCCTACTGGGGTGATGCCAGGGACAAATGTGTCCCCCAATTCCACGTGCTGAAGCCCCAAGTCCCAATGCGATGGCATTTTGGAGGTGGAGACTTGGGAAGATGATTGGGTCATGAGGGTGGCACCTGGTGCATGGGATCAGTGACCTGAGAAGACACTTGATAGTATGATCTCTCTCTGCCATGTGAGGGTACAGCAGGAAGGGGTCCACCTGCAAACCAGGAGGCAGACCCTCTCCAGACACTCAACCTTGGGCTTCCCAGACCCAGAGCCATGAGAAGTACATGTCCGCTGTTCAAGCCGCCGGGTCTGTGGTATTTTGGGAGAGCAGCCTGAGCCGAGAGCAAGTGGTTAGAGCAAGGAAGACAGGAATGGGGCGGGAACAGGGCAGGACCCTCCCTGACAGGAGGCGCAGATTCAATCCTGGCTCCTTCACCCATGGGCTCACCGCCTGCTGCATACCAGAAACCAGGCTGAACTTGGGGAAATTGCTTGGTAATCTTGTTTAAATGCCAGGTCCTGGGCCTCCCCAATTCACTGAATCAGAAAGCAGTGGGCCATTCTTGGGTATGCTCATGCTTGAGGACCAGCAGACAGGCAATGACAGACAAGGGAAAACCCACTATGAAGGACCTATAAGCAAACGGAGCTCATTGTACAAGAGAAGGGGGTCACTTCTGTCTAGGTGGGCAGGGAGACCCTGCTCATGTGTATAGGGACAGACACACCTGGCTCTGCCGCTCATTAACCAGACAGTGTTGGGTGAAGCCAGATCCTAAACCTCGGTCTCCTAAAACATCAGCTGGAGAGTCCCTAGCCCACCTTGCAGGGTGCTTTTGTGGATGAACACGGCTGCACAGCATTTATACTTAGAACCCAGTGATCAATATTCCGAGCCCTTGCCAGTGGAATGTTAAGTCTGATCTAAAATTTCTCTTCCCAAAAATATTCTGGAAACAATGCAGATGTCTCTGATGGGGTCCCTTTACCTCCAGGGACCTGCTGCAGGCGTGGGGAAGGAGAAGTTCCTTACACTAGGGAGAGCCGTCCCCGCAGTGCCCTCTGCTCCTGCCATGTCCCCTGTATTGGTCCCTATCATCCCACCACCCTCCATTCACTGCCACTGTGCAGGTGGCTGTCTCTGGGCCACGGGCCACTGGCCAAGCTCCCGGAGACCCCTGGGCTCTACCAGGATTCTCCAGCCCAGGGCAGCAGCTTTGCTTGACCTGCTCTTCTGTGGCGAGGACCAGGATGGGGCTGTCGTGAGCCGGGGATTCAAGTCCCCCACTCACACCAGAGCACACAGGCATCTGGAGGAAGGTGGAGGGGAGGCGAGTTGAGGGTCATGGCCAGGCGAGGTGCCTTGCTGTCCCACTCAGGTTCTGCCAGGCGTTTGGTCTCTGTCTCCTTCAGATGGACGCCTCAGCCCCCCTGTGAGACCAGAGTAGACAGGCCTGCTAACCCACCACACAGCCTCATCTTAATTCCTGGGACTGAACAGATTGAGACACGCGGCCAGGCCACACATAAAAATAGAACTGACCACGGTCTGTAGCCAGTCCAAGGAGCTAACCCGTTATCAGCAGTAACCAGTCCAGGAAGCTAAACAATGAGCCTGTTGCAAATGGCCCCAAATGGCCAGGATCTGACTAATAACTGACAGCTTCCTCAACTGCCCCTGCTTCCAACATGAGGGCAATCGGGGAAAAGCCAGATATGCCCCCCCTACCAAACCGCAGGGGATGGCCTGCCAAGAGCCAGCCTGCTCCCTGTCTCCCACTGCCCAGCTCTCCCACCCCTCTGCCTGCCTTCCAGCCTCTGCTGAGTGCAAACAGTGGAGGTGGACTCCTTGCTCTATCAAGCCCCAAACAAGTAGCCTTTGCTTGTGCTCACTGAGAGGGTCTTCATGTGCTCCCACCCTTGATCACCTCTGGAAAAACCCTGCTTCCAAAGAAGATCACACTGGAACCAGCGGTGACGACATGAGCGTCCCTAGCTCAGACCAGAGTCAACCAGGTAGCAATGCTGAGCTGGGGAAACGCAACCAAACAAAACTAAGAATATCCACACACCCAAACAAGCAAAGCTCAAGTGCAGGCGACCCGTTAAGATGTTTGGTCACATATGGCAGATTAAACCCAGGTGATCTTCTCCTGTCCCCAACTACTCTATTTTTTAAAAAAATAGCTTTATTTTATTTATTTATGTATTTATTTATGACTTCTAATCAGTTATACATGACAGTAGAAAGCTCTTCCATTCATTGTACACAAATGGAGCAGAATTTTTCACTTCTCTGGTTGTGCATGAAGTAGAGTCACACCATTCATGCAATCATACATGTACCCAGGGTAATGATGTCTGTCTCATTCCACTGTCTTTCCTACCCCTTTGCCCCATCCCCCATTCTCTTTTGCCCCATCCAAAGTTCCTCCACTTATCCCATGCACTGCCTCCCATACGGATTAGCATCCACCTATCAGAGAAAGCATTCGGCCCCTGGATTTTTGAGATTGGCTTATTTCACTTAGTATGATATTCTCCAACTCCATCCATATGTGTATATGTGTATATATATATATATATATATATATATATATATATATATATATATATACACACACACATATATATATAATATATAGGTATATAGGTAGGTAGGTAGATAGATAGATGTTGATGGGCCTTTATTTTGTTCACTTATTTATATGTGGAGCTGAGAATTGAACCCAGTGCCCCACACATGCTATGACTGAGCCAAAACTCCAGCTCCCAATTTTATTCTCTTTTAATGCTGAATAATATTCCATTGTGTATCTGTACCATAGTTTCTTTATCCATCCATCTATTGAAGGGCATCTAGGTTGCCTCCACAGTTTAGCAATTGTGAATTGTGCTGCTATAAACATTAAAGTAGCTGCATCACTCTAGTAGTCTTTAGTGTACAGACCGAGGAGTAGGATAGCTGGGTCAAATGGTGGTTCCAGTCCCAGTTTTCTAAGGAATCTCCATACTGTTTTCCAGAGTGGTTGCACCAATTTGCAGTCCCATCAGCAACGTATAATTTTGCCTTTCCCCCACATCCTCACCAACACTTACGTTGCTTATATTCTTGATAACTGCCCCATTCCGACTAGAGTGAGATGAAATCTTAGCAGAGTTTTGATCTGCATTTCTCTAATTACTACAAATGAACATATTTTCATATATTTGTTGATTGATTGTATTTCTTCTTCTGAGAAGTAACTGTTCAGGTCCTTAGCCCATTTATTGATTGGGTTGTTTTTTTGTTTTGTTTTGTTTTTTGTTTTGTTTTGGTGTTAAGTGTTTTGAGTTCTTTATATATCCTGGAGATTAGTGCTCTATCTGACGTGCGTGTGGCAAAAATTTGCTTCCAAAATGTAGGCTCTCTCTTCACTTCACTGATTACAACTACCCTAAAATTATAGTAAAGAAATTTTAAGAAGCAGACTTTTTTTTTCTTTTGGTACTGGGGAGTGAATCAGAAGCTCTTAACCACTAAGCCACATCCCTAGCCTTTTTTTTTTTCGGGGTAGTAGGGCAGGGTACCAGGGATTGAACTCAGGGGCACTCAACTGCTGAGCCACATCCCCAGTCCCATTTTGTATTTTATTTAGAGACAGGGTCTGAGTTGCTGAGCACCTCACCATTGCTGAGGCTGGCTTTGAACTTGCCATCTTCCCATCTCAGCCTCCTGGAGCCGCTGGGATCACAGGTGTGCACCACCGGGCCTGGCCCCAGCCCTTTTTATATTTTATTTAGAGACGGGGTCTCGCTGAGTTTCTTAGGGCCTCGCTAAATTGCTGCAGTTGGCTTTGAACTCATGATCCTCCTGCCTCCGCCTCCGAGCTGCTGGGATGACAGGGGCGACCACCGCGCCTGGCTTAAGGAGCAAACATTCTAAGAAAGAGACAATGGCAGAGGAAACAACAACGGACAAGAAAATTCCAGCGACATTTTGGAAGTTGGAAAATGGCCAGGGAGAGAACTGGCTCTGAGGAACAGAGAACATGAAACGCCAGCAGGACGGGTGACGCTGGCCAGGAAGCCGGTCAGCACCCAGAACTCCACAGGGACCCAGCACAGGAGGCTGCGGGCAGGGCTGGCGCTCTAACCAGCGGTTTTTGTCTTTGTGACCAAATGACCTGACAAGAACAATGTAGAAGAGGAAAAGGTCATTTTGGCTCCCAGTTTCAGAGGTCTCAGTCCCCAGACAGTTGACGCCGTAGCTCTGGGCCCGAGGCGAGGCCGACCATCATGGCGAAGAGTGTGGTGGAGGAGAGCAGCTCAGGATGTGGCCACCAGGGAGCAGAGAGAGAGAGAGAGAGCTCTGCTCACCAGGGACAAAATATAAACCCTGGTCACACCCGCCAGCCTATAGTTACTGCCCAGTTAATCCACATCAGTGGATTAATCCAGGCTGAAGCTCTCATAACCCAATCATTTCGCCTCTGAAATTCCCTGCACTGTCTCACACATTAGCTTTGGGAGGACACTGAAGGGCTTTATGACAGATAGGTCCTCGGATCCACTGCCTCAGACTGTGTAGCCTCCCCTTCCCCAGATATTTATTTTTTCTTCTTGTTTTGTTCTTCTTTCCAATGATGTTGATTCTGTAAAATGGTTGAAACTCTTAGGCTGGGGTTGGTAATATGAGACGCACTGGAAGGTGAAGGTGTGGTACCGGGCTGAGCCGGGAGGTTGAACCAACGCCTTCACGCTGCACGGAAATCTAAACCACTGTCTCCTATTTGGCTAATAGCACCAGTCACCAGGGTCCAGGCTGGGGTTCTGGGGAGGATGTGGAGCAAATGAAAACAACCTGCAGACCTAGGTAGTGACCTAGGTCTCTACCTGACCATTCTATAGTGAATGGCAAGGGGTGGCCCTTGACACTACATTGAGGACAAAGAGCCGCCAATAAGCACTTTAGCGCTCCTCTCTTAAATATAATAGTGGAGGATCAACAAGGACATCTGCAGAAAACCTTGACAGACAAAAATAAACAGAATAAAGGGATCCAAAAAAATAAATAGATAAACAAAAAGTAGGAGAAAACTCAAAATGAGCCATGTCCTTCAAATCTTGAGATTAAAATATCTCATCTATGATACATAAGAACAGAAGGCTATAGAAAGAGAATGTTTAGGGGCTACAACAAGCTCTTGGAGATTCAAAATACAATAGTTGAAATTAAAAAATGAACAAAAGGATTAGAAATAAAAGCTCACCCAAAACCCCAGAGAGATAGAAAATAAATTACAAAAAAAAAAGAACATCAAGGGAATCAGAGAACTGGTCTACCTGAAAAAATAAGAGTACAATTTTTTAAAACAAGGGATGTGGGCTGGGCATGGGAGCACACGCCTGTAATCCCAGTGGCTTGGGAGGCCGAGGCAGGAGGATCATGAGTTCAAAGCCAGCCTCAGCAACTTAGTGGGGCTCTAAACAACTCAGCGAGACCCTGTCTCAAAATTAAAAATAGAAAGGACTGGCATGTGGCTCAGTGTTAGGTGCCCCAGAGTTCAACCCCAGTACCAATAAATAATAAATAAATAAACAAACAGATAAATCAGGGACATGAGTTTCCAGATGAAAGGGGTCTATTGAATGCAAAATCCAATAAATGATAAAAGAAAAAATTGACAGACACCAAGGCCTAGCGTTGTGGGATTTCATATCATCTGTAATAAAGAGAAAATGTTGCAAGTCTGCAGGGAAGTGAAAAGCATCGGACCTACCAACATGCACACTGGAAGCCGGTTACGGTGGAGGAGTGACTTCAAAAGGCAGAGAGAGGGAAGAGGATTCCCGACTGCAGAACTGATTGCTACACGTGGTCAACTCATCAGCCCAACCCAGGGCGCAGTGAGGAGAGTTTTAGACGGGCACGGTATCCAGGAGTCTACCTTGCTCGTATCTATTCCTGCATCACAAGTCACGCCAAGTTTTAGGGGCTTAGAAGAACGGACGTTGATCGTCGTATTTTTTCGTGAGTGGCCTAGCTGGTGGCTCTGGCTCGGGGCTCTTCTGGGGGAGTAGCAGCTCACCACATAGGACGGCTCACAACAGGCCAGCGGGCTTTCCCCAGGGGTGATCTGAGGGAAAGAGGAAGAGAAAAGAAGAGAGGAGAGGAGTGGAAACAGGGAGATAAAACGAGAGAGGGCCACATGGAGTCATCAGGGGTCATCTTGGAGGCTGGGTGCCACAGACACTTCCGCAATGTTCCACCCACCCAAGAAGTAAATCAGACCCTGAAACAGAGCGGGAGCAGAGGGCTGATGTTGGAAAGCAAGAGAGAAAACCATCAGATGAGGGTGAAGAGAGTCCCGAGAGCTGTGCTGCAGACGGGGAGGGCAGCGGGTCCAGAGGAGCCGAAAGACACTGGGCCCAGGGAGGCCAGCTGCCCAGGGAGGCCGCTCCCAGGCAAAAATGAAACCAATATGTTGAATGAATTTTTGACTTGTTGAAGATGAATCATTGAATAGAAACAGAAAAGTAAGCCAAAAAAAAAAAAATTTAAGAGGTAATCATTAACTCCAAGGAAAACAAAAATCTATAAGAAAGGAGAGGACAGCAGGGAACAGTGCTTGGCTCAGCTTTAAATAATATTTACGCAGTTATGAGAATGCAAACACAGGCCACCGATTTGACAGGATGGATGATAAACTACATGGGAGAGAAAGGACTAGGAAAACTCACCCCAAAGCAATGAGTCTCGGACTTTTCCCGGTAGGTAGTCAACAGAATCTAAACCAAAAAGATCTGGAAATCAACGTGTATGTTTGCCGTTTGGAAAACACAGAGGTAACAAGGGAGAGCGGGAAGAATTGGAGGAATTTGTCCTCAGGGAGTGTATCAGAAACGGAGAAGGATGGAGCGGAGGACAGCTGTTTTTCATTAGAAGCCTAATCCTACTATTTGACATTTTTGGCCATGTACGTATATAACTTGATAAACAGAAAATTAAATTTAAAATAAGAAGACTTTCCTGGTCAAACAAATCCTTCTACCATCTTTACTAAAGATCAACTCACATTATTAGCATATATTTTATATCAGAATCTCCAATTAGAGAGAATGATGTAATTTTAGGAGGAATTAATGAGGATGAGTCATCCAAACCCACTGGGGCAGCCGTTATCCACTCAGGCTACCAAGCTGCCCTCCCTCCACCCCCTCCAGAAACGCACCAACTGCTCGCTAAGTCACGCACCACAGATTGCTTCTTGACAAACTGCCAGTTTTGTGGCAAGATGACCCAAACAGGGACAAAAGCGGTTTAGATACAACAGCCCTTTATAGCCCCTATCTCGAGCAAGACAGAAGAGACTGTGAGCCAGGTGCGGAGGCACACTTCTGTAATCCCAGCTGCCCGGGAGGCTGAGGCAGGAGGATCAAAAATCCAAGGCCAGCCTGGGCAACTTAGTGAAACCCATCTCAAAATTAAAATCTTCAAAAGGGGGTATGGAGTGTAGCTCGTGGTGGGGCACCTGTCTAGCATGTGTGAGGCCCTAATCCATAGCAGAGAAAGAAAGACGGTGAGAGACCATGGAAAACATCTGTCCACAGGGAATTCAATTATTGCCCTGCCTGCCTTTTGCTAAGGACTTTGAGCCTGAAGTAGGGGCTGGTGAGTTCCCTTGCCCTAGAGGACACCATCAGAGCTTCATCTCAGGACTCAGACAACAATTTTTCTCCTTTTTTTTCTCTAGTACGTTTTGTTTGTTTATTGACTGGGTGAATGGATAGGTGGATGAGTAGATGAAAGGAAGAATGGAAAGTGGATGGAATAATGGATAGTGGAAGAAAGGGTATAAAGATGGATGGATGGGTGGATGGATGAAAGGAAGGAAAGATAGATAGATATAAAGAAGGAAAGATGAATGGAAGAGAGGATGGATAGAAGGATAGATGGATGGATGGAAGGAAGGATGAGTAGATGGAAGAAAGATGGATAGAAGAATGACAGATGAATGGAAGAATTAGTGGATGGAAGGATGGATAGAAGGAAGGAAGGGTATAAAGATGGATGGATGGGTGGATGGATGGACAGATGGATGATGGATTGATGGATGGACAAATGGAAGGAAGGAGAGATGGATGGATGTAAAGAAGAAAAGAAAGATGGAAGAATGGAAGGAAGGAAGGATATGATGATGGATGAAAGGATGGATGGATGGAAAGAAGGAAGGTAGGAGGGATGGATGAGGGAGTTTGTACCTGTACAAGAGGATCACACTCAGGTCTAGTTTTCAGAGGCATGATCACTTCTTAGTTGCCTGTCTCATGCTTTTGATTTGTTCATTTGGCCAATCACATCAGCACTACCCACCAAAGCGAGTATTTGCTATGTTTCAATAGTCGGACAGTCAAACAGCACTCGAAGGTGCTCATCTTAGAAAACTAAATTATGCATTCAATATCGCCATTGCCAAATCGTTTTGGAACTTGCCGTTGAAAATCCATTTCAGAGCTGACATCACAATGTTAGAACAGATTCTACTGATGCCAAGTCTTCGAGGGGCGGGGGATGGCTTTAGAATACCAGCCGTATTATAGCAGGTTGTTTAAATTTTTACATGCTATGCATACAGAGGAAAGTCAAATAAAAATCACTGGGTTCTATTTAACTGGGATTGCCACTGAGAGAGGCCGAACTGAGTCCTTGTGCCGGGTCACATCTCACTGTCCCAGTCGCCTGCTCTCTCGGGTCATGTTAGGATCCTACCGTGCTCTTATCCGCCTCTCCTAGGAGTGAGGACACCTCCTGAGCCTCGACTGACTATTCAGAAGAGTTCAGTGATCGGGCAGGCTAGAAACAATCCAGGAATTGTCATGCTTCACAATCCCAAATAAAAGAGGCTTTCCAGGGAGGAAGAATGAGTGTCTGAAGTGGCACAGAGAAATTAGTTTTTGGCAGCAGCCACAGGGACAGTCTGTTGAAGAGGAGATCTGGCCACAGGAGAGCAAGGTGGGAGGGGCGGCGGTGGCAGCAGGCAGGCGGGGGGAGCACATGAATGACCTGAGGGCGGGGAAGCCTCCCACAGCCCCTCCCAGTCTGGCCATCTGTTCTGGGACCTCGGGCAGGCTCCCACCGTGAAGCCTGGGGACCTGCAGCCCAACCAGCAAACAAAGCCAACAGCCCGTCCCCCCAAGGGAGAAGGGGGAAGCCGGCCTTGGGCTCTTGGTTTTGGAAAGTGGCCAGGTCCCACTTTAGGGCCTCATCTGGGTGAACAAAGAAAACCCCCCTTGGCCTGCCACAGAAATGTTCACCAATGCCCCAGGCCTCCGCGGAGTCACCACCTATGTCGAGGAAGGACTGGCCATCCATTTCCGCCTTGCAGAAACCTTCCTAGCACTCAGAAGAAGCCTCAAGTGGGGCTTTAGCTTGCAGCCCAAGGACAGGCACCAGGCTCCTGGAGGCAACGCCTCAAGACCCTTCCCAAACCCACTTGGCCAACCCTCTGCAGGGCCTGCATCTGCCCACCGTGCCTCCTCCTCTGGGCCTCTAGCAATCTCTCCTCAGCCAAGATTGCAGGGCACTGCAGCTGCCTCACTCCAGGAAGGCCACCCAGATCAGGTGGGGTCCCTGAGAGTGGAGAGGGTTGTGATGCCAGAGCGGGGAAAGCCACAGTCGGGGAGGGAGGGCTGCGGGTGGGGGAGAGAGAAAGCCAAGATCTGCAGCAGAGCACTGGTTTCCAAGCACCTTCGTGGTTCTGACTCTCCCAGAGCTGCGTGGCCTCCCCTAGACTGGAAGGAGGTTGGAGGGGTGGGTTTGGGAGCTCCGACCTGCAAGGCCTGGTGCATAGCACGCAGGGACGACCTAGTGACCAGTGACTGAGCTCTGCACGCTCACCCCACCTGGGGGCCAGTTCAGGAACTGCATCCTCCTCAGATGCCGAGGATTTAAAGGCTGAAATCTCCCTGATCCCAGGGCGAGGCTTCCACTGTCTTAGTTTCTCATGGCCAGCTATGTTAAGTAGAGAATTCCAGAAATAGACAGTTCATAAGTTTCTAATGCCTCTTATTACAGCACATTGTTGTTACTGTTCTATTTTATCAATAGCTATTGTTGTTCATCTTTTACTGTGCCTCATTTATAAATTAAACTTTAGCAGGGGCATCTGGTATAGGGAAAAAGTAGCATATATAAGGCTTAGTTCTACCTGTGGCTTCAGGCACCCATGGGTGTCTTGGAACATGTCCCCTGCAGACAAGGGGGGTGATCACATATCAACTGCAGTTAATAGGTCAAGTTCGGCTTTTGCTTCTTGGGGATAGTAGCCCTTTGGTACAGAGATGCCTGACTTCTGAGAGAAAGAGTTGGCTGCTCCGTGCTCAGGGAGAAGACCCTGCTCAGTGTGAAGACCACCTTCCGCCAGTGTCAGGCCAGCGTCTCCAGCTGGAGAGCCCTCCTGGGGATCTGCGCCTCCCCAAAGTGCTGTTAAAATGGAAACATTCCATGTCCCATTAAGGATGAGCTACCAGTGTGGCCACTAGCACAGCAAGAAAAGGATCAGGACAATGTCTGGAACTCTCCCAGAGGGGACAAGGACTTCTCACCAACGTCCCCAGCTGCTGGTGACACCCAAACTTCAGGATTGAAGTCATATTTAGGAAGGGAATCCATCCAGCATGGTCCTACTGTCACTTTGGTCAGGATGAAGCCTGGCTCTGATCTCCTCAGCTCTACACAGACAATGCCCTGAGACCCACTTGCTGGCTCCAGTCGGCTCGGGGAGCTCTGACCCTCTCTCCAGCTGTGCAGTGCTTGTTTCTATGAGAGAGAGCCAAGACAGTGAGCACCTTCCCCAGAGCACCCACACCCACCAGGAGATGAGGGGCATCTGCTCTCCAAAGGGGCTTTTCCTTGTGAGAAGACAAATGGCAGTTCCAAGTGCTGGCGAGCAGAGGTTCTCAGGCCCCAGGGCCACACAAGCCCTTCAGGGTGCTGCCTCTGCCCATGTGGCAGGATCCCCCAGGTTGGGTGTGCAGCGTGAGTCCACAGTAGCCCTGGAGTAGAGACCCAGCTGCTTGGGGGCTGACCCAGGGCAGTTCTGTCACCTCCCTCATCCAGAGTTCCTTAGCATCTAAAACAAGAAGGTTTAACTCCAGGGGTTCTCAGCTCTAGCTCACATTAAAGCTACCTGGGGATCTCTGACCATGACACGGCTCCATCTAGGACCATTATGTCGAACCGTTAAGGATGGAGTGAGGGCATCCATAGTTTTTAAAGCTCCTGGTGACTCTCCTGCGCAGCCTGGCTGAGGACCTCTGAGCTAGAGGGCCATCCCTCTGCAGGGTGCCTACACATCCCACCCTCTTGCCTGGGGAGCAGCCTGGGCTGCCCCACCTTTGGGAGAGTGCCAGCGCTCTGCTTCCTGGCTCAATCTGGAAGCAAGAGGAAGAGGGGCCCTAGGAGGACTGAACGGTCGTCAGGGCCTCAGAGAATCTGAAACAATCCAGAACTCAGGGACAAAAAGATGCCCTGAGATGGACGGATAACTTCACAGGCAAGAGCTTGAAACAAGTAAGGCTTTTCATCAGGGGAAGAAATGCACCCCCCACACACATGATTAGGGTCTAGAAAAATGATAGACCCAGTTTGCCAACCTGTTTTGCTCTTCATACCCATCCTGCAGCCATTCCCCGGGGAGGGCAGGGTGGTTGTGGACTTAGGCTGTGTGGTCTTAGGCATGGTACTTAACCTCTCTGTGCAGTGGATGCTTCATCCACAAAAGTATGTTAATTATGTCAAGGGTGTTTCATAGGATTGCAGTGAGGAGCAAATGAGTTAATATAAAATAACTAGTACAGTGCCCACCACAAGGAAACACTCGATTGGTATTAAAAATTAGTTCACAAGACCTCAGAAGATGGAAAGACTTCCCATGTTCATAGATAGGCAGAATTAATATGGTTAAAATGGCCATATTACTAAAAGCAATTTATAGATTCAATGCAATCACCATCAAAATACCAATGACATTCTTCAAAGCATTAGAAAAAAACAGTCCTAAAATTCATTTGGGAGAATAAAATACCCAAAATAGCCAAAACAATTTTAAGCCAAAAAAGCAATCCTGGAGGCACCATAAAACCTGACCTCAAATATTCTACAGAATTATAGTAACCAAAACTGCATGGTACTGACATAAAAACAGGCACAGAGACCAACAGGACAGAACAGAAGACACAGAGACAACCCCACACACACACAGTCATCTGATCCTTAACAAAGCTGCCAAAAATGTAATTGGAGAAAGACAGGCTTTTTAACAAACAGTGCAGGAAAAACTGATTATCCATATGTAGAAGAATGAAGCTAGAGACTCTTATCTCTTACCCTGCACAAAATTTAACTCAAAATGGATCAAAGATCCTAGAATTAGAGCAGAAACTACACAACTCCTTAAAGAAAATGTAGGGTCAGCACCCCAGCTTCTAGGGACAGCCAACAACTTTCTCCATAGGAGTCCTAAAGCTCAGAAGATAATGCCAAGAGTTAATAAACGGGACAGCATCCAATTAAAAAGCTTCTGCACAACAAAGAAACAATAAAGATCGTGAAGAGAAAACCTACAGGGTGAATTTTGCTAGCTACTCTTCTGACAGAGGATTATTATCTAGAATACATAAAGAGCTCCAAAAACTTCACACTAAAAAGTCAAATAACCCAATTAATAAATGGTCAAAAAAACAAACAGACCCTTCTCAAAAGAAGAAATACAAATGGCCAACAAAGACTTGAAAATATATTAAACATCACTAGCAATTAGGAAGATGCAAATCAAAACGACATTGAGATTCATCTCACTCCAGTCAGAACAGCAGCCGTCGAGAACACCAATAATAGTGAGGGTTGGAGAGGATGTGGAGAGAAAGGAGCCCTTCTACACTGTCGGCGGGACTGTAAATTGGTACAGTCACAATGGAAATAGTATGAAGGTGTCTCAAAAGACCAGGCATGGAGCCACCACATGACCCAGCTGTACCACTCCTCAGGATTTATCCTACAGAAATAAAGTCGTCTGACCTACACACCCATGTTTATAGCAGCATAACTCACGAAAGGCACACTGAGGAACTAGCCCAGGTGTCCGTTAACGGATATAGAAAATGTGGTATATACACACAATGGAGATTTATTCAGCCATAAAGAAAAATAAAATCATGCCATTTGCAGGAAAACGGATGGAACTTGAGAGCATTAAGTAAGCGAAACAAGGCAAACTAGGAGGTCAAGGGTCCTGTGTTTTCTCTCCTGTGTGGGAGCTAGAGGGGGAAAGAGGAAAAGGTGGGGGGCATCTCATGAAAATCAAAGAGAAACCAGCAGAGGAAAGGGACCAAGAGGTGGGGGGGAGGCAGGGAGGGGAGATGAGCTGGGGAGTGATAGTGGCCAAACTGTGTTGTTATATGGTGTGCACGTAGGAATGTGTAACAACAAATCCCATCAATATGTACAACTCTAATGCACCAATGAATAAACATGGGGGAAAATAGTTTACAGGAAAAGTTCCTAGGGCTAGATGAATTCTGAAAGACTGGGTTGAAGATCAACAGTTTTCTCTATGGCAAGACTTCTCACAATGACAATACTAACAATGCTGACGGTCTGTCCCACAGAGGACGAGGGGTTAGGTGAGATAATAGCCTGCACCTCATCACCCCATGTGCATAATGGTCCCTTGATTCCTCCAGGTAGTCCTAACAAGTCAGGGAGCGGCAGGCAGCCTCCCCCAGACCCATCTGCTCTCGCAGAACAAACGTGCCAGGAAACACACTCTGGAAAGGTCCCAGGTTACCCCCTTGTGTGCTGGAAGAGACCTTTTACCCACTAGGCCCCATTTTTAGACAGGCATCAAGACCCACGAGAGCAGAAAGGATTTTTCATGCCATCAGATACAAGGCAGTCTTGGAAAGAGAATGTGGAAGCTGACCTTTCGGTTCTGGTAAGATGCAGATGGTGTGCAGGGGACAAGGGACAGAATGGTTGAAAACAGGAATATTCCAGGGAGCCTGGAAATAGGACCATCATTCAAGAACCTCCCCTCCCTCTGAGCATCCACACCCCCCCCCACCCAGCACTGTGCACAGCAGGAGGTTGGTCTCTTCCCAAGGTAGAAATGCAGAGGCCCACCCGGGCATCCGAGGAAGCAATAAAACCACACTGACTGCTCGCTGGCATCTAACACTCCCAGCCATATCCAACTCTCCTCCTGGGCCGCTTGCTTTCCTGTAGGTTTAATTTCGATATTTACTTCCACCAAATTGATTGCAAGGTAACAATTTTCTACATTTAATTTATTAAGCAGTTAAGAGAAGCAATGATTTTCTTGGGAGTTCAGTGCCTTAGCTGAGAATCTTCTCAAGGCAAGAGTGAGATGAGCATATCTCCCTGTGTTAGAGTACTGGCCTGGCCCTTTGTCCTACCCTGTTCTTAATTTCCTGCCACCTATTGTCCCTCTGATAAGTGCTGAAAGGGGGAAAGGTGTTATTTAATTGCTTTAAAGATAGGGAACAAGCCAGAGTGGAGGTTATCTCCTCCCCAACCCCTCTATTTTTCTGACTCAAGCCTTTGTTACTTAGTTACTAACAGAGCCACAGAGGAAGGAGAGCTGGACTTCTCTTTGCCCTCAGGAGTGTGTGGGGGTGGCCAGCCAGGAGGAATCAAACAGGGAATAGGAATTTGAGGTCGCCACAGAGGACAGGGGGCAGCTCAGTCACACAGCTCTCTCCAGGCATTGGCAAGTGGGGGCAGGGAAGCATCAATGATCCCGCTAAAAATCAACAGTTGTTCTACATGACACATTTTCTGTTGTTGGGGTCAATCTGTTCAGATCCCACTGGGCCAGCTGCAGGAAAGACCCACAGGGCCAGGACTTGTTCCAGGCTGTGCCTGCCCAACATAACCTATGCAGGACAGGGGAAGGGGGGGGGGGGGGGCGGGCGGATAACTTCCCAAGGAAAGTGCATGGGGGGGTTCCATGGGAACACACAGAGGCACCCCAGTTGTCTCAAGAGGGGGTGCCTATTGAGCTGACCCTTCAGGAGCCACCTATTTTGGATGGTGGTTATTTAAAAACAAATAATCTCCAAACCACGAATTGTCATAGGGGTCACCTCGACGGGGGAGGAGGCACTTCGAGCCAGCTGTTCATTTCTTTGTGGGTTGAAAATGATATTTATTCCTTTCAAATGATACATGAATTTTCCAAAGACCGTTGGAGAACTTTTACAGGATAAAAGTTAAGGAAATTTGAAGGCAGAGTGGGTACTTCCTGGCTCCCTTCGCCCCCTCTTTCCCTGGAAACCAGGGCGGGTATGGGTTTTAAGCTAGAGGTGGGAACAGGCATTATCACAACTGGGCTGCCACAGGATGCAGTTTCTCTGAGCTCAATTCCATGGCCTCTCCCTCTTCCAGTGGACAGGGAGCAGGGACACTCCCCTCTTCTGGTGAGTTGCCTGCCCCTGCCCCTCTTGTACGCACACACAAATCTACAGGCAGACTGACTCCCAGGGAGGCTGGGAGAGCAGACAGTCCCTGGCTGTTTTCCTCCAGCCCCTATCTCCAGGATGACCAGCAGCCCAGAGACAGATGAAGACTAGAAGCCCCTGACTCCATCCTTCCAAGCAGTGAGCTGCTACTGATTCCTTTCCCATGGCTCATTCCTTTCTTCAGGGCTCATCTCACCTGTTAAATAGCTTCTGGACTTTGCCTTTCATTGGTGAGCTGGAAAATAGGATGGACAGACCAAGGCAGCTCCGCCCACAGAGAGCCCTAACTGGGGTTTGCTTTCTGACTTCCTATCCTCTAAACTGTACTGAGTGGTGTGTGTGTGTGTGTGTGTGTGTGTGTGTGTGTTGGTGTGTGTTTGTGTGTGTGTGTGCTTGGAGGACGGTGAGTAAAGAGAGGCTGTGGATTGATTATGACTTATTAAACTATTGGAACACAGGCTGAATCATCACAGTCAAAAAATAAATAGCTGCAACTTGATGCGACACAACTCCCACTTCTTCTTGCCCGGTCCTCTTTGCTCCCTGCACAGCACGTAGGAAGAGGGGCTGCCATGTCCTATGGGCTAATGCTGACTGACAGGCTAAAGCAAGGGGGCTATAGAGCTCTTGGATCTCTGAGCTGTGGAACCTGGATCATTCCATCCCACTGAGCCTCTGATGGCTCCTTGAGCTGAGGGAATCTCGGAATCCAGGTGCAGCTCAGCAGGCACTGATGACGGCGTGAGGAGCTTTTTCTCTCTACCCTTTCCTGTGCATCCTATGCCCAGGGCTTGCCCATGGTAGACACCACTTTGCAAACTTGTGTGACTTAGAAAATTGCAGAGATCCCTGAGCGAGTCTGGGTCACCCGGGACGCCACGCCAGCTGCCTGGAATATTTTGGGTGATACAGAATCAATCCTATGAAACTGGAGGAAAGCAATACTTGTCCCTGCCATGAGTCTTGAAGAGACAAACCGCTTCACCCTTCACGCCCCTGCATGCGGGTCCCCTCTCCACCCCACCCCCGACCCCAACCGTACCCGCCAGCTCTGCCCGCAGCCACCCGCAGGATTCTCCACTTGTCTCACCCGGGTCCTCCTACAGGACCCGGCGGGCGGAGCTAAGCTGCAGTGACGTAATCAGAGGGGGGGCGTGGGGAAATGTGCCGAGGGGCTCCTGCCCAGCTGGGCCAGTCCTAGCGGCGCAGCCACCAGCGCGCGCGCGCGCGCGCGCGCTCCCAAGGCCACCCGCCCGCAGAGCGCCAGTCCGCGACTCGGCGCGGGCGGACAGCGGGCCAGACTGGCTGTGGGACGTGAAAGGGGCAAACACCAGCCAGCTCAAGGGAGGCGGAGGGGCCGGAAGCACTGGACGCCGAGCGCCAGCCACCCGCCAAGAGCTGCGCTCCTGGGCGCCGTGCTGGATAGGGGACAGTTACTGAGGGCTGGTGAGCCCACTTAACGGATTACCGCGAAAAAGCAAGGTGAGGTTGTGTGCGTGCCCGTGTGTGCTTGTGTGTGTGTGTGACACACAGAGACACATACATGGAGATGTAGGAGCAAGAAGCGCACTCTGGCACCTGTGTGCATCAGCGCTGGTGACAGTGCGCCCATCCGCGCTACCGAGCGCAGGTTCGGGTGCAGGATTCTCCGCCCGGTGCTCGCTAGGGGTGAGTGTGGTGGAAATGAACGACAGCAGGTGTCCTGGCGTGAGTAGGGGGAGCTATCGTGTGAGCTGGAACGGACTGGTCTGGATAGCCCCTGCCCGTGTGCGCCTGGCGTGTGCCTTGCAGCCCTGTCCTGGTGGTAGCTGAGATGCGGGAACAAGTTATCTCCCAGCCACCCGCAAAAGAGCCTTGGCGCAAGAGAGCGAGGCCAGCGGGGCTCGGGTGCCACCCTGGGGCTCCTGAGGACGCATTAGAGATCCCGAGATTTGAGCTCGGGAGGGGCAGGCGATTGGAGCACTCAGCGGAGGAAAGGGGATTCTCTCCTCTTTTTCTTCGCTGGCTGGGGAAGTGGACCCGTACTTGTAGGGGGTCCAGCCCAGGCCCTCAGGCAGAGACTGAAGAGAGCTAACGCTGGCATGGCCAAATCCCCAAGCCACTGTCAGGACTCCCAGCTGTCCCTGGCACTATAGCCCACCTCTGGGTTTAAAGGCTGGACAAATTGGTACTCAGTCTTCGCTGCCCTTTTGTCTCCCTAGAAATGTTAGGGAATCCTGTAGGAAACCATTGCTCCGGAGGGTCAGCGACTTGATCAGCGGAGGTTTTTTTTTTTTTTTCCTCCAGGATCCTGGGACTCACCTCCTGAGGCCCAACCCTTTTGGTCAGCGCCCCAGGGCTTCTCCTTTGGTGCTCTAGCACTAGATGCTGGGCTGTTGTCTCTCTGCCACTGAGGTTAGCAGGCTCCGGGGGAGGTGGGAGTGACGACTAAAGGGGGCTGGGGGATGCCACAAAGATGGGCAGAGTGGGTTTTAGGATCACCACTGCAGCCAGGTCCCCATCACAAGTCTCATTTCTGGAGGTGGAATGGGCAGCCCCCCTGGACAGACGCCAGAGGCCAGTCTCACCCTCCTCTCCAACTGCTGGGTCTCAGAGGAAACCAACAACAGGGCATTTCCAGTATCTAAAAACTCTTAGGCTGGAAAAATAAAGCAGATAATCAAACTTCCTCGTATTTAATTTTAACCAAAATCCAACAGGTATTGGTGGATTGGCATTTGGAATCCACTTTTCGTGGGACAACCATGAAGCAGAAGTCACTCAGATTTCTTTGTTAAAAACATTTGCCATGATTTAAGCCATTTCTTCCCAGGAGCGTCTTCCTGGCTCCAGCCTACCATGTCCCTCACCTTCATCAAGGCTCCAACCCCATCTTGAGCTACCTTTCAAAAGTGGCTACCTTTCAAAATAGGCTTTCTCAAACTATTTCAGGGGAGGGGAACTGACCCCGGTGCAGAGGAAAGGAAGGAGTTAGGGCTAGAGGGTGGCATGAGAGGCTCCCTCTCCCCTGCTGCACCAGCAACATCTCAAAAGCTCTAGAAAGAGCTTCTTGTAGCCCCCAGGGTCTTTGGTCTTACCCTGGCATTGGAGGATGACCATTCATGGTACCCAGATGCCACCCTGGCAGGACTGATGGTTAATGTACACTCCCACTGTGGGTAATTCAGATAAGATTCTGGGTCTGTAGAATTGAGTAACTGAGGAGATGGTTGGAAACGATAGTGCAAACAATCCAAGTAAATGCAGAGATACTAAAACAGTTTCTTTATAGCTTCTGGGTTTAAGAACCGCCAGCTGGCATTTTTACCCCATGTAGACATGAAATCCTGGGTCCCCAAAATTCTGTGCAAAAAAGATTAGCCACGAAGGCCATACCTCACTCCATGGACAGTGTGTGATTGAGGAAATTAGCATAGAAAAAATAAGAAAGGCGCCTGGCAGTACAGAATGAATCAGAAGTGGGCAAGGACCCTCAAGTACTGGTTGCTGGTGACATCTCCTTTAAGGTCTCTGCAGTCTCTCTGGGCACTCACCTATCTATCTTCAGGCACCAGGAAAAGCACCCTACTTAGAGGAAACATGCTCGCCTAGTGGGGCCAAGTGGTGCTGGGCATACCACCCCTGGCCATCTCGCTTCTTTTTGGAGTCACCTCCTGCCCTGTTCTATTGCTTCCCTCTTCATCTACTCAAGACCCCGGCTCCAAAACTGTCTTATGAAGTCGCCTCTGATCCTCCAGGGAAGGAAGGCATTCCTAGGTCCCTTGTTCCTAGCTCCAAGCAGTTCACACCCTGTGTCAACCGGCTTCATTGCGTCTCCTGATAAATGATCACCTCCCAGAGGGCACCTGCCCTGTCTTTGTACCCAGCAGCCAGTGATGTTTTTTGAACAACTGTAGATAAGTCATTTCATTATGGGATCACATATTGTTCTATACCCTAAGCCAAGCCAGTAGTGCTAGAGTTATTTTTCTCAGCATGGAGGTAGTAATGCAGGAGTCAGTTGCTTCAAACCCGAACCCAATTACCAGCCCCTCATTTGCCAGCCCACTGAGCAGCAGATGTGATGCTATAGAAAGCGTGGAAGTCTTGGGGTCAGGAGGCCTGTGTTCAAATCCCAGCACTACCAATTATAAAAGCTAGTCGCTTCAACTCCCTAAGCCTCAGTTTCCACATCTTTAAAACAGGGACAATTATCCCCACCTCCGGCCATGGCTGGGAACATGAAGGGGATGTGGGTGTGAATGAACCACCTCGGAGCTTGTGATTTTCTGTTCACATCAATGAAGAGACTGTATCTCTCAGCCCTCGCCTGGCTCCCATTTTTGTCCTCCATCAGGGGACTGCAGTGGAAATCTGTGTGTTGTTAGAACTCTGGAGTGGCACCCAGTTCAGGGACATTAGGGAAGTATTTTCTGCTACACAAGAGAGTCAAGCATTTGGGGTCAGAGAAACAGAAATGGTAAAAGAAAAACTGAAGCACACATTTAAAAACAAAATGAAAGCAAGCCAGACTTTTATTTTTAATATTGAAGACTATAAATTGATTCACTGTGTGGGCAGGATTCAATAAATTAGACATAATGAGATGGTGGGGGGGGGATAACACTTCTGAGGTTCCCGTCATGAGCCCCCCACATGATGCCAAGGCTCTGCGTGCCCTCCCTCATGACTCGCATGTTAAGCAACCCAGTGGAGCCCAGCAGGGAATGGCTGGGCATGAGGTCCCATGGGCTCCACAGGGGAGCCAAAGTCTGGGGGTTCCCACCACGGGGTTGGTTTCAGAAGAGAGAGAGTCCCACACGGCCGGCAGTCCACAGGGACTCCCTCAGGGGAAAGGGCTCTAGATGCCAGTGCCAGGCCCCTCTGAGCCCGGGGGCTGGAACTCTCTGCCTTCTTGTAGCTGCACAGTCAACTCCTTAGAGGTCAACGTATGGCAGGGAGGAAGCCACAGCACCCCCTAGAAGTGCGTCATCAAAGATGACGGCTTAGCCCTGCCCTTCCCCCACTATTGGGAAAAAACCTCAAGGTCTGCGCAGGGCTGGTGGCTGTGACACTGGCACAGAAAGATAACACCTTTTCCCATTTAAGAGTACATCTAAGAGGATAAGCTAGAAATGTGGAAAGCTGGCCAGGGTTTCAACAGCTGGTGACTGACTGCTGGGCCCATCTTGTTTCCTTCCAGATGTCACCGTGGACCCTTGGCCTCCAGGGCCCACTGAGTGGGGAGTAAGATCGGGGGCAGGTTGGTTCTTGGCTTAGACTGAAAAGCAGCCATGGAGACGGTGTACGAGCAACTCAATGAGAGCCAGGCATGGCCGCCCTCCCCCTTTGACCTCAATGGCTCTGCGACGGCAGCGAACAACTCCAACAAGACAGAGCCATACTACGACATGACCAGCAATGCGGTCCTCACATTCATATACTTCGTGGTCTGCATCATCGGTCTCTGTGGCAACACTCTTGTCATTTACGTCATCCTCCGCTACGCTAAGATGAAGACCATCACCAACATCTACATCCTCAACCTGGCCATTGCCGATGAGCTCTTCATGCTGGGGCTGCCCTTCCTGGCCATGCAGGTGGCGCTGGTCCACTGGCCCTTTGGCAAGGCCATCTGCCGGGTGGTCATGACTGTGGACGGCATCAACCAGTTCACCAGCATCTTCTGCTTGACGGTCATGAGCATCGACCGTTACCTGGCTGTGGTCCACCCCATCAAGTCGGCCAAGTGGAGGAGACCCCGGACAGCCAAGATGATCAACGTGGCTGTGTGGGGGGTCTCTCTGCTGGTCATCTTGCCTATCATGATTTATGCTGGGCTTCGGAGCAACCAGTGGGGGAAAAGCAGCTGCACCATCAACTGGCCAGGTGAATCTGGGGCGTGGTACACGGGGTTCATCATCTATGCGTTCATCCTGGGGTTCCTGGTCCCCCTCACCATCATTTGTCTCTGCTACCTGTTCATTATCATCAAGGTGAAGTCCTCTGGCATCCGAGTAGGTTCCTCTAAGAGGAAAAAGTCTGAGAAGAAGGTCACCCGAATGGTCTCCATAGTGGTGGCCGTCTTCATTTTCTGCTGGCTCCCCTTCTACATATTCAACGTGTCCTCCGTGACCGTGGCCATCGACCCCACCCCGGCCCTCAAAGGCATGTTTGACTTTGTGGTGGTCCTCACCTACGCCAACAGCTGTGCCAACCCTATCCTCTATGCTTTCCTGTCTGACAACTTCAAGAAGAGCTTCCAGAACGTCCTCTGCTTGGTCAAGGTGAGTGGCACAGATGACGGGGAACGGAGCGACAGCAAGCAGGACAAATCCCGGCTGAATGAGACCACGGAGACCCAGAGGACCCTCCTCAACGGAGACCTCCAAACCAGTATCTAAACTGCCTGGCCAAACAAAACAAGCAAGCTCCACCCACGGGCAAAGGACTCCCTTCTCACCTGCTTTTCCCTCCTCCCACCCGCACACCTGGCTTCTAGGATAGAGGTCCGATGGGCCTGAGCCCAAGTCACAGCACAGCGAATGAATGGGCTTGTCTGGTAGATAACTGATACGTTGATTACCTCCCCCTTTAAGTGAACACTCAAGTGCAGGCAGACAATTCAAAGTCTGGAGACCTATGACCTTGAGAGATGCTCAAGTTCAACAAAAAGAGAAAAAAAAAACAACCCTATGTGCGTGTCTGTGGACTTCCAGCCTGCTGTGTAAAGTGTGTTCTTATATTTATCCTTGTATATTCCTGCTGAGTGTTTGTACAGTCATCGCTTTACACTCCTTGTGTTCAGTACAAGAGCAGCAAACTGAAGCGTGCAGAGTGCCCAGGACATGAGCCACGGTATGGAACCCTAAGAAATGGACTTAGCGGGAAGCCAACAAGCTTTACGTGTCAGGGATGGCTCTCCCCGGGCCTTTCCCAGCCCAGGACAAACCTGAGCGCTCTGTTCCTGTGGGTCATGTGCTCTCGTACAATATTGTGAAAGTGAGATATTTTTGTATTCTTTCTCTTAAGAGGGCCCCCCCTGTTACCTAAGCTTCCAGTCTCCCCAAACCTGCCTCTTCCCCTGGGTGTCTTCTGCATTGATTTCAAGCAGCTAGGTCAAACTCAGGAGGGGGAAGGGAGAAGACAGCCGAAGACCCAGGATATAAATTGTGAGTTTCCTGTTCTCAGATACAATCAGTTATTCATTTACCCGAAAGGATCGAAATGGTTGTGGTCATCAATCATCGATTTATCAACACAAAGCCTGCTTTATCATAAGATCGGGCTTTTCTTCTTCTCAATTTGCTTTATTCTTTATTAGGGATCCACAGAGAGGGAAACCACTAGCCTGAAAGGCAAAAATTGGACTAGGGGAAACGATTTTATTTCCCCAACATAAAAATAAATAAATAAGAATGAAGCAAAATTATACTTTCATTAGAAACCATGAAACTGCCTTCTTTTTTTTTTTTTTTTTTTAATGCCAGACATGGCTTCCTAATGAAAGAAAATGGAAATGTAATTCAACAAGTCCTCAAAGCATTTTTTAAGGACTTTCCACAAGGCTGGGCATTAACAAAAATCACAATGTATACTAGAGATGTGAGGACATTGTTCATAAAACACACACACAGCCAGCATGGTGGTGCTTGCTATAATCCCAGTGACTCAGAAGGCTGAGGCAGGAGGATTGCAGGTTTGAGGCCAGCCTCAGCAACTTATTGAGACCCTATCTCAAAATAGAAAATAAAGGGGGCAGGGGATGTGGCTCAGTGATTGAGCACCCCTGGGTTCAATCCCTGGTACCAAAACACACACACACACACACACACACACACACACACACACAGCTAAACTCTATGTGTAGGGGTATGTTGGAGGAGCCCTGGCCCTCACAGGCACTGCCCTGATACCTTTTTCCCCACTCTGTGTATAACTGTCAGATCGTTACTGCTCTGGACCCTCTGAGCTTCCCCAGGGGCTGCTGTAGACAGGCATTTCACACCATCAGGGGTTTTTATTCCCCAAATTGTAGCTGGGCCTATGTACAAGTGATCAGAAGAAACAGTCCTCCTCCCATTGACTGGGCACTGTCCCCAGAATATGAAGAAATATACACTCAGGTGTTTGCAAGATGCCACCATGTCTGGCTTTTATAGGAAAGCATCACTCTTAACATCTCGTATAGATTTTACCATATTTAAAAAAAAGCTTTCCTCTCCCGGCTCCCTGATAGGGCTGGCAGCCCCGCTGTGACTCTCCTGGATGGCTGGCTGACTTTATTCTATGTCCTTCGCACCACCTCGTTCCCAAAAGTACTTGTCGTGGCTTAGAAAAATATGTTCGATAAGAGTTATGATCAACAAATGAATTTGTGCAAAAATAAAAAAGAGGTGCAATTATAAACTAAGGTTACTAAGAAAGTCGTTGCAAAAAAAACGCCGACGCAGTGAAATCCCACACCCTTGCTAAAGGCAAAGCTCACTGCCAGTCCAGCTCAGGGCTGGCTTCCTGGCAACGCACTTAATGGAGAATGACTTTTTTTTTTAAATAAAAATAAGCAGAGGTTTGGAAGGAAACACTATAAACACAATTTTACCATTATTTTATGTCTTTGAATAAATGCTGGTTGTTGTTTTTTTTTTAACTTACGGAAATGATGCCAAGGGAGCAAGAATTGGTAGAAATCATTTTGAAGAAAAGAGTAATTCCATAGTATCCATGTCTGTGCAAACAGAGAAACCCCAGGAGGCAGGGTCCAAAGCAGCCACCGCAAACAACCTCAAAATGAAAGGCACATCCAGTCCCTGGGGGCGCTCATCAACAGGAGGGTCATCCAAAAGCAAAAGGAAGGGGTCTATAAGACCCATGCTCTAATTTCACCCCAATATGTAATCAGGTCCCACTACACAGAAATGTGTTCTCCACTTTTCAAAAGACCTCTTTCAAGGATGACTTGCTCTCAGATTTTCTCTTATCCAGAAGAGGAAATATACCTTTTCATGTAACCGTTAACCTTAATTTTAATTAAAAAATGTAATTTTAGCCTCAAATGAAAATAAACCTGCTGGATATACTGAGAGGGAATAAGAAATAACGCAGCCCACCGATTGTGGAGTGTCTGATGGCTGAGTTGTGCTAGTCACTCCTTACCTTCCTCTAGCATGGGCAGTTAAGCACTGCCTAAACCCAGTGGACTCAGAAGGACATGCTGACCCTGGGGCCTGGGCTGAATGATGTTGACTTGCATTTCAGTAACAGGGAGGTGGGTGACAGTGGATATGGAGTTGGAACGTGGGCTTAGACAGTGGATGGTGCATGCAGGCAGAGAGGAAAACGGGGGCTGGCAGATGGGACTTCCAGAGCTGGCGGTGACCTCAAGTCCATCTGCTTATACCAATCTGACCTCCTCTTCTTGATGGAGTATGAGCTCTGCTTGCTGAAGCCCTCAGCCCCAGCTGTCCCCATGAGAGCACAGTGCTGGGGAAGCACGCAGCCTGGTGGCTGGGCTGGAGAGGAAGCCAAGGGCTGCCTGGACACGGGGAGTTACAGCAGCAGGACAACAGGAACTTTGGCCTTGTTGAAGACAGGGGGCAAGAGAATCATCAAAAGGTTGGTGGAAAGCCTGGTTTGTGTATCTGAAGTGTGTGTCCTTACAGGACCACAATAGCTGCAGCCAGGCTCTGTGGCCACGCCTGTCATCCCAGAGACCCAGGAGGCTGAGGCAGGAGGATCAGAGGTTCAAGGCCAGCCTCAGAAACTTAGTCAGACCCTATCTCAAAAAATAAATAAATAAAGGGCTGGAGATGTAGCTCACTGGTAAAGTACCCAGTACTACCAAAGAATAAAAATATATATATATCACGGTAGCTGACAAGCCCAGCATTATAAGTAATGACTTACAATCAATCATTTGTCTCATCCACATTTTTGCTAGATTCAAAAACATGGGATTTACCATCACACATTCTATCAAAGCAAACCTTTACCTAAGTGCTTGTTTGGCTTATAACGTGAGAATCTCTGGGAACCTCCTCATTGGCAGAGTTTCTTTTTTTTTTTTTTTTTCCCAGCAGCTCATCTAGAAAGTAGGGGATTGTATTCCACTCAAAGCTGGAAACTTTTGTAGCTCTCAGTTACCTGATTCAGGTAATTCGCACCACCTCATTCCCAAAGTACTTTCCGAGTGATACGCTCTCTTGTGGCTTGGAACCGTTGTGCTGTCATGCCTGTTCTTACTTTTTCTTTCTTTTAAATTAACAGACTATTTCTAGAACCATTTTAGGATTTAGAAAAGGTGGACAGAAAGTACAGAGAGTTCAACGAATGACCTTCAACTCACATCTCAAGGACAAGCTTTTACCCCCAGCCCCCAAGGCCACTCTCAAGCCTGGCCATCCCACAGCCATGTGGCTTCCTCCTCAGCAGCCACAGAGCACTGCACACCATCCAGCTGCTCCCCTGTGGATGTCTTGGGCCATGTGTATCTGGATTGTGCTTAAAAACAGAGCTAAATATTAACCCAGACCTAACCCTGCCGACTAGAAGCATTATTGATTCTCCTAAGATCAGGAGTGAGTGTGATATCATTAAAATGCAATGCTGTACCTGGGTCACCGGCCAGCGAACACCTGCCTCCTGTTCACAGAGATTTTAAGCATGAGAGAGCCGAGGGTACGGGCTCAGCTTCTGGGGGGTGGAGCCCAAGAAGACAGGCTCCCTGAACCATCTCTCCCTTTCCCTGTGTCACTCAGGGGGCAGCCCAGGGGAAGAAAGGACCTCTTGGCTTGGATACTGGCACCTAGTGGGGTGGGGGATTTGCTTCTGTTCCCATGGCTGCCAGGACTGGAAACAAACAAATGTCCTGGTTAGAGATCAACTGCCCTGACCCTTAGGAAAGCCCGGTAGGGAATGGGATGCAAGGCCCACTTACAGAGAAACCTGAAATGCCATCCCACAGCCATGGCCACCCCAATTATTTGGTGACAGGCACCTCCAAATTGTTTAAGCAGCAAAGAAGGTCCCTTTGTGGTGGAGGTCACCAAAGGGAGAAAGGGAAGCCCAGGTGAGCCTAGCCCTGGAGACTGCCAGTTTTACCAAATAAGACTGCCTTAGCACGGGACGCTGCTCCTTACAAAGAACAGATTGCAAAGTGGCCACTACGGAGCCCTGGGGGGAACTGCTGGTCTCACGGGGCCACACACCAGGTGCCACAGGACACATTGTGCCATTCCTGGGCAGCTCTTCCCCTGCTTCAGAGGCAGCCCCAGGTCAGAGATGTCCATTGCTGAGCGATCTGACACTGTCCCAAAGAGTATGATGTTCTAACAAGAAACCAAGATCGTCCTCGCTCAACATGACCAAGGCTTGACACTGACCAGCATCCCCTTCTCAGGAGACAGGGACAGTGCTCTCAGCCTCTCAGATCCTCCTCTGTGCTCCCTAGCACATGCACACGCACACGCGCACACACACATACACACACTCACACACACTCAAGCATGACAGCATGCACTGGCACCACGACAGAGCACAGGTATGGGATGCATGTGATGCTCATACATGTGAGGACACACTCTGTGTGTCCAGATGTTGTGTGTGCCCAGATGTGCAAAGCACCTGTGTGATACACAGGGGAGGCACATGTGTGGCAGACATGGACACACAATACACATTTTATATCACTGAGGCCAGACCTTCAAAGCAGAGATTCTCAACGGCTTTCAACAGGAAAGAACTGCAGTTTCACTAGCTCATTTGAAGTCAGTCATTTTTTTCCTAAAATGATGCCACAATGAGGAAAGGGACATCGTGCCAATATTTTACCCAGAGGACTCCATGCCAGACCACAAGCTTTGGTGACAGGTCACCTCGATTAAAAAAAAAAAAAAAGTTGGCAAAAAGGGTATAAATGGTTGACTACAATCATCCCCACTATTCGACCAGCTCAAAACACATGCACTGTTGATGGCCATGTTTTTGCAGAAAATCACTGGAAATCACTTTTGAATTGATCCTCACCAAGAACAGCATCTTAAACAGACCCTCCCCAAGCCACTCCCAAGCCTCTTCATAGGCTGAACACCAAGGGGAAGCTGGGATTCAGAGCCACCAAGGAGAGAGCAACAGTTCTCTTCCCTGACCCCCAGGACACCTCCACAAGAGTCGCCCAAAAGAAGTTCTCTCTCTCTGGGCTGGGTTGTGGCTCAGTGGCGGAGCACTTGCCTAGCATGTGTGAGGCACTGGGTTCGATTCTCAGCACCACATATAAATAAATAAAGGTCAATCAACAACTAAAATAATTTTCTTTAAATTAAAAAAAAAAAGTCCTTCCTGCCCAGTGTCCCAGGCAGCTGCGTCCAGGGCTGGATTAGCAACCTGGGCTCATCCTGTGAGCTTTCTAAGTACTGGCCACTGCATGCTGGGGAAGAGGGCACTGGCACGTCCTTCTCAGAGGCACAGAAGTCTCATCTCCAGGGTTTGTTCTCAAGATTAATTAAGTTAGCCATGCTCCTGCCGCACTGCCAAGCTGGCACGCTGGGCACCGAGGAGCGCGGGTGTGGCCTCCACGGAGACGATGTACTTTTAGCTTGGCTTCAGCTCAAACACTTTTTGGCAGATTAAAACAACTGCCCAAATCTCCCTCCCAAACTCCCCAGTGGGTGGCTCTGCAGGCTTCCCATCCCCAGGGGAAGTCTCTCCTCTGCGCCTTCCCTGTCTCTTGGCTCAGAGGGCTTGTCAGCTCCAAGGCGGCAGAACATCCATCCCGAGCCTCTCCGTGCAGGGCCTCTGGGAGGGGCTGTCTGCACGGCCAGAGAGGTCCATTCTTTCTCGGCCTTCAATGGAACATCTCTAGGTCCAGCTGAGCAGACGCAGAATCTAGTTTGCTACCAGCAACATGGCTCTGGGCTCCCCGTCAGACATGGAAATAGATAGTCACAGGGTTGGGATTTGCAGGGCTTCCTTGCTGCCTCTGGAACCAATAAAGTAAATCTTAATTGCTGGAGAAGAACCCAGGAGAGGCAGGGATGCGGCAGGTCACTTCCCAGGACAACCTGGCCTCACTGGAAGGGTTCCAAGGAAGCTGGGCCTGGCAATCCCAGCCATGCCAGCCACTTGGGAGGCTGAAGGCAAAAGGATCACTCGAGCCCCAGGGTTCAAGGCCAGTTGGGGCAACATAGTTCCTCCCTCAAAATATAAAAGAAGTGTCCACGTCACCAGAGGTCCAGGTACTCTCGGTGAGGTCAAGATCAAAGGTGGGCTGCCTTGGAGCTGGGAGTCTCACACTTTATAAATTTAGAGTTCATTTCCTATATCTTCTACCAAACTTTAAAAATAGTGTTCTCTAACACTTTATGTTTAAATTTTTAAAATAACTTCCTTTTTTGAATATTCCATGATACCCCTTTAAAACTTCATTTTCATACAATGAGGCAGGGAACCAATTTCGAGGGGGAGACTCGGCAGAGGCTCTGAATCCCACATGGCCATGAGCCAGGTTCACGCTCTTTCTCCACAGCTACCTCCTCCCATGCCCTCGGACAGAAGCAGTTTAATCTATAGTTAAGCAGGAGAAAAAAGACGCTTCATTAGAACAACCAGCTAATGAGCACTGGTTTCCCATCTGTTCCAACTTGGAGGAGATGGGTCAGCCCAGCCAGCTGGTGGAGACCCGCCAGCAGCCGCCAAGCTCACTCTGTCTGGTTGCCAGCCAAAAAGAGCGGACAACTCGCCTGCCCAGAGTAATGCGAGCCTTCCCCAGGAAAAGTCCGTGTTCCCAACATCCTGAGGACGTCTCATCAGTAAAGATCAGCACTCAAGCGTGTGGAGCTGACTTGGAACGCGCCAAAAGCTAGCTGAGCCGGCTGGGCGTGCTCCTCGTCCTCTTCCTCCTCATCTCCCAGCTCATCTTTCCGTCACTCTCTGGAGGCCACTCACAACAAACAGCAGAAGATTTTCACAAACAGATCAGTCACCGCCAGAGACTGAGGATGCTTTCTACACCAGGTCTTGTGCTGCTCAAGCCCACTCTGGGTCTCCTGAGTGACACTGACATGGCCACGTGCCCCGTTTTTTTTCCTGAAGGTGGTGGAGATCAGGGAGGCAAGGCCTTGGGCTCCTTGCCAACCTTGTCTGTGAAAGCTAAACGGAGTTTGCTTCTGCTCCCGTGCACGGTGGATGGGATTCCTCCTGGATCATCCAGGGAAAGCCTTTGGCAGCCCTGCCTGCAAACCGGCGTCAACCCTGCTGGTTTCAGATCCGAGGAACAGGTGTCCACTTAGCCATTGCTAGATTCTTGCATTCTTATGGTATTCTGAGTGAGTTTATTCTTGCTAACGTGCAATCCTGCGTGGCCAGTATTTAGAGGGAATAGATAAACTGCTTTTGCTTTCTAACAAGGCTTTGCGATTGTGTTTTTCTACTAGAGAAGTTTATCTCCACATTTGCTATTAAAATTGAGTGTTGCCATCTTAACACTAAATAACAAGAGGCAAGTACTTCTTTTTTGTGTCTTTTTTTTTTTTAATTGCCAAGTGTACTGTTTTATAAAGCACTTTCTGATGAAGTTGTATTCTCACTGGAAGGGGCTCACACTGAAGTCTGCTCAGTAGGCCTGCGGTGTGAACTCACCTCTGTCCCCACCCACCTGAGAAGCATCCCACGTGCTCAGGGAAGTGCCCGGAGTCTCATGGGACAGTCACTTTCCAGTTTCTCCAAGAGCCTCAATTACAGATGGAATTTAGAATTTTACAATTTGTTTTAGAAATCTCAGTCCAGTGATGAGACTTCAAAATGTTGTCCCAATTTTGCCAACTTGACAGCAATCATTTGGGAACAAAAAGAAACGAAAAAGCCGGAGGACACAGGCTCCTGCAGGGGCTCCCTCTGCCACGGGCTGCCCTACCACGGCCCTATCAGGTCTCTCCCAGATTCTGCAACCTCCCTGCAAAAGGCTTGAGGATCAGCCCGGCTCAATCGTTATGAAGGAGGTGACGGAAGAGTTGGCCCAGGAGTGCCATAAAGTGACACCAGGTGTTGGTGACAGCAAAACTAACCACAGAGAAATGCCAAGCGTTTAGAAATCAGATCCAAGAAAACACCTTTCCTTATCTTCTCATCTTCCTTTCACCCAAATCCAAAACACAACCAAATACGGTTGCTTAAAATACTCTCTAATCCTGGGGCACAGTGACACACACCTGGAATCCCAGCTATGCAGGAAGCTGAGACAGAAGGGTCCTAAGTTTGAAGCCAGCCTGGGCAACGTGGCAAGACCCCATCTGAAAACACACATATACGTGTAGAGAGAGTCAGAAAAGGAAAGCTCCCAACTGGTTGTCCTCTCTTCACCGGGCCCTATTCCAAGTCCTTGAGATGCAACATCTCTTTCAGTTCCTGTAAGTGCCCCGTGGGGCAGGTTGCCTCCACAGACAGGGACAACACCTTGTACTTCACGGAACTTTGTCAAGGTTGGATGAAAGAAAAATATTTAAAAGAATTGGTCAATCATCAGTAAGCAGAGACCAATAAATACTAGGTTCCTTGCTTTTCTTAATCAATTTTTTTTTTTTTTTTTTTTTTTTGAGATGAGGTCTTGCTCTGTGGCCCAGGCTGGCTTCTTAACTCCTGGGCTCACGTGCTCCTCCTGCCTCAGCCTCCTGTGGAGCTGGAACTGCAGGCATGTGCCACCACCCCAGCAGGTTCCCCTCACCTTGAATCAGAGCAAAAGAAGACCAGGCATTTCTTGATTCTTAAACAGCTGGCCTTTCCCCAAACTGGCTCATGCTAGCCATAGCCTCCAGTCCCGCCATCAGCAGAAAGTTTACCTGGCGCTCAAAAATCCAGCCATGTGACAAAGGGAGAGCAAGCTGCGGGGACGGAAAGCAAATGCAAGTGTGTGTCTACCTTAGGTGGAACCCTTCTGCTGCACAAAGGGTTTCTTTCTGGCTAGAGAAGCCTGCTCCTCTGCTAAAGCCCACCTGCACCCTGGTCCCCTGCAGGTGGGCCAGGGAAGGCCCCCATCTCCCCACACAGAGCCTCGATGGCCTTAGCACTGAAAAACTGGGTAGCTCATGGCATGTTACAAATCGCTGAGCCGTTTATCCTCCCCCAGTGTGGGACCATGGCTGGCCTGGGCCTGGTGCCAACCAGAAGGAGAGGATGACGGCGTGCATCCCAGGCCTAGGGCCATCTGTGTCACTCGCAGGTCCAGCTGGAAGCAGATGGCACACTCAAGAGAAACCTGTGAACTGAGGGAGCCACTTACAGAGGTGTGGGCAGTGTGAAGCCAGCAGCAAGGGTGGACGGGGGCCTGGAGGCTGGGTAAGAGAGTCCCAGAGCAGAAGTAGAGGGAGTGATGTCACCAGAGCCCAGAGTGGGCCAGAGCTGGGGCAGGGTTACAGGCTTCAGCACCTGCCAGAATCACAGTGGACCCTTTGGCCCAAGGCTGAACTCAACTAGAGCCAGCGAGGCAGACTCGGGACACAGAGCAGAAAGGGATAACACGTGGGTGGGGGGCGGGGCACATGGGAGCACACAACACCCCATCATCCCATTGTCTACTGCCCCCATCTCAGAATCCCAGCACTCTTTTATTTAGGGCAGGGGGTAATTGGGGATTGAACCCAGGGGCACTTGACCACTGAGTCACATCCCAGTCCTTTTTTTTATTCTAGAAACAGGGTCTTGCTAAATTAATTAGTGCCCTGCAAAGTTGCTGAGGCTGGCCTCAAACTTGTGATCCTCTGCCTCAGTCTCCTATATGGCTGGGATTACAGGTGTGTGCCACCATACACAGCAAGCCCAGCCCTCCTAAAGACGCTGATGCTTTATTAGAATAGCTGGAGCAAAGTTGTTAAAAATTTCACCAAGATACAAGTGCAAGTGAGAGGCCCTTGGGCATTCCCTTGTTATAGGTGATCTAAACCCAAAGGTTCTCAGAAATAACCAGTCACTGCTGGGAGCTGCAAAAGAAATGACATGCAAGACCTGCAGCCACACACAGCATGCGGGTGGTCACGGTCCCAAGACTCAATTCCACTTCAGGCCTGGACATCACAGAATCCTGTTTCATGTGTCTCTACAAGACTTAAACTCATCTGCACAACTTCTCAAATTTAAAGGTCTAGTAAGAGACTTTGCAAGTCCCCATCCCATACCTAAAGCTTACGAATGACTGACCAGGCTATTCAACACAACTTCATCCACTCGTCGCGTTTCCCCAAAACACTATTTACAAAGGATCCAAACTACAAATTTTCTCATGTCCCAGGATTCAGATTCTTTCATCATCCAGATTTGTCCAAGAACATTTGACACTTCTGATTTACCTGATAAACCACAAAACAAAACATAACAAATTCAAACCAAACAAAACAAAATTCACAACTCAGATACAATCGCAGGCAGATCCATGCAGAAGGCAGACATCCAGCTGCTGAAGTGCGGCAGTTTACTCACGGACCTGAATCCTGGTCCGGGTCTTTGAACTGTGGAGGTGCCAAACACGTTCCTAGCTGATGCGTTCAGTGCTGGGGTGTGAACACCAGCATGGAGCGTGGTCCTGCCGATGGCTCACCCCAAGGAAAGGTGGACCCAACTCTGCTGCCTCCCAGCTCTTCCTCCAGTCCTGCTGGGCCCAAGACGAAAATGTCCCACAGACATTTATCATCAAAGGTGATGATTCTCAGGTGGTGGCTGTGGCTGCCAGGGGGAGGCGGCATTTGTCTAGATAAGGCGAGGGCAGCATCACTGGAACAAAGCTGCTCTCTAGAGATCTCTGTCATCAAGTTGAAGCAGGTTGCTGGGGACCCCCTCCCCTGGAATTGATGCTGCACTCAGCATTGATGTCTGGGAGAACAAAGGAGTGTGAACAGACTTGTGGGCTGCCCGCAAACGGCCAGTTAAGGGACAGGAAGGTTCAAATAGACAGGAGTCATTCCTAATTCCATGGGCCACATTCAAAAGACCGATGAAGTCACATAATTGGGGGAGGGAGTGGAGGACTGTGTCAGACAGTAATATGAACAAGTGCAACATTTTTTAAATCAGAGTAAAAGAATCCCATAATCGTCCTTCTCTCATTCAGAAATTACAGGGTAAGGTATAGTGTAGCTATTTACAGGTTTGCTGTTAGCATACCAATAAATTACTACATTATCATGCATGCACTCACAAACAGCGAGTGTCTAGTATGTGCCGGAGACTGTTCTAGAAGCTGGGAACTCAGTGAAACTAAAGATAGACCATATGTTTGCTTCTTGCTATGGGAGAGAAACTCAGTTCAAAAAAAAATGCACAAATAAATGATCTTGTAATTTCAACATGGTCACAAATGCTATGACTGAAAATATATGGGCAGTAAAGTGGTGGTTGAGGACACAGGCTCCAGAGTCAGACAGCTGTACTTCAGCTCTGTTACTTCCTCAATCATGGGAGGCAAATGACAAACCCTCCCTGGGCCCCAATTTCCTCCTCAGTAAAGCAGAGATAAGAACTATGAGGGTTTGCGTGTTTGAGGACGGAACTAGGTGGTTCATATTCAGGGTTTATGGTAGTGGCTGACTACTTTAGACTGGGGTAGCCCAGGCAGGCTTCCTGGAGGAGGTGACAGCCATGCGAAGATGTGGCAGAAGAAACAGCATACCTGAAGGCCTGGGAAGCAATGAGCCAAGCCTTGTGTTAGGGGACTGAAAAGAAGACTAGGGAGGCTGGAGCTGAGGGAGGGCGGAGGATGGGGGTGAGAAGAGGGAAGGCCTGGGCCTGTGATGGTCTCTGACAGCAGTTTGCCCAAGGCCAAGAGGGAGGGGCAGCGGCTGGAGGTTTCATGCAGAGGCTGCACAGATCTGCTTTCCACTGTTAGAAGATTCAGAGCAGAAGAGTGGGGGAGAGCAGAAGCGGGGAATCAGAAGGTAACTGCAGTGGTTCTGATGAGAATGGGAGGTCTGAGCCACAATGGCAACAGGGGGGACAGAAAGAATAAGGGCCAGCAGATGATGGTCCGCAGGCCAACACTGGCCTCCGGCTTGTTTTCGTCCAGCAGGTCTTACCGGAACACAGCCCTGCCCCTGGCTCACGTACTGTCCCCTGCCGCTCTTCCACTACGACGGCCTTCATGGAATAGCGGCCACAGTGCCCACGGGGGCTGCATGCCCATCACCATCTGGCTCTTCACAGCTAACGTTCATGGACCTCCGTTCTGGAGGAAGAACCCACAGGTCTGGGCTGGGCGTGGAGGGTGAGAGAAGGTGGGAGAAGGTGAATAACCTGAAGGGTTATTCCTGAGCTTTAGCCAGAACGAGATGGGGTCATTGCTGAGACAGGCCAGCCTGGCCTGCAGGTGTGGGACAGGGAGCAGGAGGGCTCTTACTTTAGACATGTGAAGTCGGAGATGCCTCTTGGACATCCAAGGAGGCAGCGGAGGTACAAGCCAGGGCTGGGGGCTAGAGTGACACCACAGGAGTCCCTCAGAAACAACTGCTCCACCTTTCCGCTTTAGGGCTGTCAGTTTCTCCCTGAGCCACTGCAGCGAACCTGTAAGGCCACAGGAGGGACAAGGTCACCTACCCAGGGATGACATGAGGAGAGGCTGGTGCTAAGGCCAGAGCCCAGGCCCAGCCCACGCAGAGGTCAAGCAGAGAAAGAAGAGCGGCAAAGAGGTCGCAAAAGTGGTACCTGGAGGAGGAAGGCACAGGTGGCCCATTTGACACAAAGCAAACTCAAACCAAACAAAATCTCAGACCTCAGGAGGAGCACACAACCATGAGGGCAGGTCAGCTCCGCTGAACTCTCCAGGAAGGTCCAGAGGTTACTACGAAATTGGCAAGATGGAGAGAGAGGCCTTTCAGTGGACACGGTGGACGCAGTGGTAGTACAGACGACCTAATGAGTGGAAGAGTAGGTGGTGACTTGGAGACAAAAGGGCCAGGACACTTCACCAGGACAAGGAGGGGAGACACACGGACAGTGCAGTGTTTTTGGAACATGGAAGATCCTAGAGAACCATTTTAAGACAATGGGAATGATCTACCTAAGAGGGAGAAGACTGTGTAGGAGGACTTGAGGTCCTAGGGAGGTGGGAAGGGTGAGGGCCCCAGGTCACATGCAGAGCTTGGAGGAGCAGCAGCACTTTGTGTGACAGGAGAGAAGGGAGAAGGTGGGCGCGTGTGTTTGAGGAGGTGGGCAGATTTAGCGGAGGGACCTCGAGGCCATCGCAGCTGAGTCCTGTTTTCTCAATACATGTAAACCAAGTCCACCAGCTGGGTGGGCCGGTGGGAGGGCCAGGCCACACAGAAGGTGAGAAGAAGAAGCACCTGCTGCGGAATCAGAGCTTCGGTTAACACCCTTGGTTCCCTGCCCCCCAGCACAGAGCTGGGCAACACAGGAGGGACTCAGCTACACACTGGTGAAGGACACAGCATCTGGGGGTGAGCTTGGCCATGGTCCTTGAGTCAGGGTGGTGAGGTGGTGTGAAGCCAGACTCGCAGGCTCCCTCCTCGGGTGCAGCGCCTGCCTGGCTGTTTGTAGAAGGCAGGGTCTCAGGTATCTGCAAACAGTGAAGTCAAATAACCGCCCCTTCTACCACAAATGTCACCTCCAGTAGACACAGGCTGATAAACAGTGCCATAAAGATAAAATGTCAAGACAACTACATTATGCCCTCGATGTCACTGGCATCTCACCAGGGGGAAACACCAAACATCTGAACCCCACAGGGCAGTGGTGCACATCTCCACCTTGGTCCAGCCCATCGCGACTTCCACTGACGGTCCGGCCTTTACTGCACCTCGTTTCCCACCTTCCTCACCCTCCTTCCCGTTAGTGATCACATTCCTTTCCTGTTTTCCTTTGTAACCTTCTCCCTTCCTGAAGTTAGATTTCTTATTTTCATTTTCCTAAGTAATTTTGTGTCTCCCGTGTGTCATCTCTTCTCTGGGTGGCCCAGCCCACTCTCCGCCCCAACTCTACCACAGAACACAGCTCCCTCCATCATCAGAGCCCGGGGACATGCAAACATGCAGCCCCCTTATGTCCAAGAAGCATAGGGTCAAGGGTTAAATGGGTGGGATACGGGTGATAATTGTTTTTAATATTTCAAATATAAAAGCACGTTGTGTTGGAAGACATACCTTTTCCAATGCATCTTTTATGCAGATACTGTGATTATGTCACATATGTGCATGACATTTTGCAAATATGGGCTGAATTATTTGGTACCAGAACCACAGCCTATGGAACCCTTTCTCCAATGATGGACCACACCCTGCACAAAGGAGGAATGTGTGGTGCCTACAAAAGCCTGTTACACACCTGTATTTATCAGTGACCCGTCACTATGACAAACATCTGAGGCCATTAACTTATAGGAGAAATGGTTCATTTTGGCTCAGTTCTGGAGGTTTCAGCCCAGGATCAGTTGAGCCATCACCTTGAGCCCGTGGAGAGCCAGGGCAGCATGTGGCAAGGCAAAGCCATGCACCTCATGGCCATGAAGCAAAGAGGGAGCAAGAAGGGGAGCAGGGGGCCACCTCCAGTGATCTAAGGCTTCCCACCAGATGCCACCTCTTAAAGGCCCAACCACCTCCTGAAGTATCACCCTAGAAACCAAGCCTTTAATACGTGGGCCTTTGGAAGACAGTTGATATTCAAATATGGCAAAACTCTGCTATTTTAAGCATTACTCTGGCTTACTTTCTGTGTTTCTATTAAAAAGCAAGGAGCTGGGCTGGGGATGTGGCTCAAGCGGTAGCGGGATCGCCTGGCACGTGTGCGGCCCGGGTTCGATCCTCAGCACCACATACAAACAAAGATGTTGTGTCTGCCGAAAACTAAAAAATAAATATTTAAAAAATTATATATCTCTCTCTCTCCTCTCTTTAAAAAAAAAAACAAGGAGTATGTCCCCTCGACATTCTGAATGAGATAATACTGACAGTCTGCACTGACAGGCCTAGGAAAAGCAAAAATGCCAGAATGGATCTCCAGTTCTGAAAGAGTTCTCCAGGATGCCCACACTTGGCTACTAGCATGGCCACCCCATATGACAGTTGCCCCCAAGCCCCTAGCCAATCCACTCCAGCTTGAGTCCCCAAATTGCCTGCATGACTAGGGGCCCACTCTCAGGCAGGCAGCAGCCTCGGAACCATCTGAACATTGCTCATAATTGTCTGGGCCATCTGTCTCCTGATATTCTGAAATTTTCTTTGAAGCTAATCGTGCAACAAAGTGGAAAGATCAAGGGCTTCTAGAGTCAGGCTGACTTCGATCTGAAGACAGGCTGGCTGTTGACCTGCTTCTATGACCTCCCACAGGTTACCTGGTCCTGATGAACCCTCGTTTTAACTATACAATGACTGCCACCCTACTTGCACACAGGATTATTGTTATTGTGTTATGTAAGTATTATTGTTATTATTATGTGCAGATGCCCACATGCTCAAAATCATAGTTATAATGAACAGAATGACAAGACTTGATTTTGGGGCCCAGAATGATCTAAACGTAAGCTGCTAAACATCTCATGTTTAATTCTGCAACTAAAGATCTAAGGTAAAAGAAAGGCAGGCTGACATGAAGAATCATTCATTACACACCTGCACTCATCTCTACACCAAAACTAAACTATAGCAATACTTGTGGACCTCCTAACACCTTAAGTAAAAGGACTAGTTCCTCATCTCTGTTCCTCTGTCCCTAGCTCAGGGCTTGGTCCAGCTGATACATATGAGCTCTTTGACTGTTCCCCGATAGTTCTGGCTGATGTGCAGAAGGAAGGGCTGCTCTCAGGATGCAAGGGAAGGGAAAGGAGGCTTCTGGGGCCAGGAGCTAAGAGCACATTTGCTCCAAGCCTCAGAAAAAGAAAGTTCTCGACAGCCTCCACCACTGTTCAGTTCTGCTGGGAGAGGAGCAACAGTGGCATCTTCAGGGCAGTCGGATGAACTTGGCCAGGGAAACCAGAAGACAGGCAGGGAGAGCAAGCCTTGGTTTTAGAACACACTGGCTGGTGAGGACAATCATCTGGCAGCTGGCCTCAGTTCTACATGAAAACTGCAGGTATTGTGCACAAGTTCAAGCCACCTCACACAAAGCCCCAGGCTCCACACTCTGATATCTTGGCATTTCCCCACATGCTGTTGGAAAGACCTCAGAAAATACAGAGCTGGAAGCTCAGGGGCAGGTGTCAGTCTCTAAGGCAAGCTACACACAACAGTTTTGATTTTTAAAGAAATGAAGTTTATCCACAAGACATTGGACAGCTCATGGAAATTCTGGGAATGTTGGGGAACCAGTTAAGGGGACAGGTAGGAACAAAGGGATGTTCTTTGATTTAGAGCCCAATCAAAGCATAGCACAGGATGATTCTGGGGAGGACATCTTTGTGGATACCCACACCTGTCTCCAACATTTGGCACTTGGGAGCTGCTGCTGGGGAGGGGATGCTACAGAGAATACTGTTGAGAGCCACAGCCGAAGGGGCCCCAGCAAACTTCCAGCTGCCAGCAAACTTCCAGCTGCCTGCTGATGATTGGCTCACAGCGGCCCCAGCAACATCTAGCTGATTGGCTCCTCTGCCATGATGCTCATTGGGCTGTTTCCCTGCCCTTTCAGACCACTGAGCTGCTCATTGGGGGACTTTTTTGGCTCCGCCCACGTGACCCAGCCAATCCGCCTCAAGAGCAGGAGGATTGTGGGAGGTGGGGAGAAGCTTGTGTGGGAGAGAGAGGCTTGTGGAAAGCTGGTGGTGGCAGTTGGGGCTCTGAGGGTTTTTCCTGAGAGGCTGTTTTGTTTGGCGTGTGTGGTTCTAAAAATAAAGTTAGTTTCTTTTGACAAGTGGCTCCTGATTGTGCCCAGCCAGACTGCGGCAGAATACCAGCACCAATCAGCAGAATGAAATTGCCACCCTCCTCCTTGCCTTTGACATCAAAGTCCCAGGCACATTCTTGCACCACAGCCATAAGGAGTTCTGGGAAAAGACCTTGCCAGGCAGACATGAATCCCCTAGTCACAAAAGAGATTTGGCAGATGCTGGCCAGCAGAGTAAGGTCATTTGCGCCTCCAGACTGGGATTACAGAAACACAGCCCCACCACCAGAGGGCATTCTAGGTTTGGGGCAAATTGGGAAAGTAGAAAAGCTTAAGAGCCAAAAAATGTAGACACAAGTGTTGACTTGTCACTTACAAACTATGTGGCTTGGGCAGGTAAATAAACTTCTCTGGGTTTTAGTGATGCAAAGAATAGGAATATTTTTCTACCTATATTGCAGAGCTGATGTGTATATAAAATTAGATGATTCGGAGGACAGGCTTTGAGAACAGTATTGAGTAAGTCCCTTTGCCTCTCAGCCTTGGGTTAACCATCTGTAAGGTGAGAATGCCACTCCCCACGTGGCAGGGGTCTGGTGAGGGACACTAGAATATCACAACCTTATTACTTACTGATTTTTGATGTCTGGGATTTACCTCAAAATAACAGAAGTGGTGGGTGGGAGAGGAAATTGGGAGGGCTGTAGATGCCCTGACCATGAGACAGACACTGTAGTGGGCACCTCTTCTCGTGACCACGAAATCTCCAGGATAAACTCTGGCTTGGGAGAAGGTGACCAACGGCCTCCTGTTCCATCGACCTGGGTCAGCACTAGGGTCCTCACCCCATCCGTCGGCAGGCAGTGCAGTCTTCGGCCCACGGCCCTCCTTCCCTGCGGGAGGCTGCGGCGGACACACCTCTGGGGGCTACACACGGACGGCCAGAAGCCCCCGTGACAGGGGCCCGCAGACGCCCGACGGCACCAGGCCGCCCTGCAGGCCTTCTCTGAGGCCGAGCATCCCCACGAGCAGGGGCGGCTCTGCTCTTCCTCGGCTGCCCTGGAGGGGACCGGCCAGGTCGGGCCCGCCGCCCCGCGCGCCCCAGCCCGCGGCGGGGAAGGAGGTGCGCGGTCGCAGGACGCGAGAACCCGCCCCGGCGCTGCGACCGCCCTGCAGAGGCGAGCGCCGAGGCGTCGCCGTCAGGCCGCCTTTAATTACTATAATTACATTAATTACGTTATCTCGAGCTTATTAACTAACTCGACCGCAAAGCTCTTCTCCAAGGACGAAAGATCCCAGATCGCCGTAAGGCTCTGACCAGCTGGCACCCGGGCGACCCCCGACACCCGCTCAACAGCCCAGACCTCCCGAGAAAACGCAGAGGGCCGGCACCGCTCCGCCGCGCCCGCCCGCCCTTCAGCCCCGGAAGCCCGGAACAAACAGGGCTCCCGGCGGAGCGGAAGCGCGGCCGCCCCTATCAAAGATGGCGGCGGGGCGGGGCTGGCAGCGGAAGCGGCCGTCGGCCGGCTGACCAGTGCACCATGGCGTCTGCGGCCGCCTCCCCGGCGTTGAAGCGACTGGATCTGCGCGACCCCGCGGCGCTTTTCGAGACTCATGGAGCTGAGGAGATCCGCGGGCTGGAGCGCCAGGTTCGGGCCGAGATCGAGCACAAGAAGGAGGAGCTGCGGCAGATGGTGGGAGAGCGGTACCGCGACCTGATCGAGGCGGCCGACACCATCGGGCAGATGCGCCGCTGCGCTGAGGGGCTGGTGGACGCCGTGAAGGCCACCGACCAGTACTGCGCCCGCCTGCGCCAGGCCGGCTGGCCGCGGCCCCCGCGCGCCCCAAAGGTGCGCCCGCCCCCCGCGCCCTCACCTTCCCGGAGCCGCCGGCCGGGGCGCTCGCTCGGGCCGTGAGTCCTCGCCGCGCTCGCTCGGTCTCGCAGGGACGCAAGGGGTCTCCCGACGGCTGGGCTCCGCCGCGCACCCCGCCTCCGGACGCCGGGTTTCAGGGAGCAGATGCCTCTCCCCGCGTCCCGCCCCCAGCACCTTCCCCAGGGCCGAAGAGCTGCCCCAGCCCTGCGGGGTTGGAGGGCCGCCCAGCGCGAACGTTTTCATCCCAGGGAGCGCAGGCTCGATTAGGCCATCCTGACTTCGTCCCCCACGCCAATGTTCGCACCCCATGTGGAAGGACGGGCGGTGGACATCCTGAGCAGCAGCAGCTTGCCTCCTTAAAGGAGGGCGACCTAGGGATGAACCAAGCAGAAGAGCATAGAGGGTAGAACAGGTTAACAGGGAACTCTGTCATAACCTGGGAGAGGCTTCCTGCAACATGGAAGAAGACACGCCAAAGTACAGTCAGCTCCCGTTTGAAACTTTATCGTGTTCCCTGGGTTCCAGAGAAATCCAGGCCAGCAGACTGGGGTATCACTCTAGAACAATACACGGAAGGTTGGAAAGCCCTTGTGCTTTTTAAATCAGTGACCCCACCCCTCCCTAAGCTGTGCCCCCCTCCACACACAGATAGCCAGACTTGGCTGTGACTGAGGCGTGTTTCCAGGCTTATTAAAAGGCTAACTGGTATTATGCCTGATTTTGGAAATGTATTGATTTTCATAGTTACATCTAATTTATTCTTGGTCAAACACAAAATTTGAGAACCTTCTCTGTTCACTTCACCCAATTCCTGCTCTGAAGAAGCTTACATTCTAGGCAAGGAAATAAAGCCATGGAAAGTTGTCAGGAAAAATGTAAATAATTTAGAAGAGCAGTTGAAAACATTTTAAGGTAAAGGTGACTAATTCCCAAAATAATTGTGTCCATTTACTTTAACAGTTCTGAAGGAAGTAACTGTAGGCTTCTCAGTGCCTTACTGAGGATTCTTAAGGACAGATGAGATTTGCAGCGTGGCTGTCTAGTCCAGTATGCTGCTATTAACAACATACTTGGGATTGGGTAATTCGTGATGACATACTTTTCTCACAGTTCTAGGGCCTGGGAAGTCCAAAGTCAAGATGATGGCATTTGATGTGTGGTGAGGATCCTCCTGCTGCACCGTCACATGGCAGAAAGCACAAGAGTTTAAAAGGGGCTAGGCTAATTTTATAGGGCACCAGTCCCTTCATGGGGGATGCTTGAAGTGAGCAGGTAGATGGGAAGAGGAGAGGACTGAAGACTGAAGCAGACAAATATTTGGTGCAGGGTTGGTGAAAAAGAGCAGTCAGCCAAGCGCATAGTGCCCTTCACAGAAGCAGGAAAAACAGTAGGAAGGCTGGACACAAGGGAAGGAAGGAGGAAGCTCACCTATTGTTACACCACCACCGCCGCCCCCCTCCCTGATTTCAAGAAGTCAAGAGAATCACTGATAACCAGAGGGCGAGATAAAGGTTTTCATCAGACCTGATGCCTTCTGAATAGCACTGAGTTCAACTTAAAGAAAGCTTTAAGTCCTAAAACTCCCCAAGTGCAGGACACTGACCTCGCTTTTGTTTGCTCTTCTGACTTTATTCTGCCCTTTCCTACAGCCACAGCCACCATCCCAGGAGAAGTTCTACAGCATGGCTGCCCAGATCAAACTACTCTTAGAAATCCCTGAGAAGATCTGGAGCTTCATGGAAGCCTCTCAGTATCTCCATGCCACACAGCTCTACCTGCTCTGCTGCCACCTTCACAGTCTGCTCCAGCTGGATTCTTCTAGTTCCCGATACAACCCCATCCTTTCCCGATTTCCTATACTCATCCGGCAGGTAGCAGCAGCCAGCCACTTCCGGTAAGTGGATCTGACATAAAGATCTCTGTGATGGCCAGGCCTCATCACTACAGTTTTATGGGATCTGTCTTCTTTCTTTCCATGGCTTTTCATTCAAGATGGTAAAAATTTCCATGTTGACCTTTGTCATCTTGTTAGATCAACCATTCTGCACGAAAGCAAGATGCTACTCAAATGCCAAGCTGTGTCTGACCAAGCTATAGCTGAGGCCCTCTGCTCTATAATGCTCTTAGAAGAGAGTTCTCCCCGCCAAGCCCTCACCGACTTCCTGTTGGCCAGAAAGACAACTATTCAGAAACTTCTCAACCAGCCACACCATGGTAGGTGTGGCTTCTTTCCAAAGTTTGTTCCTTAAGCATGGGGTGGAGAAGGGTGAGCTCAGGGAAACAGGTATCCAGAGTGATCTGGTTTTTGTTTTTGTTTTTTTAATTTCTTTTTTTTTAGATGTAGATGAGCACAATACCTTTATTTATTTATTTTGATGTGGTGTGGAGGATTGAACTCAGTGCCTCACATGTGCTTGGCCAGCACTCTACCACTGAGCTATACCCCCAGCCCTGATCTGTTCTTTACTAAAAGAAAACTGTTTAAAAGATGACATCTTCTCATAGGTGCTGGCATCAAGGCCCAGATTTGCTCTTTAGTGGAGTTGCTGGCCACCACTTTGAACCAGGCTCATGCCCTTTTCTACACTTTGCCAGAAGGTCTGCTGCCAGATCCATCCCTGCCGTGTGGCTTGCTCTTCTCTACTCTGGAGACCATCACAGGCCAGCACCCTACTGGTGAGCTCGTAACCAGCCGTTTTTCCTGGTCCATTCAACTACCCAGCCATGTGCTAAAACTCTAGGGATAGCACAGTGAACTGGACAAATATGGACTCTCCCTTTATGGAGGTCACAGTCTAGTAAGGCAAGTACTGAACTCAGAAGTGTGAGTCAACACTGGTCAGTGCTGTTAATGCACAGTACAAGATGCCTTGGGAACACTGAATGGAAGGAACTCACCAAGTTCAGAGATGGCTTCCCAGGTGAAATGGTCTTTAAACTCAAAGCTGAAGGTTGAATTAGAGTTATTTAGGTGAAGACCGCAGGAAGAGAGTTCTGGGCAAAGGGACAGGGTGTGCAGAGTCCTGAGGCAAGGAGGATGTTAGTGTATTGAGGAACTAAAGAAAGCCAGTGAGGCTGAGGTTTAGTGGGTGACAAGGAAGATAGCAGGAGAAGGAAGTGGGGCCAGGTAATGCTAAGCCTTATGGGCCAAGCTTGAGTTTGGACTCTAACCAGAGAATAGTGGCTAGCCTTCAGAGACTTTCCAAGCTTGGTGTGGTCCTTCTATTTCCCACATATCCCTTACATCTTTGGTTAGCATTTGTCCCAACTGTAATTAAATAAATGCATTGGCTTTTATGTAGTTAGTAGTAGAGTCCCATGGGGTAAGGGATGCTGAACTCACTTAGAAGGCTATCACTGTGGTCTAGGGTTCAGCCACTGGAGCTTGGGTTAGGAGGGAGCATAGAGATGGAACTCATTGGACAGCTCAGATATCTGTTGAGGAGGGATTTGGTGATGTATAGGGTGTGGGAAAGGAGGTATCCAAAGGAACTGGTTTGAAGGGACTGGTGATAGTTCACATGAAAATCACCTTGGAGACAACTGAGACCTTGGAATGGAACTAGGGGATAAGAGGGTGATTGGTCTCAGAACATAGCAGTGCAAGGGCTAGGTGGACACTACATGCAGTGCTTCTGCCTGTGGCAGTTATTTTAAGCCATGAGAATGGATGCCACCATCAGTAAGCAAAGAAAATGATGGAAGATGGTCCCTCATGGAACTCTAGGACTCCAAGATCAGATGGAGGTGTCAGCAAAATTGACTGAGGAAATAGAGACAAAGGTGGAATGGAGTATTATGGCCAGCTGGTCATTTCCAGAGGAGGACAGGAGTGTCATATGGGGCCATCTTTGAGTAACTTTGCCTCTCAGTAAAGGCACCACTTCTCATGCCTTGGTGTCCCTCCAGCTGCTTACATTCAATATTTTAATAGTCACTAAAGGTGAGTATCGGCTAATCTGTTATGACATTGGAAAACAGAAGTACAAGGGACTGCAGAAGGGCCTTGTGTACAAAATCAGTGAGCAGCACCTCCCAGCACTGTACAGCACAGGCCTCTGCAGAGCTGCAGGTGACTCACTCATCAAGGTGGGCGGTCAGCACTTCTCCACTTAGATCCTCAAGGGAAGCAGGAGGAGGAGGAGGAGGAAAGGGAAATAACCAGCTTATACTTTCATGAAAACTTAAGTTCTACTTTTTAAAATGTCAAGGACTGCCAGGCATGGTGGCATACACCTCTAGTCCCAGGTGTGTAGGAGGCTGAAGCCGGAAGACCTCTGGGGTCCAGGGTTTAAGGCCAGCCCGAGCGATATAATGAGACCTCATCTCAAGGGAAAAAACCCAAAGATAAGGACTGCTCAGCACTCATTTTTTCCCCTCTGCTCTTTCTACCTGATTCCTTCCCTTCCTGACCTTTGCCATTCTTTTCAACCAATAGAGTTTAGGGAAGCTGCCACACCCCTTGATGAGGGAAGGTCTGGATGCATGCTATACCTTCTTTTTCTCCCTATTTCAGGGGTTGTTTGACCTACCCAGAGAAAAACGAAATAATTTTTTGGAAATTTCTTCTAGGTCCATTTTTAATATGCTATTCAAAGTATGGCCTGGGTTGCTTCTCACGCGGCCTTTTCTCTAGGAAAGGGCATCAGTGTTCTGAAAGGGGAGATGAAGCTCTGCAGCTGGTTCAGACGCCTGCCAGCATCCGTCATCGAGTTCCAGCCAGCACTCCGAACCCTTGCACACCCCATCAGCCAGGAGTACCTGAGAGACACGCTGCAGAAATGGATCCACATGTGAGTGGCCTGAGGTTGGCTCACCCCATGGCATCCTTGGACATAGCCATACAGGGTCAGTGAGGAGAGGGAGATGTGCCACATGGCCACTGCTCACTTGGGCTGTTCCTGCCTTCATGGCCACTTACCACCTCACCTGGGGAGAAACAAGGAACAATTTGTCTTTGAAAATATTATGCAGAGGCTTTTAAATTCTCTTAGTATAAGAGTTCTGCAGCCCCTAAGCTTGTTTTTAACACACTGATTTTTGAAGCCATTCCATGGAACACCGGACTTCCTCCCATACCCCAGTGAAGCAAGAGTGGGCTTGGTGAGAGACCAGTCTCCATACCCGAGTCCAGCCAGAATCGTGCTATATTGATAGATTGACAGATATGGTTTTCAAATGGGATCTTTGTGCTTTTCTTATTAAAGATATAAGAACCCCAAAGAAAATGAGCCCAGGGGACACAGAAATGATCTGTTGGACACAGTGGCACATGCCTGTAATCCCAGCTACTCGGGAAACCGAGGCAGAAGAATTTCAAGCTTGAAGCCAGCTTGGGCAATTTAGACCCTTCTCAAAAGTGGGGGCTGATGTAGCTTGGTGGGAGAGTGCCCCTGGGGTCACTCCCCAGTATCACCAAAAAGGAAAAAGAATGATCTTGTTGCAGGTGTAACGAAGACATCAAAAACGGGATCACCAACCTGCTTATGTATGTGAAGAGCATGAAGGGTCTTGCAGGGATCCGAGATGCCATGTGGGAGTTACTTACCAATGAGTCCACCAGTCACAACTGGGAGGTGGTGTGTCAGCGGCTTCTGGAGAGGCCACTCTTATTCTGGGAGGACATGATGCAGCAGCTCTTCCTGGACCGGTTACAGGTAAGGTGGAAAATCACATGGGCCATAATTTCACAGCCAACCCTAATGTGGTCTGGTGACTGTCTTAGGAGTCTTATGTCACAAGTGCCTTCTTTCCCTACTTATTAACTCAGCCAGGTTCTAGAGCTAAAAAAGACACCAGGCCTTGGGCCTGGTGAGGTGGCCAGAAGTGAGCCCATGTCCATCAGTCTTGGCATCTTTATTCTCTGCTACACCATGTCAGCTTCCTGAACATGAAGAACATTCTGATTGCTGGGATAAATTCTGATTTTGGTAACTCTTGTTTTGAAATTTCCTTAAAGAAATAGGGATCAGAACTCTCAAAAGGGGGGCTGATGTAATTTGGTGGGAGAGTGCCCCTGGGGTCACTCCCCAGTAGCACAAAAAAAGGGAAAAGAATGATCTTGTGAAGACATCCAAAACAGAATCACCAACCTGCTTATGTATGTGAAGAGCATGAAGGGTCTTCACATTCTCTTCTCATTCTCTTTTAGACTCTGACAAAAGAAGGCTTTGAATCCATCTCCAGGAGCTCCAAAGAACTCCTGGTCTCAGCTTTGCAGGAGCTTGAGAGCAGCACCAGCAACTCCACATCAAATAAGCACATCCACTTTGAGCAGAACATGTCTGTCTTCCTCTGGTCAGAGAGTCCCAGTGACCTGCCTCCAGATGCTGCCTGGGTTAATGTGGCAAACCGGGGTCAGTTTGCCAGTAGTGGCCTCTCAATGAAAGCCCAAGCTATCAGCCCTTATGTACAGAACTTCTGCTCTGCCCTAGATTCCAAACTGAAGGTTAAATTGGATGACCTCCTGGCTTACCTTCCCTCTGATGATGTGCCTCTGCCCAAGGATGCTGTCCCCACTCAGACCAAGAGCTCTGCCTTTGACAGATATGCAGATGCTGGGACTGTGCAGGCCATGCTGCAGACGCACTCGGTGGCATGCATCAAGCACATCCTAGATGGCATCCAGGTGGAGCTGCAGAACATTGAGGAAGTTGTGCAAGGCCAGCAGGATGTGCTGCAAGGCACCAAGCTGCACGCCGTGCTTTTCATGGCCAGACTCTGCCAGTCTCTAGGAGAACTGTGCCCCCACCTGAAACAGTGTATTGTGGGAAAGTCCAGGAGCTCTGACAAACCATCAAGGGAGGCTAGGGCTCTGAAAAAGCAGGGGAAGAGCAAAGCCCAGGAAATCCTTCCTGTACAGGCCAAATGGCAGGAAGTTAAAGATGTACTCCTCCAGCAGAGTGTGATGGGCTACCGGGTCTGGAGCTCAGCGGTCGTGAAGGTGAGTGATGGGACTCCATAGGATACCTGGTTTACCTTCCCTTTCTCATGCTTTAGTCTTGCTGACCTGTGAAGGTGCTTCAATAGGAAGGGAATAATGATGCTCATCTCATATAGTTACTTTGTCCTTATTTCTGCCATATGGCTCAATAAAACCTTGCATTTGTTTTCAGCCTAGATTTTGTAGACAGAAACCCTGCATTTTTACCTTCCATTGGATGGAAATGAAAGGCTTTCTGTCTGGGTGAAGGTCCATATTTCCAGGTCTTCCATGTAAATGCCATAATTCCTTCAGTCTCTACTGGTCTTTTACAGATGACATTTGACATTAGTAGGGAGGCCAGCAACCACATTCCCACTGCTGATCATGGCACTGGCCGAAGGGGAGAGGTGCTGGCCACTTGGCATCCCACACCCAACCCCCAGGAGTGTGCTGAGACTTCTAAACAAACCCTACAAAAGCCCTGAAGGACTTATGTGGACATTCACTTTTTATCACCAGGTTCTGATTCATGGATTCACCCAGTCATTGCTTTTAGATGATGCCGGTTCAGTCCTGGCCACAGCTACCAACTGGGATGAATTAGAAATTCAAGAGGAGACAGAGTCTGGCAGCAGCGTCACATCGAAGATCAGACTTCCTACACAGGTAAGCACATGCCATTTATCACAGGGACCTGGGCTAAAAAAGGAATAGAACTGCTTTGGGGGAAGCAAAACAATTTTAGAAAATCATTCAACACTGCAGTTTCCCAGGAGTAACTGAAAGTAAAGTTCACTTTACTGTGGGGGCAAAGTGGATGTAGCACCACTTCAATAGCAGAGTGTTTTAAGAGGTCAATACGTGTAATGAGGATTGTAATGCATTCCACTGTGGTTGTGTATTAAAAAAATAAAATCAATTAAAAAAAAAAAAGGTCAATAAATGATTCTTTCCTTTTGTAGCATGGGCTCTTTGCTATTTATAAGAACAACAGCCAGGCCAACCTCAGGCCATGGAAAGGAGTACTTAACGAGGGACTTTGTGTCTGTTAAATGATCTGCTTGTAAGATGCTTGATTAGAGAGGGCACGGTCCCCATGTGTGTGCCTTGTAAAGATAAATGGACCCACTTTTACTATGAATGGTCATTTAACTGGTGCAAGCTGGCACATGACATTTCTGTGTTCTTTCAGCCATCCTGGTATGTACAGTCCTTCCTGTTCAGCTTATGCCAGGAAATTAATCGGGTTGGAGGTCATGCTTTGCCAAAGGTGACGCTGCAGGAGATGCTGAAAAGCTGCATGTTTCAAGTGGTAGCTGCCTATGAGGAACTTTCTGAAGAAAAGCAGATTAAGGTAGGGGCCTGAGTATTTTCCCAATAAAAACTAAAACCCTTAGCTGATTTTAGGCTTGAGCAGTTCACATCAGGGTCCAAAGTGTTTAGTACCTACCCCAGGCATCTGGTTTCATAAATATGCACTAATAGGTTTGGAGTGGCTTCCAGCTCTGCCATTTTCCACCCACACTCAAGGGTCAAACAGGTCTTCATGGAGAAGGCAGGTGACAAAAGGATAAAAGCCATCACGGGATCAAAGGCCCAGCTTCCAACCCTGGCACTGCCAGTTCTTACCAGGCAAGCTTTGGGCCAATCATTAACCTGTTTCCTTAGCATCAAATGTGACCAGTAGCTGACCAGCTCAACTGGTTTCTTCACCCATAAAATGGAGCACACCCCACACTGTGCCCACCAGAGCAGAGCAGGGCAGTGACTGTGAGGGAGGCAGGTACAAGCACAGCTTGTGCACATGGCAGTGCTCACTGAAGGGGGTCTCCACGCCCTCTTGCTTTGCATGAGGTTCCATTCCATTCCATTCACAACATTTTTGAGAGGTAACAGTCCTTGTTTGGGAGGAATTTGATTAAGTCCCTGGGCTCCCACACATCCACCTCCTTGTGCAGGAAGCCGTGTTCCTTTGTAGTAACCCATCGACAGCACTGAGACCTTTAGGGCTGGCACTTTTCACGTTTGGCTTTAAGATGAAATTTTTAACATAGTATGCTGTTGTGAGATTAAACTGGCCCCGAGTGGGTACAGCCTCTGCTTCTGACATACCACGCTGAGGCCACTCACAACACACAGGTGGTCACTGTGCCACAGGAGCCACTTCTCAACAGGGTGGGAATTCACTTGCAGAGAGAAGGTGCATTCCCAGTAACCCAGAACCGGGCACTGCAGCTCCTCTATGACCTGCGCTATCTCAGCATCGTTCTGACAGCCAAGAGTGAGGAGGCGAAGAGTGGCCGCAACAAACCAGACTCCAGGTGTCATACCCTCCCTGGGCTCCCTGAGGCAGTCTTCTTGCAGTGCAAGTACCAGTACTGCCCACTTCCAAGGGTCTGTCTTGGGGTTTTTTGACTTTACAGTGGTGGGTAAGCAATAAGCATTCAGTGGAAACTGCAGTTCAGAGTTTGAATTTGGATCTCTCCCTGGCCATGACATGTGACCCTCCCCCACAGTGCCACATTCTGTGTTGCTGGTCCATGATGTTCAGCTGTGAATTTATGTATACTTCAGCTCATGGTGGGTTTTTTGGGATGTGGCCCCACCGTAGTCAAGGGGCATCTGTAGCTCCTTCCAGGATTCTCCTCAAGGTTTGTCTTTATCAGTGAGTGCTTGTGTTGCCAACAAGTCAGATAATGGCTGCCTGCTGGGTAAATTCCGTAGTCAAGAGAACCAGGTGGAACCTCATTACTGAGTCCACCTCACAAATGGTGGGTATAATTTGAGCTCTTAATGGTCCTCCTAAAAACACAACATGGACAAGACGCAGACTTGACTTCATCACAGCAGGTTGATCATCCATAACACAAGTACCTATCAGCAATTCAGTTGAACAAAAACCACTTCATGGTTTCATACCTATAAAATATAGTAAGACAGTTTTCTTGTCCTCAAAATTTGTGGAAAATAATGGTCTTAATCCTCTCAGGATTGAGAAAGTGACTGACCA